>NC_083233.1:3697143-4005238 GCF_032191835.1 Heteronotia binoei
GGATTGCCATCTGGCAGGAGAACGACCACGATGGTATCGATCTCCTCCAGCTCCACCGGTCCCGGATTATCACCCCCTTCGTTGGTCATCTTCACCCAGCGCATGTGTCTGGTTAGGATGGCCTCTCTCCGCACCAAGGCCTCGTCCATCGTGGTGGTGGAGGTCCATGACTGCCACTGCCGGGGTGTGACCAGGAGCTGTTGGAACTGGAGAGATGAGCCTGGTCCTCTCTGAGTGTCCAGCACATGCCACGGTACGGGCACCCTGTCTTCAGGTTCGTGAAACTCACCGCCTCCTGGAATCTTTTCAGCCATTTGGTTATAAAGTGGCCAGGGCGGTTAAGCTTCAAAAAGGATTCTTCTCAAAATGTCAAGCATGTGGGTTCAATGACGAGTCGAAGTTGATACAAAGACTACGTTTATTGATAGACTGATACTTTGGCTCAAGCCGTTACTTGAGAAGAATGAAACCGATACACAACTTTTAAGATACGCTTCAAAGGGATTCCTACGGGGAGGGGAAGCAGGGGAGCATTCACACATAGAATATCAAAACTACATACATCCCCAAGGGGTTATCAGGCATTCGGCCTTGCAATGCCCAGATGGCTCATCCTCCCGGAGAAGAATTCATGGGTAGGTGCTGATTGCTTTGTTCCCTCTAATTGTCATAAAGCAAGAGAAGAGCCAGGAAAGAATAATAAACTAACAACATTTGGTTCTCTGGGATCTTACCCAGGTCTGCTTTTAGTCAGGCCCTAAAACCATCAGTTATTGATCAGAATTAGCCATGCTTGACACTGGGTGGGACAGGATGCTGGACTAGATGGACCATCAGGCATTTCTGATGTACTTACGTCTTCTCTGTATGCAGAGGTTGTCCCTCATCTCCTGCTGCTCACCTCCTCTGCCTGCTTGTCTTCTGAGGAAGTTGCTCACCAAGGATGTTATGACACAGTGGAACAGGAACATGTGCAGCAGCCACAGGAAGAGTAACATTTCTCTCTCAGCAAGGAGAGAGGATGAGCGCCATTGACACCTGCAGTGAGTATTCTTTAGCCGCTGCCAAGGTAGCCAAGACAGTAGGAGATGGGAAGTCTTCAAATGTCTTCACAAAACAGAACAGAGATAGTCGAGTGAGCAAGAACTGTAGCAGCAGCAGATAGGACTGGTGAGGTGGAGGGGTGGGGGGAGGGAGAGAAAGAGAAACAAACAAGTTCCAAAACAGGCAAGTTGTCATCTGCTGGTGGAAAGGATGCAAACATTACAAAAACTTCTCTTGGAAGTTGGAGATCTCCTGCTTCACAATGAGTCACAATTTGGGATGTGCCCCTCCCCAAGAAATTTGGCTTCCCTTGAAATTCTTATGGTTTTAGGGATTTGCAAACTGAGTTGTTGGTCTTATTCCTCAAATTTCTTCAGATGTTTTGTACATTGGAAAACCGCCAGTTTTGCTGTAGGCGAAACACAGTGAGAGGTTCTTTAAAACGATTATCAGAGCATTCTGGCTCCCCTTGAAATCCTTCAGTTGAGGAAGAAATTCCAAATGTGCTCTGAATCACAAGCTGAAATTTCAGGAAAGCACAGAACTAAGGAGCAAAAGCAATCACCGTTCAGACTTACCATGATCCAGCTCTTCATGTCTGCAGGAGTCGTCCCATCCCAGTTTACCACAGGGCCTTTCCTTGGTTGGGCTGGAAGGCCAGGCTAGCTGTTTTTGCACACCTGTGTTATGGGCCCACCTTGGTAAATAAGCTGCACTTGGACTCCTGAATTGCATCCTGCAGCTTGTTCTGCATCTGCTCAGCCAACTGTACCTCCTTGAGTTGGGTTTGGACTTTTTGGATGCACAATGCTTGAAGCTGTATTAGGCTGCCTGCATTACTTCTACTCTGGTTCAAACCATTTCTTCTTCCTATATAGTCCTTCTTACTGCCAAAAATATAGACTGCAAACTACTTGGGGTGTGATCCAGATTTTTTATGCACCTCTGGAAAACATCAGGTACACTGATGGCACCAGATAAGACTGCATTCAGATGTCGTTGTACTAGGGGACAGAAGGGCTTGAGTGGTTCATTTTTTGAGTCTGATTTAATTTAATACCATCCCAACTTCCATCACTGTTAAACTTGAGCATATAAAGGTGTGACAAACTGCACCTTTTTAAAAACCTCAGTGTGGAGAAATCCCCCTCCTCCACATACACTCTGAGTTTTAAAAAGTGTGTGTGGGGGGGGGCGTAGTTCATCTCAGGAAATGGCAGGGAACCCATTCAATGGCCTGCTAGATTACAGCTATACATATGCTAAAGGCCCTGATAGGAACACCAGCTAAGGAATTTGGTGCAAGGAAGTCTTCATGTGATTCCTGGAGATATCTCAGAATGCCTTTCAGGAGGGCTCCCAGGATGTACCTGTGGCCAGGGCAGACTGGGTCAAGGGGGTGGAGATAGGTAAAGTGGGTAGAGACATGGGTTAAAAAAAACTTCAGTACAGGGGTAAATTATTCTCTTTTACTTGAGATGCTGAACTGGACAGACCCCTTGTCTGAGAATGGAAGCAGGCAGCCATCTTTTTCTGACCATGTGGTTTCCCAGGTAATGGGACACAGACAGGAAACTTGTAATTCTTTAAGATTATTAGTGCCTACCTATTTTAACATCAACTAGGGTATGTCTAGAACAGGGAAAGCTGATTGCGTTTATGACCAATTTTCTTTTTAAATCCATTCGCTAGTCTAGTGCTATGCTTAAGGATGCTTGTAATATTTACTTTTCAATAAATCTTTTTTTTTTACTTTGGAGGTTTGTTGTCAATATCTGTACCCCCTAGATCCCTCACTATCTTGGACTTGCTAGAGAGGCTGGGAGAAAAGCAGTGTCTCTGTGTGTGGCTATTTCTCCAGGGAAGCCCCAATTTTTTAATTGGTCCCCATGGTAATCAGGCTCTGGGTAACAGAGGACATAGAGGTGAGGTCTCAGGTTATTTATTTATTTATTTATTTCGATTTATATCCCGCCCTACCCCACCGAAGCGGGCTCAGGGCAGCTCACAACATAAAACTCTAACAATAAATCAGGTTAAATATATTAATAATTAATATTGTAAAATACATAAAAACACATTTATCAATATACCATGCTACATCTTCCCTAAAAGTCGGTTCTTCAAGTATTCCAAAGTTCAGATATGCTGATGTTCATGAATTTGGATATTCAGATATCGGTCAGTTGTATGCCAGCCGGAAGAGGGTTGTCTTACAGGCCCTGCGGAACTGTCTGAGATTAGAAAGGAAAGCTAGGAGCCCAGTCCTCCTAGCAGGAAACACCCCCCCCCCCAAGGGTAGGTGGTGGCAGTGGGTTACCCTAGTGTAAGGAAGAAGTAACCCCCTCCAGGAGTTGACAACCTTAAGGAAAAGTCTGCAAGTCAAAACAGGCCTGTTGTGTCACATACTGTACAAACAGAGTAAAGGAACGTGAAATGTTCTTCATAGAGTCAGAAAGCCTTGAGTAACAGGCTGCTCTGAGCAATCTGATTGGACAGCATCAGCTGAACAGACACAGAATGGAGAGACCTGGATGCTGAGGAGGGTCAGTCAGATTTGTGCCTTGATGGGAGTGTAACGTACTCAATCAGGAGACGCAAGTCGGGCAACATTCTTTATTGAGAGCACGTTGCAAGAGAGAGAGCACGCGGGCCGGGCCCCGCTTATATACAAACCCCGGTTCAGCCTACTGGACAGGTCAGGCCAATAGTGGCCTGTTGAACTTCCCGCCGCTGCTGGTGATGGGCGGGGCTCGTCGTGCCTTGCGCTGGGCGTCCAGCCACCTGGTCGCCGTCGCGCAAGGCCTGACGCGCTGCCGATACACTACAGGGAGCGAGTCAGAAGTCTGTCTTGACTGAGAGTGATTTCAGCCTTAGCTGAGAGTGGTTTAACACAGACAAGAGGGCTGGGGGAATGTGGCTAGGAGGTTTGGGAAGTGTACAGAGACTCCCATTCAGGCCAAGGGAAAGGGAAAGGTCTTCTAGGGAGAGAAGATCATCCCCTACTCAGATCAACAGAGGAAACACCTCTGAGGATGACAGAAATCCCTGGTCTGATGTGAATGAAAAGTGCCTATAGAGACCTAAAGAGCCAGTCGAAACCTGGTGTTTCAAGAGAAGGGGTTTGGGTACTGAAAATAGGGTATTAACCTTCTGGGAAACCAAAAGAGTTTGAAAGATACTAAAGAAAGTATAAGAAACTGTGAAAAGCTTAAGAAACTCTTGTTAGCCTGTACATAAGAACTAAGTCTGTGCAAAAGAACTTGTTTTACATTTAAACCCCTGAATTCATCTGACCTTTCCCCTCTAGGCCAAATAAAAAGTTTTGTTAGGCACTGGGATGCTTTCTGGAACAAGTGAAAGCTGTACAAAAAAGATGGAACCAAGCTGCTGGTGCTTAAAATCAAAAAGGTGGCAGAGCAGTTTTTAAACTAAATCTTGGGGGAAAGCCGACAGGAGATTAAGGGCGTTTTTGCACTGACCTTCAAGTGGCGCGACCACCCTCTTCACACCGGAGGATCTGCCCGGATTTCGCACAAGAAGCGCCGGCGCACCCAAAAGAGCCGGCTACTTCTGTCGCGAAACCCGCTCAAACGTTTTCCTGCTTCTTGGCGGTTTCCGTTTGAGCGGGTTTCGCGACGGAAGTAGCCGGCTCTTTTGGGTGCGCCAGCGCTTCTTGTGCGAAATCCGGGCAGATCCTCCGGTGTGAAGAGGGTGGTCGCGCTACTTGAAGGTCAGTGCGAAAACGCCCTAAATGTCTCTGGTTCAGGAGGACTCATCTCAAAGAGATGAAGGGTTAGCTGTTAGTTTTCTACTGGGTAATGGATCAGGAGGAAGGTTGCGGGCCTAACTTGCCTGGGAAATTTCAGATGTTTGAAGTAAAATTGGTGAGTTGGAATGTTTAGTGTTGGGGAAAAAACATAGACATTGTGGGAATTTCAGAAACTTGGTGGAATGAGGAGAATCAGCGGGACATGGTGATTCCTGGATATAAGTTATATCGGAAGGATAGGAAGGTAAGGGTTGGAGGTGGGGTGGCTCTGTATGTCAGAGAGGGTATACAGTCCAGTAAGACTGAGGTCAAAGAATTAGATTCCCTTCTAGAAATGCTTTGGGTCGAAATAGAGGCCCCAAAAGGAAATTTAACTATGGGAGTTTGTTATCGCCCACCAAATCAAAAGACAGAGGATGATTATCATATGATGGAAGGATCAAAGATAGTAGCTAAATGTAATAACTGTGTCGTAATAGGTGATTTTAACTACCTGCAGATTGATTGGGTTAATATGTGTTCAGGTTGAGAGAAAGAGATTGACTGTGCTATGGAGCAGATGGTCATAGAACGTACCAGGGGTGGGGCGATCCTGAATTTGGTCCTAAATAATGCCCAAGACTTGATAAGAGATGTAAAAGTGATTGCACCACTTGGGAGCAGTGACCATAACATTATTGATTTCACCATTTGTATAAATTTATTTATTTATTTCAATTTATATCCCGCCCTACCCCACCGAAGTGGGCTTGAATAAGGAGTTGCCCCAAAAGACCAGCACAACCACGTTTAACTTTAAAAGGGGTAAAGTCTCTGAGATGAGGAGGCATGTGAAGAGGAAACTGAAAGGAAAGGTAAATACAGTCAAAACCCTTGGGGAAGCTTGGAGGCTATTTAAAACTACAATCCTAGAAGCTCAGATAAAATATACACGACAAGTTAGGAAAGGCACAAAAAGGGATAAGAAAAGACCTGCATGGTTAACAAACAAAGTAATGGAAGCTGTAAAAGATAAGAAGGACTCCTTTAAGCGGTGGAAAGCTAGTCCAAGTGAGATTAATAAAAGGGGACTTCCGGGGTTGGAACATGGTGAATTGACCTGCTTCTTTTAGGAGGAGCAGACCGGAGCCTTTGTTTTGGGAATAAAAGGCAATTCCAACGCCTGCTGCCTACATTTTCCAGAAAGGAAATTGTCTAAGACATGCTTGAAGAATTTTGAGAGGACTTACTTTGGCTGATGACGGATCCCACTGGGGTTCCTTTTTGGCTTTGAAGAGTCCCCAATGAAGAATTGCATTCCATCGTCTACAAAGGGTCTCCAGAGTCATTAAATTGACATAAATTCATCAAGATTCCAACTTTCTATGGATTACAATAACATCTGAAGGTCAAGGGAACAGTATAAAGGAGAATAGACTTTCGTTAAGATAAAATATCTTTATCTATCATTCCGGGACTAAAATAAGACTTTTAAAATAAAAAATTTAAGATATAAAGATTTAAGTATAAAGTCAAGAAGAAGAGGAAGGGGGTAAATTTGGAACTTCTGGAGTTAAAAATAAGCAGATATGTGCAGAAAAATAACTGTTGTTTGAAATGCCTGTGGCTTTGAACCCCCCCTCCCAACATTACAGAGTTGCTGATTCTCAAGACGACACAGAAAGTGACGTTTTACAACTATCGTGGGATTGCCAGCCATTGAGAACCAGACTTCACGGCCAGAGAGTCAGGAAACAAACACTGAAAGAAAGGAAATCTCCAAACCTCCAGGCCATCTCTAGAGTCAGAAATCATAGAGAAACAACAGCGACCATTAAAGAAGGGTCAAAGGTTTTATATTTTTAAAAATAGAATGAGACTTTAAAAATTTATAAAACCGGCATGAATCATTCTAAAAAGGTAAAATATACTGGATTATATGTTTGAAATTAAACTATAAGGCCTATTGGAAAAAGGAAAACTTTTTAAAAAGGGGGCTTGGAAAAATCGCGGCAACCATTTTGGATTATTTAAAAACTTTAAAAATTAATATCTTGAGCTAGGAAGCTCAGAGGATGGCGATTTGGGGCTTGTTGGAAAGGGCATGCCTTAATCTATTGAATGCTGTCATTGGATTGTTGATTGGTGAAGTCAACTTAAGAGCCCATTTTGTGCAATAGGAGGACAGTGATGTCTGATCAGAAGCTGGAACCAAGTCTTACACATTTGAGAGCAGCCTCTCTGGGGGAAGGAAAAATGGCTAAACAAGTTCAAGAGCAACTGGATGCTATGGAGGCAATACTGGTGAAGGTGATGAAAGATTTAATGACTGGAAGTGAGAAGAAACTAACTAAAGAAATAAATTCCAGTGCTGAGGAAGTCAAGAAAGTGATTAAAAAAGAGGATCTCAGGAAAGAGTCACCAGCAACAGAAGACACACGAGATAGAAACTAAAATTAAAGACCAAGATGCTACTATTAAGAAGATGCAGGAGAAAGCAATATTACAAGATTGCAAGTTAATGGAAAATTCAATTCAATTCAATTTATTGCATTAGCACATATTGCCATAGCATCAAACAACCAGATTCAGCAATAAAACAAAAGAAACAAGAAGAGAGAGAGAGAGAGAAAAAAAAACAGAATACCTCGTGCCTTAATACAATAAGATACAATAAAACTCAATTTTAAAAACCAGATATAAAATTTAAAACATCAGAAAAAATTTAACCAGTACCACACTAGTAAGCTACCCAGAATAATAATAATGAACAATTAGTGTGGTACAGTCTTCATTTTCTTTTCCATAATGCCAGTCATGAATCTTGCAACTTGGAGGGTAATATGTCTATCTCTGTCAGACAGCAAGAAGACTAGTTTCTCCTGATTTGACTTACCAAAAAGAGAAGATAAAATACGATCCAGAAACCTATTCCATTCAATCTTAAAATCAGGACAATAAAATAGGGAGTGATAAAGGTCCTCAATGGATGTTAGGTCACAAGTACAAACTCTTTCCTGAAAAGGAATCTGCCTAAGCCGGCCTGTTAATGGAAAATGTGATTCGCTTAAGAGATGTGCCTAAAAAAGACCAAGAGGACTTGAAGAAGTACATTTCAACAATTATTGCTGAGTTTATGGGAGAGGACCCTGAGGGGATGGGACATTTGTGTAATTATGTTTACAGGGTAAACTCAGAATTTGCTATAAAGCGCAAGCTACCAAGTGATATGGTAGTAAAATTTACTAGAAGAGACATGGTGGGAAGGATTTTAAGTCAACAATTTGAGAATCCAATGGTAGTGGAAGAAAGCAGAGTAAGAATAATGAAGGAGCTGCCAAGGAAGGTCATAAGTGACAGAAGACAATTCAAGAAACTGACAGACAAGCTAAGGGAGAAGGGAATAAGATATAGATGGATCTTACCTGAAGGCCTTAGCTTTGAGTATAAAAGACTGAGAACTACAATAATAGATACTCAAGGCATGGAAAGGTTTTTTGCGGACAATAAAGAATTTGGAGATACAGAATAATTGAAGAATCATTATGGATTACAAATTAATTTCTTGGAATGTAAATGGACTTAATTCACTGCAAAAAAGAAAAGCAACATTTCATTGGATTAAGAAACAAAAATGTAATATAGTCTGTCTACAAGAGGTGCATATTAAACAAATGGATTACAAATTTTTATGGAATAAATCTTTGGGTGAAGAATTTTTTTCATTAGCTAAAGAAAAAAAAGGGAGTGGTTTTTTTATATTAAAAAAGAATTGGAGTCAAAGTTGGTTTTTAAGGATAGTGAAGGTAGATTTGTTGCAGTGGAGGTGCTGATGAATGAGACAAAAATGCTGTTATTGGGAATATATGCCCCAAATGGGGCGAAGGATGCTTTTAAAAAAGACATTATGCAACAATTAGATCAAGTGACATATGATCAGATAATGTTAATGGGAGACTTCAATGGAACTATTAAGAACTCTTTGGATAGATCTGGGAATAAAAAAAATAAAGCTGGCAAGTTGCCAAAGTCATTTCTTGAACTAATAAAGCAAGAAAGTTTGGAAGATGTATGGAGAAAGTTTAATCCTAACATGCGTGACTATACTTTCTTTTCAGCAAGGCACAACTTCTTCTTGAGAATTGATATGTTATGGTCTACTAAGGATCTGGGACTCATTACAAACAAAATAGAGATTCTTCTGAAAATAGGTGCAGACCATAATCCATTAATGTGGTTGGCAAAAGAGAGAAAAACAGTGAGGAGATGGAGGTTAAATGAAGATTTATTGCAAAAAACAGAAATAGTGGCATCTCTTGAAAAAGAAACTAAAGCTTACTTCCAAATAAATGAAAATCAGGACATTCAAATTCAGACCGTGTGGGACGCATATAAAGCTGTAATGAGAGGAATATTAATTACATTGAACAACAATGACAAAAGAGATAAAGAAAAACAATTGGTGGACTTACAAAAAGAAATAGGTAAAAAAAAAGAAACTGAAAAAGAGGCCAGGAAAAAAGAAAATTTTGCAGGAAATTATAATTTTGCAGAGTCAACTGAGATACTTATTGAACAAAGAGGTGGAATGGAACTTAAAAAGGCTACAGCAGAAATTCTTCGAGGGTGCGAACAAACCGGGGAAATATTTGGGATGGCAAATGAAGAAAAAAAAGAATAAATTTATAAATAGAATAATATCAGAAGGTAAAGATATTGTGGATCAAGAAGGAATTAAAAGGGAATTTTACAAATATTATGCAAATATTTACAAATATTTTACAAATATTATGCTAAACTATTTAAAGATCAACAAGTAAATAAAGACAAAATAGAAGCGTATTTGTAAAGAATAAAAGTAATGCCATTAAAAGAAGTATGGAAAAAACTGAATGAACCAGATGAAAAAGTAGAAATTGAAGCGGCAATTAGCTCAATGAAATTAGGTAAAGCTCTGGGTCCTGACAGTTTTTCAGCAAAATTTTATAAAGTCCTGGCAGAAATATTGGTACCAAAACTTCAAAAATTGATGAATAGTATTAGACAAGATGGGAAGGTGCTAAATACATGGAAGGAAGCAGTTATTTCATTGATACCAAAAGAGGATAGAGATGCTAAGAATGTCAAAAATTATAGACGGATTTTACTACTTAATAATGACTACAAAATATTTGCTAGGATACTAGCAGAACGACTCAAACAGCATTTGAACATTTCTATTCAAGAAAAGCAAGCAGGCTTTCTCCCCAGAAGGCAAATAAGAGACAATATCAGAACAGTGATAGATGTTGTAGAATATTATGAGAAACATCCAGAAAAATAGGTAGCTTTATTCTTTGCTGATGCAGAAAAAGCTTTTGACAATCTTAATTGGGACTTTATGTTTGCAGTGATGGAGAAATTGAAATTGGCAGACGATTTTATAAGAATGGTCAAGGCAATCTATACAGAACAACAAGCAAAACTCTGTGTGAATGCTGACTTGACAGAACAAATGATGATTACCAAAGGTACAAGGCAAGGTTGCCCTCTATCTCCGTTGCTATTCGTAATGACTTTAGAAATTTTGCTGATGCAAGTCAGAGGATAAAGAGAGGGGCTGAAATTGAAAGGTTTTTCCTACAAATATAGGGCCTTTGCAGATGATGTGCTTTGTACCTTTTATCAATGAAAATCCATTACAAGTGACGCCCCTGTTGTTAAATAAAATTAAAGAGTATGGAGAGTTGGTGGGCTACCATATAAATAAAGAAAAATCAAAAATTTTAAGCAAGAATTTGCCACCAAGCAAATAGAAAGAGCTACAAAGCATAACAGGATGTGAAGTTACCTCGAAAGTAAAATACCTAGGTGTGGAGGTTACGATGAGAAATATTGATTTATATAAGAACAACTATGAAAAGCTTTGGTGTAAAATTGATGAAGATATGTTAAAGTGGAACAAATTAAATTTGTCCATGCTGGGGAGGATCTCTGCAATTAAAATGAATGTTCTACCAAGAATTATGTTTCTTTTTCAAACTATTCCAATAGTGAAAGACAAGAAACAATTTCTGGCAAAAAAAGATTTCAGAATTTGTGTGGGTGGGTAAAAAACCTAGAATCAAAATGAAAATTCTGACAGATGTGAAAGAAAGGGGTGGCTTCCAATTACCTGACTTAAAGTTATATCATGATGCAGTTTGTTTGGTATGGATCAATGACTGGATAACTTTGCACAATAGAAAATTATTGGCATTAGAAGGTCATGGAAATATTTTTGGTTGGCATGCCTACATGTATTATGGAAAGGAAAAGATGGATGGTTTTTTTCTCACATCATTATATAAGGAGGAATTTGTTGAATACTTGGAAAAAAAATATAATAATATGGTGATGAGAGAAAATCACTTTGGATTATGCCAACAGAAGTCATAAAGTTGTCTTCAGATCCACAGGAAGAAAAATGGGCATCATATAAACAACTGCTAAAAATTCAGGGAGGCAAGGTGGAAATGAAACCGGTTGAAGATCTGCAGGATAAATTTAACTGGTATCAACTGCAACAAATTAAAAGCTTAATAGAGCATGATATTAGAAATACAGGTATAAGGTGTGAGCAAACAAATGGGAAAAATGCTGTTGGGCGAGGATGAAAAATTGATCTCAAGGATGTATAAATTGCTATTGAAATGGTCTACAGAAGATGAAGTGGTGAAACCTCAAATGATAAAATGGGCAATAAATATTAATAAAGAAATACAAATGGAGACGTGGGAACACCTATGGAGGAACTCTATGAAAATATCGACGTACTATAATATAAAAGAGAACTGTTTGAAAATGCTGTATAGGTGGTATATGACACCGAAGAAATTAGCAAAAATGAACAATCAAGCTTCAGATAGGTGTTGGAAGTGTAAAAGACATGAAGGTTCTTTCTACCATATGTGGTGGACTTGCGAAAAGGCGAAACAATTTTGGCATACGTTTCAACAAGAGACTTTGAGAATCTTGGGCTATAATATCAAGAGAGCACCAGATGTATTTCTGGTGGGATTACAAATGGAAAGCTTTCCGAAGCGAGACAGGACATTGTTGTGGTATTTGCTTTCAGCTGCGAGGAGTTTGTACGCACAAATGTGGAAGCAAGATAAAATACCAGAGAAATGGGACTGGATCTTAAAAGTACTACACTGGAGTGAAATGGACAAGCTTACTAGAATCCTGAAAGACTGTAATTCAGGGAAATTTAAAGAGGACTGGGAGAAATTTCAAAAATATATTGAAGAACAATGGAAAGTGAAGAGACATTTAGTGATTTTTGATAACATTAACTGAAGTTTTACTGAGAAGATAAAGCTGAAAATGTTGAATTTTGTTTTAATATGTAATCTAGCAGAAGATTAGATTATGAGATAAATAGTGGGTTAATCATAATAGCAATTATTATATAGTCTTGGTTCATATTGTGGTAAGGTAAATGTAATTTTTAGTGAAGATTCTATAATTGTGAATTTTACCTTTATTTTCTTCTTAATTGTTTTGATTACCGGTGGAGGTCATGAAACAGAAGAGGGGGAGGGAATTTTGTAGTGTATTGGTTAATATCTTTAAATATATGTATGATGAATATTTTTCAATATATTGCAAAACAATAAAATTGGTTTACACATGAGATTAATAAAAGGGAACACAGGCTGTGGCTAATCAAAAGCAAGACTGTGATCAGGCAGGCAAAAAGGGACTATGAGGAGCATATTGCAAAAAACATAAAGACCAACAATAAAAATTTCTTCAAATATATTAGAAGCAGGAAACCAGCCAGGAAGGCAGTGGGCCCTTGGATGACCAAGGGCTAAAAGGATTACTGAAGGAGGATAGGGAAATGGCTGAGAAGCTGAATGCATTTTTTGCCTCAGTCTTCACTGTGGAAGATGCGAAGTGTTTGCCCACTCCAGAACTGCTAATTTTGGAAGGTGTGTTGAAAGCCTTAGTCAAATTGAGGTGTCAAGAGAGGAGGTACTACAATTGATTGACGAATTAAAAACTAATAAGTCACCAGGTCTGGATGGCATACATCCAAGAGTTCTGAAAGAACTCAAAGTTGAACTTGTGGATCTCCTGACAAAATATGTAATCTTTCCTTGAAATCTGCCTCCATTCCTGAGGACTGGAAAGTAGCAAATGTCACCCCCATCTTTAAAAAGGGTTCCAGAAGAGATCAGGGAAATTACAGGCCAGTCAGTCTGACTCAATACTGGGAAAGTTGGTAGAAAGCATTATCAAGGACAGAATGAGTGGGCACATTGATGAACACAAGTTATTGAGGAAGACTCAGCATGGGTTCTGTAAGGGAAGATCTTGCCTCACTAACCTGTTACATTTCTTTGAGGGGGTGAACAAACATGTGGACAAAGGGGACGCAATAGATGTTGTTTACCTTGACTTCCAGAAAGCTTTTGATAAAGTTTTTCATCAACGGCTCCTTAGTAAGCTTGAGAGCCGTGGAGTAAAAGAACAGGTCCTCTTGTGGATCAAAAACTGGCTAATTAATAGGAAGCAGAGAGTGAGTATAAATGGGCAGTCTTCACAGTGGAGGATGGTAAGCAGTGGGGTGCCGCAGTGCTCAGTACTGGGTCCCATGCTCTTTAACTTGTTAATTAATGATCTGGAGTTGGGAGTAAGCAGTGAAGTGGCCAAGTTTGCAGATGACACTAAATTGTTCAGGGTGGTGAGAACCAGAGAGGATTGTGAGGCACTCCAAAGGGATCTATTGAGGCTGGGTGAGTGGGCGTCAACTTGGCAGATGCGGTTCAATGTGGCCAAGTGCAAAGTAATGCACATTGTGGCCAAGAATCCCAGCTACAAATACAAGTTGATGGGGTGTGAACTGGCAGAGACTGACCAAGAGAGAGATCTTGGCATCGTGGGAGATAACTCACTGAAAATGTCAAGACAGTGTGCGATTGCAATAAAAAAGGCCAACGCCATGCTGGGAATTATTAGGAAGGGAATTGAAAACAAATCAGCCAGTATAAATAAAATAAATAAAATAAAATAAAAATAAAAAGTATCATAATGCCCCTGTATAAATTGATGGTGCGGTCTCATTTGGAATACTGTGTGCAATTCTGGTCACCGCACCTCAAAAAGGATATTATAGCATTGGAAAAAGTGCAGAAAAGGGCAACTAGAATGATTAAAGGTTTGGAACACTTTCCCTATGAAGAAAGGTTAAAATGCTTGGGGTTCTTTAGCCTGGAGAAACGTTGACTGCGGGGTGACATGATAGAGGTTTACAAGATTATGCATGGCATGGAGAAAGTAGAGAAAGAAGTAATTTTCTCCCTTTCTCACAATACAAGAACTCAGGGGCATTCGATGAAATTGCTGAGCAGTCAGGTTAAAACGGATAAAAGGAAGTACTTCTTCACCCAAAGAGTGATTAACATGTGGAATTCACTGCCACGGGAGGTGGTGGTGGCTACAAGCATAGCCAGCTTCAAGAGGGGATTGGATAAAAATATGGAGCAGAGGTCCATCAGTGGCTATTAGCCACAGTATATATATGTGTGTGTGTGTGTATGTATATGTGTGTATATACACACACATATATTGGCCACTGTGTGACACAGAGTGTTGGACTGGATGGGCCATTGGCCTGATCCAACATGGCTTCTCTTATGTTCTTTTTGAATTTTAAAAATGTTTCAAGTGCCATTTTCAGTGGTTTAAGTTAAAGAGGGCTCCTGATCCTCCCCTCAAGTTCCCAGGCTGTGCCAAAAAGCCAAAATACTGAACTGTCAAAGGGTGGGACAGCTACACTTCTTAGCTAAAGAAGAAGCCATATTACATGGGCGGTCGAGTCACAGAGAAGAACAGAAAAAAAGAGGGAAAGGTTTGCCTCTGAGGGAGGGAAGAGGAAGCGGTCCAACATAAAAGGCAACCAGGTCATAAGGCTTTGATGTGACACCTTGTTCAACCTTATAAAGTTTCCACTTTTCTTGATTAACAGCCATTCAGAAACAGATGTAAGTAAATATTTAAAATGTGTCAACATTTCCCATTTCACTACTAAATTCTGGAATGTGATATTTTCATTCAACAATTGAATTTGTATATTTATGTAAGAATTTTACCTCAGAACTCAACATGCTTTAGATGTGTTGGCAACTTTTGATTATTTCAGCAGGTAAACTGTCAAATTACACAAAATACCAAATAGCATTTCACACCATTCTCCAAAGACTGTCAGATGTTAAATGCTATTGTATTCCCTCCATGAAATACTTTTAGACATTCAGTATTAAATCCTGTCAGACAATAAATACCATTAAATATCAACTATCAAACACTGTCATATATCAAAAACTGAAATCAAATATCACAGGATGACAAATACTCATTGTACATTAAGGATGTATCTGAATATTCAGCATTAAGAATGAGATAGTGAATGTTGAGGAGAATTTTGAGAAGCAATTTCCCTTCAGCTTTCAACTGAACGGTTGAAGGTGCTGTCCTTTCAACAGGTGATACACTGAGCCTCTCTCAGGAGACAGTCTGCTATGAGTGCTGGATGAAAGATTGGGCCCTTCTGGGAATTCCTAAATCCACAGCTGGAGGGATAGCTAATACCCTGTCAGATTGCCCAGAATTAAGGGGGGGGGGAACTGCCCTCTAAAACTGCAGGCTTACAGTTGTTTTATGATGTTATTTTTTATTGAGACTGAAAAGCAAGCTGCCCACATAAATTTGTTATATTTCACAGTGTCTTGTGTTAGGAGGTGCCTTGAGAACATCCCTTCTCACACTGGACTAATAAATTACTTGCAAGAAAGAACCTGGCCCCATTCTATTCCCTGCTGCAAATCACAGGGGGGCGAACAAGGCTGCCAGTTCAGGAACAGCCCCAGGAGCTGACCTCACTGTTTGGCCCTTTCTACATTCAGGTTTGATCCAGTTTTTGCTAGCACTCAGTCCACCTGCTACAGATCTGCATCACCTAAGTTGATTCTGCTTTTTAAAATCTGCTGCTTTGCACCTTTCCAAATGAAACAGTGTTATTTGCAGATTTTTACTTCTATATTTGCATTGTTTAATGTGCTTCTGAGCTATATTTTTCTTTTAAAACAAGGATTTTGTGGTTCTATAGGTTGTATGCTAGATGATGGTGCCTCTGCACTCCCTTAAGCGCAATATGTTTAACAAAACTAAACTTTGCCAAAGTGACAATTGTTTTCACTCATAGAGTCTTTCATCGTGTTGGGGCCATCTCATAACTAAATTGTGATCCCCATACAAATTAAAATTAGAAGCTAGATCACCATGGAATGCACACTGAGATGTAAATTAACACAACAGTCTTACATTTAAATGCAAACTTTTCCCTCAGGTTTCCAAACTCATCTCTAGACCTCTATAAAGTTCTACAATTAGATCTGGAGAAAGCTCCAGGCCAAAACAAGTTTTGAGAACCACAGGTCAACAGTAGGGTGAAAATGGTGTCAGTCAGGAATCATTTTGTAGAAAAAGAGATGCTGGAGCTCATTAGCACAACTCATTTGCATATGCCACACCCCTCTGACATCACCGGAAGGTGTACTAAATTATATCAGCTCAGCATCTACCTTAAAATGCTTCTTGCATTATAATTGTCATAATAAAACCTTACTCCCACTATACGTTTCAAATTACTTTCTCCTATGTGGCCACAGTGGCCTGAGGAAGATTTCCTTCTGTCTGCTTTATATGTTCTGGTTATTTCCCCATTTTTTGTGGGGAAAAATATTAGAAAGTTTGTCAAATCTTAGAGTTCAGCAAAATTCTCACAGGGGGTTTGAACAATGGAGCCCAGAAGCAAGTATTTGGAGGGGGGAGCATTAAGAAAGAAAGAGCACAATAAAATGTAGAGGTTCCAGAGCTCTGCCCCTGTGAATTCCTGCCCAAAATGAGGTCTGGTGTTGGTACACCTTTGCACAAAACATATGTAGAAGCTAGAAGAAACTGCAGGGCAAGACAAGACAGAACTGAAGGCAGCATGTAATGTAGAAGGTAGCTCTGGAATGCCCACAAAGAAATGATCAAGTGGCTAGTATAGAAAGGGCCTTTCTCTGTGGATGTTTCAAGTGCTCACAAAGCCATTCTTTTCCAGAGAGAAATGAGCCATGAATGATCAACACACAGGGTTGCCAACTCTATCCTGAGAAATTCCTGTACAGTTCAAGGAGGTATTGGTGAAGCTAACATTTTCTCCAAGGGAACAGAACTCCAGGTCTCACCTGGAAGCTGGCAACCTTGTCTAGCCAAAACACTTGGTTCATCTTCCTGCAAAGTAAGATAAGTTTACCCAGCATTTCCTTTCCAGGCAATCACAGAGGCATCTCACTGGCTGTGTAAGCCAAAATGCCCTCAAAAGAGGTTGGGAAATTGACAGGTGGGCAACTTTGGCTCAAAAGGACCTAGAATCTATATATACAGGATTCGACTTCCAGAAATTCTTGCTAAATTTACAGAGGACACTAAGGTCATTTTTGCACTCACCTTCCGCCGGCGCGACCCCCCTCTTCACCGCGCAGGATCTGCGCGGATTTCGCACTAAACGCTGCGGAGCAGCCAGAAAAGCCGGAAGCTCCCGGCGCAAAAGCCGCTCAAACTGAAACCGCCAAAAAGCAGTTTGGCGTTTGCGCGGCTTTTGCAACGGGAGCTTCCGGCTTTTCTGGCTGCTCCGCAGCGTTTAGTGCGAAATCCGCGCAGATCCTGCGCGGTGAAGAGGGGGGTCGCGCCAGCGGAAGGTGAGTGCGAAAACGACCTAATTAAGTAAAACAATTATGATTTTATTACAGAAAAATATAGAACACACATACAAGATAATGGATACATATAACATACATACAGACCTAAAAATAGAGAAAAATATATAGAGATAACATAAGGATGGACAAACAGGGTGATAATTACCAATCGTAACCTTCAAGGAAGGCTCCAATAGCGACAAAGTAGGAAGATGGGGGAAGAGACCCTCAGCTGATCAGAAACCGGGGATGTATCTAAACAGCAGGAATGGGGTACTGCTAGATGCACACCTGTGGGGAGTTGGGTCAGATGTTATAAGGACTACCTTGAGCCCTTAGGGGGTAGGAGGTGCAGGGGCGGATGACAGGTGGTCATCTGGTATGTGACCTCAGAAAAAGGGAGGCTCCGCAATGACCATAAGGGCTGGACTTATGTGGTGGCCAATGGCCAGTTTATTAGGGTCACCTGATTGGATACTCATATCCAGCCAATGAGCAGACCTGGCTCTAGTTACCTGGTTGGGCTTCCAAGTAACAATGGGCAAAAAGGGGGAGGCTCCAGGGTGACCATTAAAGAATGGTAAAGAAAGGGTGAGGGTATTGGGGTGGAAGTGATTAACAAGCTATCAAACTTATCTTTAGGTGACAATAGAGAGTCAAATTGATACCTAAGGTGACACCTGATTTATACAATAACTATGGCCCTGTTCTTCCTCTTCTTTACTCCTCTACTGGCACCATCTTTTGTCTTGGGTTCCGTTGGACAAAAGCTTAGGCAGTCTGGCAGGATCCACGCCTAAGATAAGCTTCATTGCCTTATGCATAAGTGACAGCTGTTGAGTACATGAGCCTCTCGCTTCGCTGTCATAGAGTCTGGCACTGCAGGAAGATAGTTGCTGATGATGTTAGCCTACCAACATGGCTTTCATGGTCAAGGCTGGAAGCCGCTTGCCCGGACAGTTCCTGGCGGCACAACTTCTTCTGCTGCAATGGCCGAGATGGTGCGTGCATGGAGCGGCTAAAAACCCATCTGTCCTCCTAGCTAACACTCCTCCAGATATACAGAGTGCTGCTGCAATGCTGTGGCTGTTAGTACTCACATAAGTCTCTTACATTCCAGTAGACAAAACCCATGCTTCCCTGGCAGATGTGTGTGAATTGAATCTCCCGGCTCCCTGGCAACCAAACAGGTGATTACGATGTATGTATCTTACTGAAATTAGGGGTCTTTTTCTCATAGCTGTTGAAGGGTTTTCTGATTTTACCAAAACATGGATCTTGTTTGTGTGAGCTACATTTACTCCATGTTACAGCATGGTGGAATGCATTGGCCTTAATACATGATTTTATATTAATAAACACTACATTTATATTTTAGAAATGTAAAACAAGATAGCTATAATACCAGTAAGATGCACATAATATTCTTTTATATAGGCTCAGATGTATGCATATTTCTTTGATTCCTTTTGCCCGCTTGTCTTGGCTCTAAAAGTGCGATGTCATTAGCCTCACACATTTCTATCTGGCCATTTACCTTAATAGTTCTGCTAACTGTAAATAGATACAGCAGGGATTAAGGTAGCCCCAAGACCTCTGTTGTGGAGGAGAGGCCGGCCTGAAGACTGAGGCTGGACATCCCTTGCAACTCTATGATCTTATGATTCAATTTTAATGTTTAATTTTGTAAAAATTTAAAAATAAGATTATTCTTTTAAAATAAAAATAAAAGACTAGACACAACACAAAGCTAAATGGGAGTAACTTTTAAAATTTAATTAGAACTTACCTCTCAGACCACTTGTGCTAAAATTTATGTGGCGCAGCCAGTCCTGAACCTAACCTGTGCAAAAGTCTTCTGAATGAAGGTGCCTGAAAGTTACTCCCATTCAGCTTTGTGTTATATCTAGGGTTGCCAAGTCCCCTGCTTCCCATAGGGGGGGACTTTTGCATGTGCCTTGCGTGTGCGCTTTGCGATGACATCACCTGTAAGTGACGTCATCAAAATGGTGGCGCCCGTGTGGCAGCCGCTCTAGACGTTTCCTGGAAAATTCTATGGTTTTTCTGGACACTCTAGCCATTTGGAAGGTAAAAATTTGAACCATAGAGTTTTCCCGCCCAAATGGCTAGAACGTCCGGAAAAACCATAGAGTTTTGGCTCCGCCATTTTGATGACGTCAGTTCTGAGTGACGTCATCACGCCATCAATGTAGGGGGAGATTCCCCACCCTGGCCCAATGTGGGTCGGTGGGTTGAGAACCTCCTGGGCGGGGGATTCCCCGCCTGGACCTGGGGCTTGGCAGCCCAAGTTGTATCTAGTTAGAAATGCCATGGTTTATTCCAGGATGTTAACTTTGGAAGAAACAAAGAAGTTTGAAAGAAATAAAGTGGTTGCAGAGAGCATTTATCAGTCAAATGCAGAAGAGTTTTGCATCTGTTTAAAGCAGAAGTCTTAGCAGCCCCGTGGCACAGAGTGGCAAAGCTGTAGTACTGCAGTCCAAGCTCTGCTCACGACCTGAGTTCAATCCTGGCGAAAGCTGGGTTCAGGTAGCCAGCTTGAGGTTGACTCAGCCTTCCATCCTTCCGAGGTTGATAAAATGAGTATCCAGCTTGCTGGGGGGGGGCAGTGTAGATGACTGGGGAAGGCAATGGCAAACCACCCCGTAAAAAAGTCTGCTGTGAAAATGTCGTGATGCAACGACACCCCTGAGTCAGAAAAGACTGATGCTTGCACCTTTACCTTTACTAAAGAAGAAGTAAATGACTGACTTGCTCCTAATACAACAAGAGGCTGATGACCTTGACATCCTTGAGAAAGAATTTGATGAAATGAGTCTAAACCAGGTACTCATTGGATGGACTCTTCAGCATAATTACACTGGATGGACTCTTTTGTAACATTGTACTTCCTTCTTATGAGATATATAGCTTTATAAGATTCTATAAGATTTTTGCTAAAAGTTTACAATATGCTAGTCAGTACTCTTAGCAGAATGGCAGAATGCCAGAATGGCAGCACAGTGGGAAAAAATGCAGTTTGATTCCCAGCTTCCAATTTCCATTCCTAGGTGGTGGAGGAAAGTGCCATCAAGTTGCAGCTGACTTATGGGAACCTGTTTGAGTTTCAAGGCATGAGACACACACAAGGGAGGTTTGCCGTCTCTGGACCTCCTCAGTGGCCTCCCATCCAAGCAAGGTCAACGCTGCTCAGCTTCTGCCATCTGGCTAGCCTGGGCCACCCAGAATAGACTCCTACTAAGCCCCATGACTCTCTGGCTAGACTGTTAACAAAGAAGTCATTTCATCTTCTATCACTACATGGCAGCAATTTATTTAAAAAATCCCTTTTATTTCAGGGCAGACATTTACAGAATGGCAACCCTCAGACTATGCACTCCACACTTTCTTGAACTTTCAGATCTCTGTAATAACAGTAATAAATCACAATTCAAATTATTCATGCAGAATACAGAACATGGAGAATTAATGAATAGGAAATTCTATTTACTCATTAGAATGTAACCAGCAAAACACATTACCCAGGTCTCGCCTGTATTTTGGTGCAGTTGCTGCTTTACCTTGTTATGCACTGATTAGAACTGAAATTAAAGTTGCTAATTAAAATGTGAAACATTTCTTCCCTGCCATTAGCTGCAGGTACATATCAGCATGCATGAAATGGAATGGAATGGAAAGATTCTACTCTGCCACTCCTAGTTTGATCACTGTAGAAATGGAAAGAAAACAAAGCCAAAGGGCCCAGGCTGCATTCCCTTAAGCTCTGCACTGCTTGAGACACCAGGAAACCAGCAGAGGAGCTCTGCTTAGCAGCCTGGGCCACTGGTCAATGGTACACTACAAAGGAACATAGAACAAACATAAAGTGTTAAGGAATGCATGCCTTTTTTAACTCTCCCTGGCTGGAGTTGGGATGTTTATTCATTTAACTTCTGTCCCATAAATAGACTCAGGGCAGCTCACAACATAATAAAAAGCAATATGAACCAAATATAAAAACAATTAAACGATTTAATGATTAAAACAATATGGCATTAAAATACAAGTAATCCAACATCTCCTGTGACATTTTGACAGATGGTAGTAGATGACCTGAATTATAACAGCTTATAATCAAAATGGTGGGAGGTACCCAAAATATAGTGCCCTATAGATAATAAACAGTGTCTGGGATGCACTGGCAGGTACCAAAAGGGGAGGCTGAGATGGTTTAATGCCCACTGCTGAACCCAAAGGCCTGGCCTAACAGCTCCATCTTGCAGGCCCTGCAGAACAGTAGTAGCTCTCACAGGGCCCTGATCACAAGTGGAAGTATGTTCCACCAGACCAGGGCCAAGGCCAAGAAAGCCCTTGCCCTGGTTGAGTCTAAGCAAATGTCTCTCAGGCCAGGAGATGTTCATCTTTGGAGTATAAGGCTCTCTGGGGCACATACGGAGAGAGGTGGTCCAGTAGATATGCTAGTCCCAGGTCATGTAGGGCTTTAAAGATCAATATCATAACCTTGAACCAGTTATGTAAGGTGGACTCAGGGCTCTAAGCCACCCCACCTATCTGCTCATGCCAAGCAAAGGGACTTAGCCAGTGGGTGCCTCAGCTAAGGACCCACATTTATGACATCCTGGTTGTGAACGCCTCTCCCCTGGTGGACTTTGGGTGTTAGGAGGGCTCTGAGCCCACCCCCCACCCCCCGTCTGCTCATGCCAAGCAGAGGGGCTTAGCTACTGAGTGTCTTGGCTGAGAACACACATTTGTCCCCCTCAATCATGTGCCATGAGGGTGAAAATGGGTGCAAAGGGTGCTTGGAATGGGTGTTGGTGGGGGGAAGTCCTCCACCCTTCGTGCCACAGGCCCCATCCCCAGGCAGCAAACCCATCCTGCCAGTCCTAACTGGCCTCACCAGGAGCCTCAGAGCCTCCTGTCCCTGAACTATTCCTCAGTTGTTAGCACTGCTTACAAATGCTTGTCCTCCTCAGGCACCCCAGTATGTTGCTGCTGGAAGAAAGAGTGATGGCCAGCGGGAGGAAGAGGAGGCAGGGAGAAGTGGGGAGGGGAGGCAGGAGGCCCCTCCAAGAAAGGCTCACTGCACTCAGGGTGCTGTTGGTGGGAAACAAGGTAAGCCACCCTCCATGAATTCATTCCCCCAGGGACACCAATAGTGTCAGCCAGAAGAGCTATGTGGAGGGCCCAGGAAGCAACAGTGAGATGATTGCTATGGATGGCCAACCCTTCTTCCTTGTGGAAGACATAGCCTTTTGTCATGGGCCGGCCAGCTGCCTCCTCCACCTCTGAGGATGAGGAAATGGAAGGATCAGGCCTGGCTGCACCAGTGGAATGCTTACCTGAGCAGCTGAGTCTAGAAGGAGATCTGGCAAAAGAAGCCTCAGGAAGCGAGAGCTGTTCATTCTGGCAGGAGACAAAAGGAGCAGGACCGAGACCAGGGCTGGCCTTAGACTGTCTGGCATCCCAAGCAAGGCTAACTTCTGGAGCCTTCCCACACACTAATAACATCACCAAGTCACATGGGAGCACCCAATTTGGCACCCCAAGAGCTCCAGTCACTGCCAGCTTCTCCTGAGTCAGCAGAGTGCAGAAGACAGAAAGAGTGCTTGACAGTCTGAGAGGGACGAAGAAATCCCATTTATTTTAATTGCACCATTTTCAGTTCCCTGTTTTCAGGCCACACTTTGGGATCCTTTCCACACCCTCCCCAAAGGGTGCCTGTGTGTGATCTCCAGATCTGGAGGGGCTCAACCCCCAACACTTATTATCCTCCACGGAAACCTGCCAAGGGCATGCCCAAGTCTCTTGCCTCCAGAGCAAACAGTGGCACTCAGCTGGGGGAAGAAAAGCCCCTCTTTGTCTCAGTGGGGAGAAGGGGTGGCGGAAGAGGAGGCCCCTCCAAGGAAAAAGACTCACTTGGGGGGTGCTGTGGGTGGGAGTGGAACCTCTAGCCATAGGCAGGCCATCCTGCAGGAGGTCATTCCCATGGGGACACTGGCATAGCCAAGCTGGGGGGAGGCCCAGGAGGCAATCGCTTGCCTCATGGGTGAGATGGTCAAGAACATAAGAGAAGCCATGTTGGATCAGGCCAATGGCTCACCCAGTCCAATGCTCTGTCACACAGTGGTCAAAAAAACCCAGGTGCCATCAGGAGGTCCACCAGTGGAGCCAGGACACTAGAAGCTCTCCCACTGTTGCTGTGGATGATCAACCTTTGTCCATTGTCAAGGATGTGACCTTTTGGCCGCTGCTGCACTATGTTGCTCAGTGGTATACCACCCCCTTATGGAAGACCCTGAGCTGGAGAGTCTTGTCCCCCCCGTCCAGAGGGTGAGCAGAGAGTGAAGGTGGGTCACTTCATGGCAAACCTGAGGAGCAGCCAGCAGCATCTCTGCTGGCCATGTAGCATGGATACCTGGTTGCATTCTCTATGCAGAGATGGGGAGTACAGAATGGCCTGCATTTGGGACCCTCATATAAAGGGGAGTTTTGCTCTTTGCAGAGCTCCTGCAATGGAGACAGAACCTCTGCCAGGAAATGAATTCAAGATGGCATCTGGGTGGAAGCTCAGAGCCTGCACCTGTCGTTTCCCTAGAAAGTACTTTCCTAGGGGCACCCTCTCTGAGGAGCTGTAACTTGGACCCTGTAAATCCAACCGTCACCAAATTTGGAGGGGAGGTAGAGGAGAGTCAGACAGGGAGTTTGGCATCTCTAGCATATGGAAGAAGGCATTCTACCACATCACTCACAAATTAAATCCATTCATTTAGTATCAAAAAGTTCATGACGGTTTGTGGTTCGCAAACTTACAAAGCAGAATTTTTGCTCACAAGACTCCATGGCTTAGAGGGAACATTGGTCCCATGATGACCACGCCAATACAGCAAGCTTATATACCTTGTCTTATTTTGCATACTTTGCCCCCCCCCCCCAATCTTTGTGGAAGGCAAAGGACACTATTTTCGCTGGGATGAGAGGCAAAAATGAAAGCTGAGACACTGAGGAAACTCAATTCTGTGTCCAATACCATACACAGTGATTTGCTTGCAGCATATACATGGCCTTGTTCAAGGAGCTAGTCCTCAATATGGTAATTTTCTATTTTTACATCAGAAAAAGCCATGACCACTGAAGAAGCCTTATCTGCCTGTAACTCAGGGCCCTGAAAGAAGATTGCCCAGCATCACTCCCCAAGCTGATATGTAGTTCTTTCCTAATACTGCCAGACTGCCAAAGGTGTGTGATATTAATAACTGTAGCGGTGGATGCACAGATGCCTTTTCTCTCTATTCAGATCGTGCTGAGCTGGCTAAGAGGATTCCGGTTTGTATGCACATTGATATATTGTGGGGGGAAGTGAGGGGACATTACCTCTCTTCTTATCAATGTCAACTTTTATGAGCAGTACTTGGTTTGCAGTTGGATCTTTAGTGGCTTCATTTTCTAGAGACAGAGAGCGGGACTTTGCATAACAAAATCACTGTAATTGCACCTCTCTGTCCAAAAGGCAAAAAGCCTGAAGCACATTGGCATGCGCCAGAGGAGACCAACCAGCATTCACTAGCAGGAATGAGTGGGCGGTGGTGGGTGTGCAATACTTGCATTGTTTCCACCCCCACCCATGTCTTTTCTCTGATATGCTCTTCCAGTCACATAAACGCCTCCCTCCATTTACGACTATTAATGCATAACATTTAAATGCACCTCGTATGCACACAAACCCATGGGAGGGGAGAGTAAAATTCACCAAAATAATAGAAACAATACCTGTAGCTTTCAGGAAAGAATGTTTGCTGAGGAGGATCCAACCATTCTCCAGTGAGTTTTCCTTGAGTTTAAGAAGGGATCTTTTTGTAATGAAAAAGCTACATAAGTTCAAGAAGGGCATCAAACTTTGCTCATTGGAGTGGTAAGAGAGGGACAGAATTCACCCCAAAAAGAGATGCCAGGTGTCTTGCTATAACTGGAGACCTCTTGGCATCCCTCCTGGTTGAAATTTGGAAGGAGGTGGAGCGTGTGCAAAAAACTGATGTCACATCTGACAAAAACTGGAAGTGACATAGTGGAATAACCAGAATTTACTACAGAGTTCCCCCCCTAAATGCTAGTGCCTAAAGACATTCCCTTGGTTTTTACTGGAAGTTCTGCCCTGCTAACATGGAAGACCCCTGCTAACATGCCAGATGCAGCCCAGCAACACCAACAGCAGGGAGACTGTCTGTCTCAGGCCTGTGTTAGACCTGGAACTTCAAAGGAAACGGACCATAGTTGGTAGCAGCTTAATTCATTTTATTTGAGAACTAGTGGTCTGGAGCAAAGACGAAGTTAGAATTGATACATTTCAAAGTGTTGCATGCCATTTTAACCTCTAACATCAAAAGTAAACAATAAAGTCATTCCCACACGTTTGGGGAGCAATAGATGGTTCTCAGGCTCCCTTATCTCTTCCCAAGGAAAGGCCCCTGCTGGTTACCTTGAGGCAACTAGCTATCTTCAAAGCCCGTCTGCATTTGTTAGGGCTATGAGAGGAATTTCCCATGGAAGCTATTTATTGTTACAACAGTGTTTGAAATGCAAGCTTCTAAACAAAGAGGGTTAGTAGAGCCATCCAAGATGGAGTTAGTCAGGGCAAGGGAGCATGGACAGTTCAGGACATTTTAAACTAGTAAGTTACAAGGTCTGACATACTGCCCCCCCCCCCGAGCTCTTGCTCGGGGTTTGTCTGGGTGCAGTAGGTAAACCTTCTTCAGTAGTTGGGGGGCTCGTAGGTCGGTTGACTTTACCCACTCGTCGCAACTATTGGGAAAGTACTTCCATTGCACTAGGTAGTACAACACCCACCTTTGGACCCTGGAGTCCAGGATTTCTTGCAGCTCATGGTGGGTCTGGCCCTTCACTTGAATGGGTTGTGGCTCTGGAGGGCGGGGGTGCCAAGATGTGGCTCCAGGATCCTTGCGAAGGAGGCTGCAATGAAACACAGGATGGATCTTACTAAACATCTTGGGCAAGTCTAGTTCGACTGTTACTTTATTAATCACCCGTTTGATTTTAAACGGCCCGAGGAACTTGTAGGCCAGTTTCCTGCATGCCTGTGGGAGAGAGAGGTTCTTTGTGGACAAGAACACATTTTCTCCTTCCTTACATTCCCATTGTAGTGAGTGTTTTTTGTCAAAGTGGGCTTTGTAATCCTTTGGCTTTTTCCAGGTTTTCCTGGATCACTTCCCACCCTTTTCGCACTCCCTCCCACCACTGCTGGCAGGAGCCAGGGGGCGCTGTTCCCTCGGTGCTCAGCAGGGCTGGGAACGGCTTGCCCTCATAGCCGTTCACAATCTGGAAGGGGGAGGTCTTGGTAGAGCTATGCACGCTATTGTTATATCCATACTCAGCAAATGGCAATAGCTCCACCCAATTTGACTGCTGGTAATTAATGTAGCAGCAAAGGTACTGCTCCAATAGGCCGTTCACGCGTTCCGTCTGTCCATCCGTCTGCGGGTGGTATGCGGAACTCAGACCTTGCTCTATTTCCGCCATTTTGCAAAACTCCTGCCAGAAGTTGGCAACGAACTGCGGGCCGTGGTCGCTAATGACCTTGTCGGGGAAGGAGTGGAGCCTGACCACGTGATGGAAGAACAAGTGGGCTAGTTTTTTGGCCATGGGGAGCTGCTTGCAAGGGATAAAATGTGCTTGCTTAGAAAAAGTGTCCACTACTACCAAGATCACTGTCTTCCCCTGAGAAACTGGGAGCTCTACAATACAATCCATGGACACCACTGACCAGGGCCGGGACGCGGTGGGCAGGGGCTGCAATAGACTGGGGGGTTTTCCTCCCCGCTTTTTTGCCATTATGCAAGTTGGGCAAGATCCCACGAATTCTGACACATCTTTTTTCATTTGGGGCCACCAGAATTGGCGATTCACCAAGTGCAGCGTTTTCACATACCCGAAATGGCCGGCTAGTTTACTGCAGTGGCAATGCTGCAAGATCTCAGCGCGGAGGGTTTTGGGCACGTAGAATTTACCTTCGTAGTACCAAAAACCCCCTTCCCCTTTTACTATGCCTTCCGGTCTTTCCCCCCCTTCTTTCTCTGCCTCTTGTATCAATTTGCTGCCCCCCCATGGGTCCGGTTGCCCTGTTTTCTTCCCTGATCTGGTCATTACTCCCCCCGCGATGGTGGAGGGGGGAATGATCGAGTCAACGACCTCCTCCCTTTGGCTCTCATGTTGAGGTAGTCGGGAGAGTGCGTCTGCTAGGAAGTTCTTCGAACCAGGGATGTGCTTGAGCACAAAGTCAAATTTGGCAAAGAACCCTGCCCACCGGATTTGCTTGGCCGTTAGCTTTCGTCGGCCGGTGTGAGCTTCTAAGTTTTTGTGGTCGGTCCAAATTTCGAACGGCTCACAGGCTCCTTCTAGCCAGGACCGCCAGGTTTTGAGCACCTGTTTTACTGCAAACACCTCTTTGTCCCAGACCGACCAATTTCTCTGCTCGTTAGAGAATTTTTTTAGAGATGTAGGTGCAGGGTTTGAGCCTCCCCTCCCCGTCCTTCTGCATGAGTATGGCTCCGATGGCTACATCAGAGGCGTCGCATTGAACCACGAAGGGTTTGAGCTCGTTGGGATGGGCCAACACGGGTTCACTCGTGAACAGCCTTTTGAGTTTTTCAAAAGCTGCCTGACATTGCGGAGTCCAGCGGAAGCTTGCCCCTGGCTTTTTGCCTTCGAGCCCCCTTCCTTTTGTTTTTATCAGGTCCGTGAGGGGTAGCATCACCTGGGCGAACCCCTTAATGAACCCCCTCTAAAAATTTGCGAACCCGAGAAATGATTGTAGCTGCCGTCGGGTTCTCAGGGCCTCCCAGTCTAATACCGCCTGTATTTTGGCGGGGTCCATTGCTAACCCTTCCCCGGACACCCGGAACCCCAGGTAATTTAGTTCCGTTTGGTGGAATTCGCACTTTGATAATTTAGCGTACAGTTTGTGCTCATAGAGGGTTATTAAAACCTTTCAGACCAACGCAACATGTGACTTAAGGTCCTTTGAATAAATAATGATGTCATCCAGGTACACCACCACCCCCTTGTACAGATATTCCCGCAGCACATCATTTATAAAGTTCATAAAAACTCCCGGTGCCCCCTGCAGTCTAAACGGCATCACCAAATACTCGAACCGTCCCACTGGTGTATTGAAAGCCGTCTTCCATTCATCCCCCTCCTTGATCCCGACTCTGAAATAAGCATCCCTTAGGTCGAGTTTGGTAAGAACCCGCCCCTCCGACACCGTGCTTAATAAGTCCTTGATCAAGGGGATGGGGTAAGCGTTGGACATGGAAATCCCATTAATCCCGCGAAAATCCATGCAAAGTCTCAGGCTCCCATCCTTCTTCTTCCTGAAGAGGACCGGGGCGGCATGGGGGGCCGTTGCGGGTCTTATGAACCCCCGCTTCAAGTTTTTGTCTATGAATTTCCGTAGTTCGTCCTTTTCAGCCCACCCCATCGAGTATATTTTAGTCCTAGGGAGTTCCTGCCCGGGGATCAGCTCGATTGCGCAGTCAGTGTCCCGGTGGGGTGGCAGCTCGTTGGCTTCCTCCTCACTGAACACGCGTTGGAGGTCCCGGTACTCCACGGGTATCGACCTAATCTCCTCCACCGTTACACACATTTTTTCGTTTGCCGGAGGTGGTGTGGGGCCCCATTCCTCCCTCCAGTGGTGGTGTTTGCACCGCCAGTCTGTAAAATCTATTGTCCAAGCTTCCCACTGGATGTCCAGCTGGTGTCGAGCCAGCCACCCCACTCCCACTACTACGTCGAAGGTGGAGGAGGGGGCCACTATGAAAATCTCTAGCCCCCAGTGGTCTTGGGTTCCCACCGGCACCCCCTGAGTCTCTTCGGTGCACGGCTCCCCTTTCATTGCTGTCCCGTCCATTTACTCGAACTGGATTGGGTGAGGGAGTGGGGCCTTTGCCAACCCTAGGGCCTCGACTAACCGTGGGGTGATGATCTCCCTGGTGCACCCAGAGTCTATTAAGGCTCGGGTGTGCATGAACCGCTTTAGTTTGGGGTTCAGCAGCATCACGGGCATGAAAAGCAGCTCCCCTGTTATGCTCACCCGTAGTGGTGCCGTTAGTTCCACGACCTGCCGCTCGGCACCTTTCAGTGCAGGTTGCTGTCGTTTCCCACCGACTCTGGGTCCCACGATTCTTCTCCCGAGTCGTCTACCATTATAATATCCTCGTCAATCGCCAGGGAGGCGGCGACGTTGCCCCGGCTGGGCTCCTTCAGTTTGCTTCCCCCTTTCTTGGCCCCCCCTGCCGGGGCCTTGGCCACTGGGGTGGCCGTGCGCGGTTTCTTGGGGCAGTTGGTGGCTAGGTGGCCAGGGTTGCCACAGCGGAAGCAACGCCTCCCGGAGGTTTGAGTCGAGTCGCTCCCAGCCCCCTTTGGTTTCTTCGCCTCTGGTTTTGCGGCGGTCTTTGGGGTGCGCCCCCTTTTCCCGCCTGCTGTTGTTGGCGTCGAATCACCACATGCTGCAAATTGGTCTCAACCTCTCCCGCAAGTTGAATCCACCCCACTAGTGTTTCAGGGCACCCTTGCTGGTAGCAGCGGTCAAGTATGGCCGCGTTGAGGCCATTCTGGAAAGCCTCGTACTTCATACGTTTGCTCTATCCCCTCACTTTGGCGCAGTGGGCCTAAAAGTCGGTGGCGTACTCCCTGATCGTTCTTGACCCCTGTTCCATCCCTCATAAGGCCGCGAGTGCTTTTACCTCTTGCAGGGGGTCCCTATACTGGCGCAGCATGGCTTGGAGGAAATCCGCCACTGTAGCCAACTCTGGGCCCCGGGTAGCGTACAGGCTCACAAACCACCTCCTTGCTGCTCCCTTCAGTTTAGAGCCTAGGTAGTCCACTCGGCTCACCTCCATCGGGAAAGTCACCCCCCCAGTGCGTCATGAAGCTGTTGCACTGGATGGTGAAGTACTCCACTTCCTCCGGGTCCCCATCAAAAGTTAACATTAATTCTCTCCCCCTCGCCCTATCCCAGGGTTGTGGGCCTGGGGCCGGGGGGACCGCTGGCCACCCCGGTGGTAGTGCTGGCACGGGAGCGGGTGCCGGTGGTGGTCCCACGGGTGCCGGCACGGGAACTGGTCCCGGGGCTGCTGGTTGCTCAGGAACGGGTGCGGTCGGGCCCGCCGGTTGGTCGGGTGTCGGTCTGCCTGGCTCTCCTGGTCCTCCCGCTGGCGGCCCTACTGGTGGTTGACCGCCCGGGGCTCTCGGCAGTTGCTCCCGGATCAGGTCCAGCTGCCTCTGGAGTTTGTGCGTGATCTGCATGTGGCTCGCATGGACCTCGTTCCGGATCTCTCTCACCCACAGTAGCATCTCGTTCCTGATCAGGAGGGCTTCGTCGCCTTCCCTCGGGGTTTGGCTGTTCCCGTCGTCTGGCCCGCTACCTCCTGCCACTCCCTCTTCCCCCTCTGCTCCTGTGCCGGTGAGCAAGGTGGTATATTGCCCGGCTGCCTCATCCATGAGGGCCGTAGATTTACGCGGCTGCCACTGCTTTGGGGTGTAAAGCAATGTGGAGAAGTGCATTGGCGATTTCGCCCTCCTCCAAGTCACTGTGACTCCGCGTGGGACTGACTGTTCATCTATCGGTTCGGTGGGCTCTCCGTTATCCGGTACTTTGGCAGCCATCCAGCTGGAAGTTGCCAGTTCGGATAAGCTCCAAAATAGGGATCAATTCCAAAATGTCAGACCTGAAACTTCAAAGGAAACGGACCTTAGTTGGTAGCAGCTTAATCCATTTTATTTGAGAACTAGTGGTCTGGAGCAAAGACGAAGTTGGAATTGATACATTACAAAACGTTACATGCCATTTTAACCTCTAACATCAAAAGTAAACAATAAAGTCATTCCCACATGTTTGGGGAGCAATAGATGGTTCTCAGGCTCCCTTATCTCTTCCCAAGGAAAGGCCCCTGCTGGTTACCTTGAGGCAACTAGCTATTGTCAAAGCCCGTCTGCATTTGTTAGGGCTATGTGAGGAATTTCCCATGGGAGCTGTTTATTGTTACAACAGTGTTTGAAATGCAAGCTTCTAAACAAAGAGGGTTAGTAGAGCCATCCAAGATGGAGTTAGTCAGGGCAAGGGAACATGGACAGTTCAGGACATTTTAAACTAGTAAGTTACAAGGTCTGACAGCCTGGACCTGGTTGGCTTACAACAATAGTTATTTATTTATTTGTTTTGTTTTATTTTTATCCCACCTTCCTTGCAAGCAAGCTCAGGGTGGCATAAAAATTACAATATACCGTAGGTATAGATAACATAAACAAATGCAGTCAGGGGGATACAGGTAGACAACACATGGTGCTTAATCTGGTGTGGTTCCATTTGGCCGGCATTGTCAGGAGGGGAGGCCAAGATGCATTTGGATGTCTGCTGCCTCATCTGAAGCCATGGCAGAACAACTCCATCTTGCAAGCTCTTTGGAATTGCAAAAGATCCCACAGGGCTCAGATCTCACCGGACTGGTGCCAGGGCAGAAAAAGCCCTGGCTCTAGTTGAGGCTAGACAGATATCCTTGGCACTGGGACAAGCAGAAAGTGTTGGTTGACTGAGCACAACATTCTGTGAGAAACATATGGGAAGAGGCGGTCCCGAAGATATGCAGGTCCCTGGTCGCACATGGCCTTGAAGGTTAAAGCCAAAACCTTGAGCTGGATCCAGTACTCTATTGGCAGCCAATGCAATTGGCACAGTACTGACTGAACATGAGCCCACACAGGTGTTGCTGTCAGCACCGAACATGAGTCACCAAACATGAGTCAGCAGTGTGATGCAGTGGCTAAAAAGGCAAATGTGATTTTGGGCTATATCAACAGAAGTATAATGCCCAGATCACAAGAAGTGATGGTATTGCTTACTCTGCTCTGGTTAGACCTCACCTAGAGTTTTGTGTTTAGTTTTGGGCACCACATTTTAAGAAGGATCTAGACAAGCTGGAACGGGTCCAGAGGAGGGCAACAAAGATGGTAAGGGGTCTGGAGACCAAGTCCTATGAGGAAAGGTGGAAGGAGCTGGGGATGTTTAGCCTGGAGAGGAGGCGGCTGAGAGGTGATATGATCACCATCTTCAAGTACTTGAAGGGCTGTCATATAGACAGGGCCGTCCCGCTCATTAGACAAATTAGGCATTTGCCTAGGGAGAAGCCACGGCCAGGGTGCCATTTGCCTGCCTCCAGGTCAGCCCTGCTTAGCTTCTGAGATCTGTTGAGATCAGGTCCTTGAAAGGGCAGCTTTTGTGAGAACTCTCTCGGCCCCACCTACCTCACAGGGTGTCTGTTATGGGGGTGGGGGTGAGAGATAAAGGAGATTGTGAGCTGCTCTGAGACACTGAGATTCAGAGTGGAGGGCAGGATATAAATCCAATATCTTCTTATCTTCTTCTTCCAGATCAGAGTTGAAATTTTTGGGAGGCCTAGCTCAAGCTGAACAACTGTAGAGATGATGCACGATGGTAAAATTAACATTTTATGGAAGAAGGCTTGTTGGGGATTTTCTCTGTTGGCCCTAAGAACCAAATCTGGGAGCCATCCAGTATGCATGGTGGCATGAAGGTCTTGCATGCTTTCAAGAACTCTGGCACGTATTGAGCTTCTTTGATGCAGAACTTCTTCAAGGCTGGTAGGGCTAGGTCAATCTTCCATTTAAGATATTGAACATACTTGGGCCACATCTATTCAATATATACTTAAATGACTTTGTCCCAAGACTACAAAATATATCTATTCATGCATGATATGTGGGAAACTGACTGGTGCCTGCCCTACTGTATCCTGCTGTTGAGAACTCAAATTAGTCTAGGTTATAAGGTTCAATACATGTCCCTCATTGTCTAGTCTGACACACAGAGAATTTTCAGAATAAAGATTCAGTATTAACTTTAACAATCTTTTAGGCAGGCTTACAGCATTTAGTTTCTTCCATAGGCATGCTTGCAATACAGAGTTGAAGGCAGGCTTTAAATTGATGAAAGCTGCATTTAAGGAGCCAGGTGTATCTAATGCTTATCAAAGAGATCAGCATAAGCATAAGCAGTGATCCACATAAGAGTAACCCTTTCTAAAGCCCGCTTGTTCATCAACTAATATCTTCTTCTGATCTATGCAGTGCTGCAGGATTGTTGCTTTTTCCCTGTAGATAAGATGTGTAAAGCTTTCCAATCACTGCTAGAAGGCTAATCAGTCAACAGTTTTTTGGGCTGACTTTGTCACCTTTTAAATATATAGGAGCAATCCGTGATGTTTTCCATGGGGATGGAATTGTTCTGTCTTTATTTATCTGTGTAAATGTGGGTGCAAGTACTTGAGCTCCCCAGGCAGGAGATATCTCTAGTAATTCCACAGAAAACGCATCTAGACCAGGGAATTTTTCTCCGTTTTAATTTTTTAATCAATTTGGTTATCTTGCAACAGGTGACAGTTTTCCATTTTAGAGTTTGCCTAAGGATGATTTCAAAGTTTAGATCGGATAAGGTTATGCTTTCTATAAAGATTTTCAAAGTGCTTTTCCCAGGCTGTCACTAATGTGGGAGCTGCAGTATTGCTTCTTGGCTTCAGCAATGGAGCAATTACATACCAAAGTGGCATACTAGGTTGCTCTTTAGTGGCTGCAATTATCTTATCCCATGGGGATTTCATGGACTGGTGCTTCTTTTCCTTCAATATTGCTCTGTATTTCCTTCTAGTTTGTAGCCATGAGTGCCGAGCAGTGCCTGTGTTGTTGTATCTAAAAACTTTGCAATTCTGTAAGTTAGCTGTGACTTGATGGCAAAAAAAATGATAGAGGGGGGGGGGGTTAAAAATGATCCGCCCCAAGCATGGACTAGGCTAGAGCACCTGTGTACCTGGCCAGCCGCTTGCAAGTTGGCGTTATTCCCATCAGTCCAAGAGACTTAATAGCTCTCTTCTCCATTTCTTTCCATCAAAGCTCTTCTCTGGCAGTAATGCCCTTGCCTCCTACAGATAGAGAAGGATGTGTTCTCAGCAGACCAGCTCTTGAAAAACATTCCGCTGGTAATTGTGAACAAAGGTAGACAGACGTCATTACCTGGACAAATCTTTCAGCTAAATGCCTTTTTGCATTGTTCCCAGAAGCAAAAGCCAGAGAGACACCTTCATAGCCCCAAAGCTTGCCTGCCAAATCAGGTATTCCACTTCAGTCATTTATTAGGCTAGGCACACATGTGCTACTTCAGGTTGCTGTAGCGCAAATGGATTTACTTTGCAACATGACAATCAGTGCATTTCAGCCTCAGCAAGATGATACATTAATGTTTCAGAAAGGAGCTGCTCGAGCATAGCTAAGGTGGCCAATGTCGTGCTTTCTTTCCTCGTTTTGCTTTAGACACAGTAGCACGGGCTGAAATTGCTTTAGGATTGCTTTGTGAAGAGTAAGGACTTAATGCAGCTTCTTCATCCCCCCCCCCCCCAGGTATTTTTTTCCTGGGTGCTGTTACCATATTTGACAATAGAACAGAGAACTAAAGGAAGGAACATGGCAAGGTCACCGTGATCCCCATCGTTCTAGTTTGGGCCCTCCAAGACAAGGATGTTGCAATCTTCAGGCAAATTCCTTTCTCCTGGCTTAGTTTTATCACAACATTTGATGTAAACTTGGGGGGGGGGATTCTCATATGTGCCTGTATGTGCAAGATGGACTTTGTGCATTTAAGTGTCCACCCTGGAAAGCACAGGATACAAGTCCGTGTGTTGAAGACAACGTAGGCAGAGCCAGCTTCCCAATGCATCTGCTCTCAGACGTCTGTGGATTTTTATAAAATGTTCTTCAAAAGTCTCTAAAGATGGATTTTAAATTTATATTATGCTTTAAAATGGTGGGTGATTATTTGAGGATTCTTATTAGGGATAGGTACAAACTGGGAAAATGCCATTCTGTTTGTGGTTCATGGTGTGCACAGTTTGCGAAGCAAGAACCATCACAAACTTTTAGGTGCTAAATGGACTAGTTTAGTTCCTGAAGTTTGTGATGTGGTTGAGCAGCCCCTCAGCATGCCAGAGACACTGAACTTGATGGAGATCCCCAGAAGACTCTCCTCCACCTGCCCTTCAAGTTCAGGAAGGACTGGAGATCTGAAGGCCCACAAAAAACCTGGGGGGAAACGTGGTGGTTTTTTTTCCTGAAGCCTTTTTTGTTTTTTTCTGAAAAATTGGAAAAATTGAAAAAAAATTGATTATGGAACGTTTTATTTTAACATGATGAATAAAATATTTTAAGACAAAGTGTTCAAACAGTAAACAGTTCAGGAGATTGTTGCTCCGTTTGTTACATTTACAAATATTATTTAAAAGGTAAACTCTGTTTGTAATAATTGTTTGTATACACTATATTTTAATAAGCTAGTTGTGGTAATTTCATGCCAAGTAAAATTGTCCATAGTCATTGTGGCGGAACCGGCCCGATTCTGCCTTCAGGCCCGGTCCCGTCAGCTCCCTATTGAGTCGCCAACTCCTGGAGGGAGCTATTTCTCCTCCTGCCCCTTGGGCACGCTGCCACCACCTGCTCAGTCCCGGGGTTCAGATTGAGAGGAACAGGACTCCCAATCCCCCTCTCCAGCTGTGAGGCCAGGCCTCAAGGTCCTCTGCCACCCTGCACTTGGGTTTCACAAAGACCTCAGCGCTTCTTTGGGGCACCCCTGGAGGATTGGCACATTATCCAACTGCATGCCTTCCCCCTTCCCCGGGGCCCCCTTCTCAACCCAGCGTGTTCTAAAGCGGTTTGGGGATCTATGTGGTACAGAGTAGGGATGTGCAAAAAAAAAAAATTCGGAATTACACGGATTCGGAAGTACACGGGGAAAAAAAATTCGGATTCCCCATGCACTAATGAATACCGTATTCGGAATAGCCGCATATACGGTAGATGCACGGCTATTACCGAATATACGGCCCTATTATACCCTATGGGCCATTGAAATCAATGGCAAATAGGGTATATTTGAAGCCGCATGGAGGGGAGGGGGTTTGAGATAGAGCCCCCAAATTTGCAGGGGACCTGCAGGGGACTCTCCCCTCCAAGCCCCCCAAGTCCCAAAAAGATTGGGCCAGGGGATCCCATTCCAGGGGCACCCAAAGAGGGTGCCCCTATTCCATCATTATACCCTATGGGCCATTGAAATCAATGGCAACATAGGGCATAATTAGAGGCTACTGGGGGGCAGGGGGTTTGAGGGAGAGCCCCCAAATTTGCAGGGGACCTGCAGGGGACTCTCCCCTCCAACCCCCCCAAGTCCCAAAATGATTGGGCCAGGGGGTCCCTGTCTTTGGGCTCCCCAAAAGGCCCATTGCTAACAATGATGGGGAAAGCCCAATTAGCCACTTCCTCACTGTAATTGTCGTGGGAAAAGTGGCTCTGGGGAACAGGGGGTTTTGAGGAGAGCCCACCAAACTGCTGTGCAGCCTCAGGGCACTGTCCCATACAAAACCCACAAGTCCAAAAAAAAATTGGACCAGGGGGTCCAATTCCTGGGGCACCCAAAGCCAAACCTAACCACATCAGAGAATCTCTATAGGACCCACATGCACTACATCCCTCTATCTACTCTAACCCTGCAGGGCAGGCCTGGAAGCAATATAAAACCCAGTTGTAAGTTGTAACATCACTGCCACACAAAACACAATCTGCTCAAGGTCTGCTCTGCAGACCTGGCTGCAGCAAACCCAGATGCCAGCTCTCCAGCCCTGCCCCAAACAACACGGGGAGACCTGGCCAACCACAACAAACCTACTGGTTCTGGGTCTCTCACCCAGGTGCCAGCTTCCCTGCCACAGAACACACAATCTACAGATGCCAGCTCTCCAGCCCTGCCCCAAACAACACGGGGAGAGCTGGTCAACCACAACAAACCTGCTGCTTCTGGGTCTCTCACCCAGGTGCCAGCTTCCCTGCCACAGAACACACAATCTACAGATGCCAGCTCTCCAGCCCTGCCCCAAACAACACGGGGAGAGCTGGTCAACCACAACAAACCTGCTGCTTCTGGGTCTCTCACCCAGGTGCCAGCTTCCCTGCCACAGAACACACACAACCTACTCTATAAAAACAAGAAAGTGACCCAGCCCACACACACCCTCACCAACCCCCACACCAACCAGAGGCAATTTAAAAAACCAAAACAAAACCAGCAGAATCACAAAAGGCCAAGTGTTAAAAAAGTGGCCTTTTCACCAACAAGAAAATTAGGCCAAACAGCACCCCCCCCCCCCAATAACCTGAAGATAAAAGTAACACAGCAGCAAAACAACACAGCAGCAACAAATCAAACAATGAAACAGTAAAAAACTCAACTTTTAATAATACAGGAACTCCCCCCCCCCAAAAAAAAAAACCCTTCACCCTAACCGCAAGAAATCCAAGCCACCCAAATCAGGAGAAGTAAAAGGGCACTGCACTTTAAAAAGTCCTCTCACTAAATTAAGATATGGGCAAATTAGCAAAAAAACCCCACCCCAGGCCCACACCCCCAGCAGAACCTAACCCCCAACCCCAAATAGGCTACTCACCCACCCAAATCTGAACAAGTAAAGGGACTCTAGTCCTTTTACCAACAAAAACTAAAACAAGAACCCCAAAACTCTTACCTTGTCTTCTCTGAGTCCAGGGAGGTCTCTGGTAAGGCAGTGAGAGAGCAGCAGGCAGGAGCTAAAGCCAAAGGCAGCAGCACACAGCACAATCTCTCTCACACCAACTCACACCACATACACCAACACAGCAATGCAGGAAGACTCCTTAAAAAGGTTCTCTGGCCCTACAGAGAGCAATTTCAAAAAATAGCACTGCTCTCTCTGATTGGCCAGAGAACATTGCTTACTTGGATACCCAAGTAAGCAAAAGATCAAAATAACAATGTAGCTGATGGCTGGGCCATCAGCTACACAGTACACAACAACAGCCCTGCAAAGCATGCATTTACAATGCATTTTGCAAATGCATGCTTTGGATTGGCTGCTGGGGCTCCTCTTCCCCCTCCCCCCTCCCTGTTCGCCACTAAAGGCGCCAAAGAAAGCAGCTCCTTTGAAGCTCCAGAAGCTAATTGCCGCCTTTTGAATTGACAGCCGCGTGTGCTGCTTACGAATAGCTATTCGTAAATACACAGCGAGTCTATTCGGCTGCTGTATAATGGGCTCTTATGGAAGTCGGCTGCAGGCTATTCCGTATGCGGCCGAATCAACACTGATTCGGCTGTAAATACAGCTTGGCCGAACCGAATGCACATCCCTAGTACAGAGTTTGACTGCCAGCATTTTAAACAGAAAAAAACATTTATTTTAAAGAGAAAAGGATAGGGAAAGAAAAACAAAACAAAAACAGTTGCATCTACAAAATTAGCACAGCACAGAACACGCACAGCAAACAGCCTGACAAACAAAATGTGTTATAAACGCGTCCTGCTGGCCCTGATCTAAACTTGCCCTGTCTTGTGAATTACTTACTTAGTCTGCCTGCCTGGGGGCCTCCCAGGCAGGAGCCTCCATTGCTCACCACATGCTCGCTCGAGCGCTGGCTTCCAACTGCCCTTCTCTTCCTGCTAACACACATGCCAAGAACAAAAGCACTTCCTGCCTCTCTAGGAGATTTTCCCCCTAGCGTTGTTGGTTTGGCTCTGGAAGGGAGGGGGGGAGTGAGGGGAAGGCTACAAAGCCTGCTGAGGGATTTACTGACCCCTGCCAAATGAAGCACCACCACTGACTAAAATGGCGTTTCTCCACAGTCATATTTTATGTTCCTAAAGCAGGGATGGGGAACCTCCGTCCCGAGGGCCGTATACAGCCCCTGAGGTCACTTGGTGTGGCCCTCAGGGATTGCTGGACATAGATTGCCATGTGGCAGCCTCCCTGGGGCCTGGCTGGCCAGCAAGGATCATGGGGCCCAGCTGTGCTGTGCAGCACCCTCCCCAGGGCCAGGCAGGGATCACAGGGCCCAGATGTACTGTGCGGCAGCCTCCCTGGGGCCTGGCTGGCTGGCCAGAATTGCTGCAGGGCCTGGAAAAGTTACTGTCACAGTTCAGTTTGCGCTTGATTATCCCAGAGGGTGTGGCCTAATATGCTAATATTAGGGGATGTGGTCTAATATGCTACTGAGTCCTGCTGGGCTTTTTCTGCAAAAAAGCCCTGGACCTCTGCATTTGCCTAGGGTGGCGGGCCGGGTGTGTGGGTGTGTGTGCCAGAGTAGGCTCCCCCACATGACTTCAAATAGAAAAACAATTATTTGCATTAATTTTGCTGGCCTGAATCATTCCCCCTCAGTGGAGCATTGCTTTTTAAGTTGATAATTTTTTATGGCCCACGAATGATGTAATAAATATTCATATGGCCCTTGGCAAAAAAAAAAGTTCCCCACCCCTGTCCTAAAGTAACAGAATGACTTTCAATCTGGAAAAGAAAAAAAAACTGCTAATGTAGCATTTTTTTCAATTTTTCTAAAAAATTCTGGTTTTTTCCAGGGAAAAAATGAAAAAAACTGGGTTTTTTTCCAAGCTTCAAAATTTCCGGAAATTTTACATCTCTAGTAAGGATTGGATTTATGTGCCCAAGTTACAGTCCACCAAAGAAGGTGCCTCTAGAAAACTGATTTCTGGGGAAATGGCAGAAATGACGATTGCTACTTATAAAGTTATGTCTCCGCTACCTGGCATTACATTTTATGACATCACATGGCCCCCTAGCCCCATCAAGTAGCATTTATGTCAGATCGGACCCTCATAACAAATGAATTTCACACTCCTGGCTTAATCACTTCACATCAAGCTCCTGTTAAAGGCATAGAAGTCCCCTGGCACCTTAGAGACTAAGGCCGTTTTCGCACTCACGTTTTACTGGCGCCACGACCATCCTGACGCCGGCGAATCTGCATGGCTTTCGCACCAGAAGCTCCGGCGCTCCCAGAAGCGCCGGCTACTTCCGTCGCTAAGCCAGCGCAAACGGAAATCGCAAAGATGCAGGAAAACGTTTGCGCTGGCTTAGCGACGGAAAGCGCCGGCGCTTCTGGGAGCGCCGGCGCTTCTGTTGCGAAATCCATGCAGATTCGCCGGCGTCAGGAGGGTCGTGGCGCCAGTAAAACGTGAGTGCGAAAACACCCTAACAGAAATTAGAATCATAGAATCATGGAGTTGGAAGGGACCTCCAGGGTCATCTAGTCCAACCCCCTGAACAATGCAGGGAATTTACAAATACCTCCCATGCACACGTACATCCCCAGTGACCCCTGCAGGCTCCATGCCCAGAAGATGGCAAAAAACCTCCAGGATCCCTGGCCAAACTGCCCTGGAGAAATATTGCTGCCTGACCCCAAAGTAGTGAACAGGATTTCCCTGGGTATGTAAGAAAGGGCCATGAGAACTAAGCCCTGATGCAACCCTTCCTGCTCTCTTTCTCATGATCTGCCCAATTCACAGAATCTTCATTGCTGTCAGATGGCCATCTAGCCTCTGTATAAAAACCTCCAAGGAAGGAGAGCCCAGCACCTCCCAGGGAGGAAGCCTGTTCCCCTAAAGAACTGCTCTAACGGTCAGGAAGTTCTTCCTAGTATTTAGCTAGAAACTCTTTTGATTTAATTTCAACCCACTGATTCTGCTTTGACCTTCTGGGACAACAGAAAATAACTCTGCACCATCTGCTATATGACAGCCTGTCAAGCATCGGTATTTCGAATAATTGAGCTATTGTTTAAATCAAAGACTCGTTTTATTGATAATCCAACACTTGCCCAAGGAAGTGATACAGAATGTTACATAGCATGACATCTTGGCACCTTGACCACAAGCTCCACAACCTAACCAGATTGGGGGTCAGAATCACCATGAAATTAAAGAAATCTTAGATGCTAAGTTAAACGGGGGTGTTGTATTTTTTAATCAGATGGAAGCATTTTTCACTGAGCCACAATGAATGGGTAGAGAGCTCGAATGTGCAAGCAAAAGACTTAATAAGAAAATTCTACAAGTTGCACCCCTCCAAACCCTGAGCAAGATCTTAGAGGGGGCAATATGTTAAGCATGATATTTCTGAGTATTAATTTATTATGCATTTTGTGTTCATACTTCCCCCCTCCTTTCTATTATCCCTCTTTTCTGAATAAAGATCTCTCTTCAAAGTGACAGTAGAATTAGAATTACCGAAAATGTTTAGTAAAATACACCCTGTTTTTCATTGCATCTCTGCGGAGAAGACTGCAATGAAAAACAGGGTGTATTTTACTAAACATTTTCGGTAATTCTAATTCTACTGTCACTTTGTTGATTATTCTATTTTGAATGGTCCAAAAAATTTGTTTGCCAGCTTTTTGGATGGTTGAGGCAATGGTAAATTCTTAGTAGATACAAAGAGTGTCTCTCCTACTTTAAAATCCCACACAGGAGCATGATTTTTGTCATAATGCCTCTTGTAGCTGTCTTGGTGTTTTAACAATTTATTGATAACATATGGTTTCAAATCTTAATTATAAATTTTCAGTACTAACCCATATGGCATTTCAGTCCCCCCTCCCTCCAATGTTGACTTCCCTGAAGTTATAGATTCAAGTTCAATACTAAAGGTACTACTAACTGATCAAAGTTCAATATATATATATTTTTTCTCATTAATGCTAAAAAATTGTCCAATGTCTTTTTACATTCCACTCTTTCTCCATATATCCTTTAAATTTCTTCCACTCCTTTTTGAATATCTCTAAATCATACTCTCTTAGCATTCTAGTTAGTTCGTTCATTTCACTCCACGATAAAACTTTCATAGTCCAGTCCCATTTCTCTGGTATTTTTTCTTGCTTCCAAAGCTGCGCATACAATGTCCTAGCAGCTGATAGCAAGTACCAAATTCGAGTCCTGTCATCCTTTGGAAATTTTTCTAATTGTAATCCAAGCAAGAACGTCTCTGCAGTTTTCTTGAAATCGTAACCCAAAATTTTGGAGATTTCTTGTTGTATCATCTTCCAGTACTCTTTCGCTTTTTCACAAGTCCACCACATATGGAAGAAAGAACCTTCATGTTTTTTACATTTCCAACATCTATCAGACATTTTCTTACTCATCCTAGCCAGTTTTTTTGGAGTCATATACCACCTATACATCATTTTGAAACAGTTCTCTTTTATACTCTGACAAGTTGAGATCTTCATTGAGTTCTTCCAAAGGTGCTCCCATGCATCCATTTGTATTTCTCTATTCACATTGATTGCCCATTTAACCATTTGAGACTTTACTACTTCTTCTTCTGTAGACCATTTCAATAATAATTTATATACTTTTGATATCAATTTTTCATTGTCTCCAAGCAGGACCCTTTCCAGTTCTGTTTGTTCTCGTCTGATTCCCTCCGATTTAATATCATTTTCCATCAAGCTTTTGATTTGTTGCATTTGAAACCAATCGTACTTATTATTTAACTCTTCTGAGGATTTTAATTCGATTTTGTCTCCTTGTATCTTGAGCAGTTGATTATATGACATCTCTCTTTCTTCATCGGATTCAGCTGTTATTTTTATTACTTCTGCTGGCACTATCCATAGCGGTTTTCTCTCGTCCCCATATTTCTTATATTTTATCCAAGTATTTAGTAGACTATTTCTGATATAGTGGTGAGAGAAAAAACCGTCCATTTTATTCTTCCCATAATACATGTATGTGTGCCAGCCGAATTTATTCCCATGGGCTTCTAACCATAAAGGTTTTTTATCTAACAGCATTATCCAATCTTTGATCCATGTCAAACAAACTGCGTCATGATACAATCTTAAATCCGGAAGTTGAAAACCCCCTCTCTCTTTAGCATCTATTAAAATCTTCATCTTAATCCTTGGTTTCTTTCTGGCCCAAATAAAGTCAGAAATCTTCCTTTGCCATTTGTTAAATTGTTTGGCATCTTTTACAATCAGGATAGTTTGAAACAAATACATTATTCTTGGCAAAATATTCATCTTGATTGCAGCTATCCTGCCCAGTAAGGACAAGTTAAGCCTATTCCATTTCATCAAATCTTTGTCCATCTTACACCACAGTTTTTCATAATTATTTTTAAATAGATCAATATTCTTCATTGTTATCTCTATTCCAAGATATTTGACATTAGTAGTGACTTCACAACCCATCACCTTTTGTAGTTTTTTTATTTTATTTGGTTGCATGTTTTTACAGAAGAATTTCGATTTCTCTTTGTTTATATATAATCCTGCTAATTCTCCATACATCTTGGCTAGCAACAATGGTGACACTTGAATCGGATTCTCCAATATAAACACTATATCATCTGCAAAAGCTTTATATTTATAAGAGAATCTTCTAATTTTTAGTCCTTCTATTTCTTCATCTTTTTGTATTTGTTGTAACAAAATTTCAAGAGTCATTATAAACAACAATGGTGATAACGGACATCCTTGCCTTGTTCCTTTACTTACTTTCAATTCTTTGGTAAGATCTGCATTTATGCACAGTTTTGCTTGCTGATCCATATATATTGCTCTTGTCATTTTTATAAATTGTTCCCCTAAGTTTATTTTTTCCATTACCGCAAACATAAAGTCCCAGTTCAAGTTGTCAAAGGCTTTTTCTGCATCGACAAAAAATAAGGCCGTTTCCTTTTCTGGATGTTTCTCATAGTATTCCACAACATTAATAACAGCTCTTACATTGTCTCTTATTTGTCTTTTAGGAAGAAATCCGGCTTGGTCTTTGTTTATAAAGTTGATCAAATATTGCTTCAATCGCTCTGCTAAAATTCTTGAATATATCTTATAGTCATAATTCAACAATGAAATTGGTCTATAATTCTTTACATTTGTGATATCTTTATCTTCTTTAGGAATCAAAGAAATTACAGGTTCCCTCCAAGTATTTGGAATTCTCCCTTCTTCTCTTATTGTATTTAACAATTTCAACAGTTTGGGTGTAATCTCATCCTTAAGAGTTTTGTAAAATTTTGATGTAAATCCATCTGGCCCTGGGGCTTTGCCTTCTTTCATTGCTTTTATTGCTGCTTCTATTTCAACTTTCTCTATTGGGTCATTTAAAGTCTTTTTCATGTACTCCGTCAAAGGTGCCACCTGTATATTCCGTAGATACTCTTCCACTTTTTCTTTCCTAATGTTCACACCTTTAAATAAATTTGCATAATATTTAAAGAATTCTCTTTTGATTCCTTCTTGGTCTACTAATGCTTTCCCATTTACCATAATTTTATTTATAGTTTTATTTTCTTTCTTTTTCTTCAATTGCCAGGCCAAATATTTACCAGGTTTATTCGCACTTTCAAACGATTTCTGTTTCAGACTTTTTAAGTTCCATTCTAATTCTTTGTTCAGCAAGTGCTTAACTTGGGATTGTAATATCGTAATTTCTTTTATTAATTTCTTTTTCCCTGGCCTTTTTTTCAAATCACTTTCTTTTTTGTTTATTTCATTTTGCAATGCTGACAACCTTTCTTCCTTGGCTCTTTTATCTTTATTATTCAATGTGATTAATAGATCTCTCATTACTGCTTTGTAGGTGTCCCATACTGTTTGAAATTCCATATCATCCGTTTCATTTATTTGGAAGAATGCTGCAGTCTCCTTTTCTAAGAATGCCACAATGTCTTTATCTTGTAGTAAATCCTCATTAATTCTCCATCTTCTTGTTTTCTTTTGCAGTTTTGTAGACCAGCATATTGGATTATGGTCCGCCCAAACCTTTGGTAGAATCTCAGTTTTTTTTGTTATGAGGCCCAAGCTTTGGGAACCCCATAACATGTCTATTCTAGAGAAAGAGTTATGTCTCGCTGAGAAAAATGTATAGTCTCTTACTTCAGGGTTAAACTTTCTCCAAATGTCTACTAAATTTTCCTGTTTAATCAACTCAAAGAAAGAATTGGGTAGCTTTCCTTCTTTATCATTCTTCTTTTGGCTTGATCTGTCAATATTATTTTGTATTGTCCCATTAAAATCGCCCATCATCAATACCTGATCGTATGTCTTTTCATCCAATTGTCGATTTATGTCTTTAAAAAAATTATCTTTCGCTCCGTTGGGCGCATATAGACCTAATAATAACGTTTTTTCCACCTCCATTGTCACCTCTACAGCGATATATCTTCCATCTTTATCTTTAAAAATTAATTTTGGCTCAAGTTGTTCTTTGATATAGAAGACTACCCCTCTTTTCTTTTGCTCTGCTAATGAAAAAAATTCCAGCCCCAAATTTCTATTCCACAAAAATTTACTGTCTTTGCATTGTATATGAACTTCCTGTAAACAGATTATGTTGCATTTTTGTTTTTTAATCCAATGAAATGTTCTCCTTCTTTTCTGTGGTGAATTTAGTCCATTTATATTCCAAGATAATAGTTTGTACTCCATTATGATGTTGATTCTTTGTTCTCTTCAAAAAAGCTATGCATCTCTTGTTCACTCCTTATTGTGATCCTTTTCCCATGTTGTTCAAATCCCAGACCTTCAGGTATTATCCATCTATATGTTGTGCCCTCTGCACGCAGCTGGTCGGTTAACTTCTTGTATTTCTTCCTATCACTGATCACTTGACTTGGTAGTTCTTTCATTATTTTGATTTTGCTCCCTTCTATGGCCCAAGCTTTTTGGTAACCTTTACTCAGAATTTTCCCTGCCAAATCTTTTGATCTTAGTCTTATAACAATGTCTCTTGGCAGGTCTTTATCCTTTGCATACACTGAGTTAACTCTATAGGCACCATCCAGCATACTCCTAAATTTGTCAGGGTCTTCTTCTAAGTATTCAGTGATAATGTTCACCATATATCCCGTTAAATCTGCCTCTTCCTTTTCAGGTACCCCTCTCAGAGGAACTTGTGTTTCCATCAACTTGCAATCGTGTATTGTGACCTTCTCTTGAAGTTTTAACAAGGCAGAGGCATGTGTATCCACTTTCACCTCTACCTCCTTAACTTTATTTTGTATCTCCTCCTTGAAACCCTCTATATCTTTTCTAAGATCTCCAGCTTCTTTTTTGAATTCTTTTTTCATTGCCATTTGCAATTTGTCCATAGCTTTTAACATTTTCGATTCCAGAGCGTCAAATTGGAATTGCATCTTGTCAAATGAATGAGCCCTTGCATGAGTTATTCTCCCTTCTGACATATAAAAAGTCACCCGACCTTAAAAAAATTCGCCAATTAAAATTCAACACCCAGTCCAATAGCTTAGAACATGTTCTTTCAAATGAGGCTAATTTCGTTTTCCTCCTATCTTCCTAGGCAAAGATTGATTTTTAACAAATTTGGCAGTTTTTCTCCCTTTTAAAATGGCAATCGTTGTTTCTCTATGGTAAAGTTCAGTTCTAGAGAGGTCTTTCTTGGTCTTGGTCTCAATTCCTTCCTGGTTCAAAGGTCAGATGCCACAGCTTCTGTAATCCTTACAAACTCTGTATTATTGGCCAGCCCCTTTTACTTCCTGGTACAGCTTGCTCTGATCTCGTGTTTAGTATCGCAGTCTTTGAAATTCATGAAAAAACCACAGCCTCAGGTATTCAAAACAATTTGTCCTTTTCTCAAATATCCTTCGAGCTATTATTTTAACAACATCCAATTTTCACAGGCTGGATTCTCTTTCAATTATGCCTTAGTTCAGTTCAGTCTGTTTAAATTCCAACAGTTTGTAGAAGTGAATACATAACAAAAAGCGATTCTTCTTTACACGTCACCAACCGCAGACCGCAGTCCGTCACAACAACTCCCTCTTTTGTTTTCAGATTTTGTTACAGCCTTTTACTTTCAAAGTTCAGAGTTTAAATTTGACAAGGTAATTTTCTTTATTCAGTTACGCTTTAACTTCATCTGTTTATAATCCACACAACGTTTAAATAGTATTCAAGGTCTTTTGGAGTGGAGATAAGAATAGATTAAAGTACCTTACAGATGTTCTTTCTTCCAACACTCTGGCTTTGTTATCTTGCAATTAAAGTCAGTCCGTCTTTAAGTGTTTGGATTCCGACCGGCTTAAGTCAAATTAATGACTTTAATTTCCACTGCAGAGAATGGCTGACGGCTCCTCTATTCGCTGGATCTCAAGATCTGAAGAAGGCAGCTTCCCGCCTCCCCCTAGATCGAAATCAACAGCTAAATAAATGTCATCTTGGATTAACCCTTGACTAGGGTTAATGGGCATAGACCCCCCCAAAGAGGTCTTTAATACCCTGAACAGTGAAAATAAAATCCCCCTTTGCTAGGGAGCTGCAGCCTGTCTTCCAGCCAAACAGGAAGCCCCCTCTTGTAGCTGTCTTTAGCTGCTTCTAGATTCTCTTGTATTACTTTCCATGTCTTCCCCAAACTCCCCCATCAATGTTCGAAAGAAGAAGGTAATTCCGGGACGGTTCCACCCGGTAGTAAAGGGAAGGGTTTCCCCTCGTATCCATTCACTACCAAAAAAGGGGCGCATTATATTCATACTCCACAAAAGGTAAGAGTTCCATCCAGTTTGATTGTTGGTGGCTGACAAAACACCATAAATACTGTTCTAGGAGTGCATTCACTCTTTCTGTCTGTCCATCCATCTGAGGGTGATATGCTGAGTTCAAACCTTGCTCTATTCCTGTTAACTTGCAGAACTCCTGCCAAAAGTTGGCAACGAACTGAGGTCCTCTATCACTAATAACCTTATCTGGGAATGAGTGTAGTTTAACCACGTGTTGGAAAAACAAGTGAGCTAGTCTTTTTGCAGTAGGGAGTTGGGCGCAGGGAATGAAGTGTGCCTGCTTCGAGAACGTATCTACCACCACCAAAATAACCGTTTTCCCATGAGATATCAGGAGCTCTACTATAAAGTCAATCGCTACCACTGCCCATGGCCTGGTAGCGGTCTCCAGAGGTTGCAATAACCCTGAGGGTTTCTCCCATTTTTTCTTGGTCATTATGCATACTTGTCAAGCATGCGGGTTCAATGGCGAGTCGAAGTTGATACAAGACTACGTTTATTGATAAACCGATACTTTCAGTGTAACAGATTCTTGAGAGTGATGCTGCAGATACATCAATACAATACTTTTAAGGCTTACTTCAAAAGGATTCCAAAAGGTGGGGGCGAGGGGTAGCTCTCACACATAAACTATCATAAATGTCCACATTCTCATAGCGTTATCAGGACTCTGTCCTTGCTTTCCCCAGATGTGTCATACTCCCTACCAGGAATGTATGAGAAGGTGCTGATTATTTCTTCTCAAGTTAGTTTCATTTCTCACTACTTCTACATTGCAAGCAATAAAGCAAGAAGGGGGAGGGGAAAGAATAACAGAGCTAGTAAAGACTGGTCCTCCCTGATACTTCACAGGCCAGTGTTATGAAGGACCCTATAACAATCAATTATCAATAGAATTTCACCATGCTTGACAATACTGGGCAAGAAGTCACATAGTTTGAAATGTCTTTTTTCATGGATGGCCACCAGAACTGCTGATTCACTAAATGCAACGTCTTCACATACCCAAAATGTCCAGACAGTTTACTGTTATGACAAAATTGTAACACTTCCTTCCTTAGGCTCTCGGGTACATATAGCTTTCCCTCTTGGTACCAGAACTCCCCTTCTCCTTTAATAACTCCATCAGGGTTCTGGTCACCTTCTTTCTCTACTTCTGCAATCAGTCTTTCTCCCCCCCACCCCCACTTCTTTTCTAGGTTTTCTCACTTGGCTTTGGAATGGGTAGTCACAGCACCTCCTAAGTGACTCGGCAAGATAACAGAGTCAATGACTTCTTCCCTTTGACTATTATGTTGGGGAAGTCGAGACAATGCATCAGCTAAGATGCGTTTTAGGGTAAAATCGAACTTGGCAAAAAAGCCCACACAGCGAATCTGCTTTTCTGTCAATTTCCTGCGTCCCGTGAGTGCCAAAACTACATCATAAGAGGAGGATGGGGCTATTACCAAAGCCTCCTGGTCCCAGTGGTCTTTAATGCCCACTGGTACTAATTGAATCTCTAACACGCATGGCTCTTCCCTCATCACTGACCCATCCATTTGCTCAAACTGGATGGGATGCGGCAAAGTCATCATGGGAAGCCCCAACACGTCCACCAGTTTAGGGGTGATTATGTCTTTTGTGCACCCCAAGTCAATCAAGGCTTTCACCTGTACGAACCTCTTGAGTCTGCTGTTTAACAAAATTACTGGCACAAAATATAGCAACCCCGTTACTCTCACCCTGAGTGGTACCGGTTCATCGGCGACCTGCTGACTGGCACCATTTAGAGCAGGTAGTCCTTATTTCTCGCCGGCTCGTCCTCCAAGGACATCTCACTCAGCTCATCGATGACGATGGTCTCCTCGTCCGGCATTGAGCTCGTGGCCGCGCTGCTCTTTGCCACATCCTTAGGGCGGCTGGTTTGCTTCTTTGGAGTTGGAGTGCTTGTCTTGGTGGTGGTGGACATTGGCCTAGGGGGGTTATGGCAGCCACTGGCCAAGTGGTTCGGGTCCCCGCAATGAAAACACTTGCGAATTGTCGAGGCTCCACTCCCACCTGAGTCTTCTTCGCCTCCGTCTTCACGCCTGGTTTCTGATCATGGCCCGTCTTGCCACTCTGCTGCTGGCGCTGCATGGCCACTCTCTTCATGTGGGTCTCTACCTCTCCTGCCAGCTGTATCCACCCCACCAGGGTGGTTGGCCTCACTTGTTGCAGGGCTCGATCCAGGACACTAGCATTCAGCCCCCAGGTGAAATGCTCAATCTACATCAGCTCACTCCACCCCCTCACTTTAGCCACGTTGGTGCGGAACTCGGCCGCATACTCACGTATCGATTTAGAGCCTTGTGCACGGGTCTCCTGTAGGGGGTCCTCATACTGGGCCAGCAAGGCTTGGAGGAAAGTGTCCACATCATCCAATTCTGGGCTCATGGCCTCGCACAAACTCATGTACCATCTTTTCGCGGCCCCCTTCAGCTTCGATCCCAGATAGTCCACATGACTAAATTAGTCAGGGAAGGTGTCCCCCCAATAATGCATGTAGATATTGGACTGGATTGTAGAGTACTCCACCTCTTCAGGGTCCCCGTCAAAGGTGGCCTCCAACTCCCTTCCTCGACCACCTTCTCGAGGGGCTGGTGAGCCACCGGCTGCACCCAGGGCGGTATTGTCGAGGGTCTAGCCGCAGGCGGTTGCGAGGCTCTTCTTGGGTCAGTCGTCCTCAGAATCCAGTCGACTTGCCTGTTGAATTCTCTGGCCATCATGGTGGTCATCACTTGCATCTCATCCTGCAACCCCTTGACGACCTCTTTGACTTCCTTTCTTACCATCGATCAGAATTCTCGAGCAATCTCATCTTCCTCCTCCCTCGGGCCCATTATCTCATGGGTCCCAGCTGCTTCCACCTCTGCCAGAGATGGATCAATTTCCACGCCGGTCGCTGCTGCACTCCCCTCCTCTCCAGGCTTGGCTGCCTCGCCCTCTCTGTTGGGCATCTTCACCCAGTGCATGTGCCTGGTTAGGATGGCATCTCTGCGTGCTGGGGCCTCATCCATCGTGGTGGAGGTACGTGGTTACCACTGGCGTGGGGTGACCAAGAGGTTTCGAATATGGAGAGGGGAGCCCTTCCCAGCAACTCTCCGGGCGACCAGCACGTGCCACAGCGGTGTTGGTGCTCTCTCCCCTTCCTCAGGTTCTGGAAGTTCACTGCTCACTGGAAACTTTTTGGCCATTCAGTCATAAAGTTGCCAGGGTGGTTAAACTTCTTATAGGATCACTCTCAAAATGTCAAGCATGCGGTTTCAATGACGAGTTGAGTTTGATACAAAACTACGTTTATTGATAGACCGATACTTTCAGTGTAACAGATTCTTGAGAGTGATGCTAAAGATACATTGATACAATACTTTTAAGGCTTACTTCAAAAGGATTCCAAAAGGTGGGGGCGAGGGATGCACTCTCACACATAAACCATCATAAATGTCTACATTCTCATGGCATTATCAGGACTCTGTCCTTGCTTTCTCCAGATGTGTCACACTCCCTAACAGGAATGTATGGGAAGGTACTGATTACTCTTTCTCAAGTTAGTTTCGTTTCTCTCTACTTCTACTTTGCAAGCAATAAAATGAAAAGGGGGAGGGGGAAAGAATAACAGAGTTAACAGACCTTGGTCCTCCATGATATTTCACAGACCAGCTTTATGGAGGACCCTAAAACAATCAATTACCAATGGAATTTTACCATGCGTGACACAGTGAGCTTGGCAATACAGGCTTTTTGAACCCTTCTTATTCCCCATCCTTCTGATGCTCTCTCAGTTCCAGTTTTCAAGCAGCTGCCAAAAGGCAAATGTAGTCTATGGTGGGTACTCTGGGCTGAACTGGCTGTTGAAGTCAGGATGGTGCACACTGAAATTGTTGCTGGAAATATTGTTCATACTGCTTATGAAAGCTTTGTTTCTCTTCCAAGCATTACAAACTCCATTTTTCTCAATCTCCAGAAATGTTGTTAGACTGAAATTGTTTGGGGGGGGGGGGTGGTCTTCAGCATGTTTTGCCTATTTATGTGAGCCAAAATGTTTGTAAATTTGTTTTCATAGACAATTATTTCCCTTGCCATGCTAATCAAGCACAACTCTGAAAAATATGTCTCTCTTATCTGCAATTTATCTTGACCTGCTGAGATAAAATCTGTTTCCTGGAACAGGTATTTGAAAGGTTACAGTTTTTGTTATTTCACTTTTATTTATGGTTATCAACAGGTAACTGTTTTAAAATCATGTTTCACAATTTTATAGTTATGTTTGCAGACTCTGCAAAACACTCAAAAACAGCCCCCTCAAAAACATTCAGAGGACTGGAACCCGAAGAATACATAAAGGCTGCCTTGTGGTGACACAGATCAGAGCAGAGCACAGACCCCAAGCTCCCAAATGTTGTTGTTGTCGACTCTTTGCGACCCCATGGACAAAGTCATGCCAGGCCCTCCTGTCTTCCACCATCCTATGAAGTCTGCTCCAATTCGTGTATGTTACATCAGTTTCCAAGTAGGGGTGTGCAAAAAAAAAATTGGGGGTCTTGTTTCGATTCGGGTGTTTGAGACCGCAAACATTTGGTATTTCCAAGTACCAGTATCGGTATTGCACTGGTATTTGGGTTTGTATTCAAGAACCTTGAATATATTCAGAGCCCTCACCATCTTTGTTGCCCTTCTCTGGACACCTTCCAGCTTGTCTAGATCCTTCTCAAATTATGGTGCCCAAAACTGAACATAATACTTTAGGTGAGGTCTAACCAGAGCAGACTAAAGCGATACCATCACTTCACTTTATCTGGACACCATGGATCGACTGGACACCTCTGAAGTCGACCCCAAAAAACCCATCCAGATGGCAACATCTGCCACCCGCCCCATCTCACACTTATCCCGTCCTCGAGGATGCTCCAACCGCCTCAAAAAGGCACCACCTGGAAAGCAGTCCCTTTTCGCTGGGGCAGTTCCAAGGCGGTGCCTGGCTGTCTGGAAGGCTGGAGAGCACCTTACGAGCGCCTGGGGAGATTCAAGCAGGATGGGACAAGGAGGCTTTTGCTGTGACCTACACACTAAAGACCTGGCAGTCATGGTTAGCGGGCGCCAAACTATCATTTGAAATTTGGACTGATCACAAGAATTTAGAGGCTCTCACTGGCCATTGTAAACTCACAGAAAAACAGATTCGGTGGGCAGGGTTTTTTTTTCGAAGTTCGATTTCACTTTGAAGCATATCCCCAGGACCAAAAACTTTTTGGCGGATGCCCTTTCACAACTTCTCCAGCACAATAGTCAGAAGGAGGGGGTAGTAGACTCTCTGATCTCCCCCACCCAGGTGGCCGGCATGGTGACTACCCGATCTAAGTCTAAGCAGAGCTCTCAGACTGAGAGGTGGGGAGGGAAGTGGCTGGCCACAGAGATGGAAAATGAGGGTGAAAACCAGCTGGAAGAAGTGCAGAAAGGGGAAGATGGGTTTTGGTACAATGATGGGAAACTATATGTCCCCAAAAGCCTCCGCACAGAGGTTCTACAGTTCTGCCACTCCAACAAACTGGCGGGGCATTTTGGGTACATAAAAACCCTACCTACATCTAATCAACAGACAGTTCTGGTGGCCCTATATGAAAAAGGACATTTCCGAGTTCATGGCATCCTGCCCCATATGCCTGATGGCCAAAAAGAGAGGAAGAAAGCCCCCCCCCCCCCGGTCTATTAAAACCTTTGGAAACGGCAACCCGACCCTGGTCTGTAGTGTCTATGGACTTTATAGTAGAATTGCCCATCTCGCAAGGGAAAAACATAATTCTGGTAGTAGTGGACACCTTCAATAAACAGGCTCATTTCATTCCATGTACGCAATTGCCTACGGCCAAGAAATTAGCGTAACTGTTTTTCCATCACATTGTGAAAATCCACTCGTTCCCAGATAAGATAATTAGTGACCGTGGTCCGCAGTTTGTTGCCAACTTTTGGTGGGAGTTTTGTAAATTGATGGGCTTAGAGCAAGGCTTGAGCTCAGCATACCACCCTCAAACAGACGGCCAGACGGAACGAGTAAATGCACTGCTAGAGCAGTATTTACGGTGTTATGTGAATCACCAACAGTCCAATTGGGTAGACCTGCTGCCGTTTGCTGAATATGGGTACAATAACAGTGTCCATAGCTCAACCAAAGCTTCGTCTTTTCAAATAGTAAATGGGTACAAGGGCAAGCCCGTCCCATTATTACCGGGGAGAGAAGAGACCAGAGGCCCCACAACTTTTGAACAATGGTGGGGAAAATTAAGGAAGAGCTGGAATGTTATACAGGAGAACTTGGAAGCAGCTAAAGAAGCTTATAAAAGACAGTATGACAAATCACACGTTCTGGTATGGGATTTCAAGGTGGGAGATACAGTGTTCGTGTTGATCAAAAACTTACTGTTGAACCAGCCTTCAAAAAAATTGGTTTATCGGTTTTTGGGGCCGTTTAAGATCAAACGGGTAATCAACAAAGTAACGGTGGAATTAGAATTACCCAAGTTGTTTAGTAAAATACACCCTGTCTTTTATTGCAGTCTTTTGCGCAGAGACCCGGGGGGGGGTACCCCTTGGCACCCTCGACCGTCAGCTCCACAGCCTATCCAGATTGGGAATCAGAGTCATCATGAAGTACAAGAAATTTTAGATGCAAAATTTAAGCGTGGAGTATTGTATTATCTGATTAAGTGGAAACACTTCCCTGCCAGTCAAAATGAATGGGTGGCAGAGCAGAATGTATTAGCCCCTGAATTAATTACCAAATTTTATAAAGCTTTTCCTCAGAAACCCCGATGTTGAGTAAAGGGGGGGCAGTATGTCAAACATGGTAAAGTCTTAATGGTAATCTATGGTTTTAGGGCCCTCCATAAAGCTGGTCTGTGAAACATCATGGAGGGCCGATATAGTTTGACTCTGTTATTCTTTCCCTCCTCCCTTTTGCTTAATTGCTTTGTAAAGTAGAATAGAGAGAAACTAAACTAGCAAGAGAAAGAAGAATCAACACTTTCCCAAACATTCCTGCATGGGAGTGTGAGACATTTGGGAGAGCAAGGACAAGACACTGATAACATTGTGGGAATGTAGACATTTATGATAGTTTATGTGTTGGCGGGCAATCCTTACCCCCTCCCTTTGGGAGTCCTTTGAAGTATGTCTTAAAAGAAATGTATCAATGTATTTTTAGTATCACTCTCAAGGTCTCTCTCAAGTATCACTCTCCAGGAGAGCATATCGATTTAGCAATAAACGTAGTTTTGTATCTACTTGACTCGTTCTTTTGAAAATCGCATGCTTGACAGAGAAACCACTAACTAGCACTCTTTAGGTGCAATCTGTCAACCATCTATGGACACACCTAACAATAAAGGATCCAAACCACATTTTACCAGCTTGCCAAAAAGAATATTATGTGAAACCTTATTCAAAACCTTACTGAAATCAAGATAAAAGATGTCTACAACATTCACCTGATCCAGCAACATAGTAACTTCCTCAGAAATAGAGATAAGGTTAGTCTGACATGACTTTTTCTTGAGAAACCCATGCTGGCTCTTAGTAATGACATCCATTTCTTCTAAATGTTCCAGAACTGACTGATGATTTGTTCTAAAACTTTTCCAGGGATAGATGTCAAGCTGACAGATCAGTAGTTACCAGGATCCTCCTTTTTTCCCTTCTTGAAGATGGGGACAACATTTGCTCGCCTCCAATCTTCCGGCACCTCTCCTGTTCTCTGAGAATTCTCAAAAATAATAGCCAGAGGCTCAGAAATTACATCCGCAAACTCTTTTAGAACCCTTGGATGCAGTTCATTTGGCCCCAAGGGCTTAGTTTCACGATGGGTCTTCCTCTTTTTGATGAGCCAATTTGGTGTAGTCGTTAAGTGTGCAGACTCTTATCTGGGAAAACCGGATTTGATTACCCACTCCTCCACTTGCACCTGCTGAAATGACCTTGGGTTAGCCATAGATATTGCAGGAGTTGTCCTTGAAAGGACAGCTGCTGTGAGAGCACTCTCAGCCCCACCCACCTCACAGGGTGTTTGTTGTGGGGGGAGAAGATATGGGAGATTGTAAGCCGCTCTGAGTGATTCAGAGAGAAAGGCGGGGTATAAATCTGCAATTCTTCTTCCTCTTCTTTTCTGGCTGCCTTCAATTTTTCCTAGCATTATTGTCTTTCACACTGGGTCTTGTTTTCTCATCATGTGACCAAAGAACAATAGCCTCAATTTGGTCATTTTAGCTTTTAGGGTGAGGTTAAGCTTAATTTAATCAAGAACCCATTTATGTGTCTTTTTTGGTCATCCTGCAGTATCCATAAAACTCCAACACCACATTTAAAATGGATCAAGTTTCTTCCTGTCAGCTTTCTTCATTGTCCAACTTTTACAACCCTACATATTATTGGGGAATCCTCTAGCATAATCTAACGGTCTTGTTCGCCAGCAATGCATCCTTACGCTTTAGGATCTCCTTTTCTAGCTTCTTCATAGCTGCCCTCCCCAGTCTTCGTCTCCTGATTTCTTGGCTGCAGCCTTCCTTTGGGTTGATGATGCAGCAAAGGAATAGAAGAACTTGATCAATTTCAGTTTCTTCATCATCAGCCTTAAAGTCATGTAATTTCTAGGAGCCCTTCCTTTTGCCTTCTTGATGTTCAGCTGTCATTCTGCTCTGGCATTTTCTGCTTTAACCTTCATCAGTGGTCATTTCAAGTCTTCACTGTTTTTCTAATACAAGTTGCTTATTATGATAAAATGCAGGGTTCAATTCAGATTGTTACTTTTTGCATTTTATAAGAACTGGTCCTAGTTCAGAGCTCCTTATTCTCCCTTTGCAGCCTTGCCCTACTTTCCTGCCGGGTCTTGCTGCAGATTGGAAACAGGACGGCAGGGGCCAATTTGGAGTATGGTGGCCAGAGCACGGCTCTTTTGCTGCAGAGCAGCTGTCTTTGGTGGGGTCTTCCTGGCAAGTGTAAGAGGCACATCAGCCCTCCCAGAAGTCCAATAGCAGAATTTAGGCTTGAGCCCACAGCTCCTCAGGGATGCCCTCCAAGTGTACTCCTCAGCCAATTGGCAAATATCTCTCTGTTTAAGTGCCTCCTAATTGTAATTTGATTTTGTATAGTTATTTTTGCACAGCTTGTCATTCTGTGGTCACATTAGAAGTTGACTGTGAATAACTTTGAAGCAAAGTCTGTATTTTAAGTGTACCACAACCAAGCATCTATCTAGCTGCTTTTGTAAGCAGACACAGAGCAAGAGAAAGCAAAAGGTAGCAGCCATTGCCAGCTGGCATCACGGGCTTTTGTGCTGCAAATGAAAGAAGAAGTCCGTCCTCTCACCACCAGCTGTGGATGGAGTAGTGGCAATGGTGGTGGACAGGACCATAAAGTCACAGCCAACCTAGGGCAGCCTCAGGGGGGTTCCAAGGCAGGAGACATTTCAGAGGCGGTTTGCCATTGCCTGCCTCCACTTCATGACTCTGGTATTCCTTGCACATCTCCTATCCCAATCAGCGCTGCCCCGTGGGTACATGGAGCCCCAGGTAGGCTCCCTGGCTGCCCCCCCCCCTTTGCAGCCACCATCCTTCTGTTTGTGGCACTGCAAGGCAGCACTACACTCTGTCACCTCCCCCCCACTGAGGCTGATCCTAACACCCCCCCCCCCCGCCTCCATCCTTCCCTTTGCAGCACTCCGTCACCCACCCGGCTGATCCGTACCCCCCAACCCCGGCCACCCTTGCCTTCTTCTCCTTTGCGGTGCTGCAAGCCAGCGCTGTGCTCCATTCCCCCCACCCTCCGAGCCTGGTCCTTATCAGCTTCAACGTGGTTGGCATGGCTTCTAATTTTTTGAAGGGCCCGCAGGAGGAGAGTTCGCTTCCCCTCCTTCCTGAAACCAGAAGTGACGGGGAGCGAAGCTTCCTCTCACGGGCCCTTCAAAGGATTAGAAGCCATGCCAGCATTTAAACTGGTAAAGACCAGCCTCGGTTTGGGGTGGGGGGCAGCGATGGAGCACGGTGCTGGCTTGCAGCGCTGCGGAGGGAGGGAGGGGGAGGGCAGCGGGGGGAAAAGGAAGGCAGGCAAACTAGGCGTTTGCCATAGGCATCAGGAGGGGGGAGCCCAATTCGGCGACCCCACCTCCGGGCACCCTAGGCCTAATTTACCTAGTGGGTGAGCCGATCCTGATCCCAATACTCAAATGGGCCAACTTGGGTCATTCAAGTCAGGGTTTTAGTTGTGATATGATCTGGTATTCTGCGTGAGACTGGTTCAGGTACTACTCACACAACAACACTGTAAAGAGATAAGAAGATATAGGAATTATATCAGAGTCTCATAGTGGCTTACAATCTCCTTTATCTTCCTCCCCCACAACAGACACCCTGTGAGGTGGGTGGGACTGAGAGGACTCTCACAGCAGCTGTCCTTTCAAGGACAACTCCTACGAAAGCTATGGCTGACCCAAGGCCATTCCAGCAGCTGCAAGTGGAGGAGTGGGGAATCAAACCCGGTTCTCCCAGATAAGAGTCCACACACTTAACCACTACACCAAACAGGCTAAGCTGTTTTTCATTCCACCATGAACTGGTGCGCCATTCCTCCACCAATGACATGACATGACAGCACAGCCTGACAGTTCAAAAAAGCTGTCTAGATCTAATTGCTTAGGAATGATTCTTTGATTTAAATCCTTTGTAATGAAAAAAAATCAAAGAAAATTAGACCCACTAAATATGGAATACGTAAACTTACTCTGCATGGCTGCTGCTAATACAACTTTTAAAAAATGGATTTTTGCAGCTGATCAGGTCTCTCCCCCACACCAGTTCATTCCCAAACAGAAAATCTTGGAGCTGATTCAGGCTCATCAGGCAGGGACCTCAGATGTTTTACTCCTGTAGAGAGGCATTATTGGACCTATTGGGAGGCTGCACATGTATGGAATTCTTACATATGCAGCCCCCCCCCCCAAAGTAGGGCCATTTCAGATCAGAAAAATAACATGGAGGAGGAAGAAGCCCCTCCCCACCACAGAAGCCTGACCAGAACCTGCCGTGTTTCTAAACTGAGCTGCCAATGGAAACTCACAGCTGCTGTGCTGACTTGCATGTCCCTGTAGCAACTTTATGCAAATTGGGCACTGAGGTCAAGTGTAACAAACTTAAAAATATAACAAAATATTTATTAAACGGTGTAACAACTAACAATTAAAAACATACATAATGCTAAAAAATCCAACCTATTGGACTTGTGCATTAACAGAATATGAATCACATAATTATACAAAAGCCTAGCCATATTGGGGACAACTCACCTACCATCTCTTTGGCTGAGAAGTTTGTTACTCAAAGAGCAACCCCACCCTCTAGTCCCAGGATAGGCAAGGACTGGGCCACTGAGGAAGCTACTAGACAGTGGCTGTTAGTAGGCAGCCAAGCTTCGTTCTGTCAATAAAAGGCGGGAGAAGGCTCTTTCTAGGCCTGTTTTGGCCTTTCAGGGAGAAATCATTGGGACCAGTCCTGACTAGGGTTGCCAGCTCCAGGTTGGTGGGACATTCCTGGAGATGTTACATTGGAGATTAAGGCAGCCAAGGTTTGGAGAGGGGAAAGGGAGTCCATCCTCAAAAGCAGTTATTTTTTTCCAGAATAGGGAGAGAGATCTGTTGTCTCTCTGTTCAGTTGCGATACCAGGAGATCTTCAGGCTCAATCTGGAGGTTGGTTACCCTAAGCCTGGCAGCACCCTCTGGGTGACTTGATGCCACCTGACTGGCATGACTTAACTAGGCCTGGCTGCTTGCTCCTGTTCAGCAGCAGCCCCCCTTATGACAGCCAGTGTGGCATAGCAGTTAGCACTTCAGAGCAGGGTCTGCCAGACCTAGGGTCTTGTTATGAAAGTTGACTGGAGTGATTTTAGACCAGTCACAGATTGTCAGCCTAACCTACCTCACAGGGTTGTTGTGCAGATCAAAAGAGGGAGAAGAGAATGGTGTAAACCTCTTTGGTCCCTCCCCCACTGCAAACTTTGGTCCCTCCCCCACTGCAAATCTGGGAAGGAGATAGGGTTGCCAACTCCAGGTTGAGAAATTCCTGTAGATTTGAGGGATGGAGCCTGGAGAGGGTAGGGTTTGGGAAAGGGTGGCATCTCAGACAGGTACAATGTCCATTTCCCCTGTCCATTTCCCAGACATAATTTCCCCTGGAGAAAATGGCTGTATTGCAGGATTGACTCTGTTTCATTATACCCTGCCAAGGTCACTTCCCTCCTGCTTTGGTCCACATTGTGGAAAAAGACTGTCCTTTTCCTAGATAGAGGCTGAAGGGAGGGGGGAGGAGATGGAAAGCTGAAGTCAGATCAGTTCCACTACAGAAAATGGCCACATTGAGGTGCATACGCTATGGTACAGCATAACATAACCATATCAGGCCAAAAAAGACTGATCATGCCACAAGGACTCATTGATGCTAAATGCCACAAGGGTGAATATGATAGAAAAAGGTGGCAACTACATACTGCAAATGGAAGGAATGCTGAGCTTCACTGTCTGCATGATTGTTATCGTGCTATGATGCCACAACAAATTGACACTGAGTACCCAAAGCCGGGGCACTTACCAAGAGCTTCTTTCTAGAGCCTGTTGTATTTATTCTCACATCGAGTCATATTTCTAGTATTTCATAAAAAGCTGCTAGAGCAGACACATTTTGGCCCTGAGAGCTTTCTTTTGAAGTAAATCAGCAAACACAGATGATGGATAAGAACTTGGCCAGAGATAGAATAATTGGTGAGAGACATTCCCTTCCTTGTGGGTTGGCTCAGAATTATGTACAGGCCTGATTTTTATGAGGAACCTCCCCTCACATTGAAATACTACAAACCTGCTTGGCCCATAATTGTTTTAAGTGGTTTTAAGTGTGCGCTATTTGGTTTTAGGCCACTGAAGAAGGCTCTCAGAGCTGAAACGCATCTAATCTAGTGGCTTTTAATGAAAAACTCAGTTATGTTATTCATATTCAGTTGACAAGCAAGTTCAGCAGGCTGGATTTTAGCATTGCGTATGTATCTATCTTGCTTTTGATTGTTAATTGTCATGCTATGTAATAAATATTTTGTTATATCTTTAAGTTTGTTATACTCAGGCATTCTGAGTACCCACCTTGTTGTCATGGTTGGGTTTGTTCCCCATTGGGTTTTTTTTTGTTCCTGGCCTTATGCAAAGTGTCATGTGTAGACCCACAGTGAGTGCCGGCCCTATGGCACACGGCGCCCCAGGTAGGCTCCCTGCTCGCTGCCCCCTGTCACCGCCTCCCACCCTCCCTCTGCAGCTGTGCTCCATTGTGTGCCCCCCCCTCATCGATTAGAGGAGCACACCACGAAAAGGCTGGGCCCTGCTGCCTTCAAGAAAGCTGGCATCTGAACGGTTTTTGAGCTAGAGGAGGCTTCTCCTCCTTTCCAGAATGTTCAGATGCCGGCTGCCTCGAAGCTGGTCACAGCACACTCCTCTGATTGGGGGGGGGGGGGGGCAGAGTGCAAAGTGGCGAAAAGGAAGGGAGGGGGCTAGTGGCGATGGCAGGAGAGAGGCAAATTTAAGTGATTGTCTTGGGCACCGAGGGAGAGCCCAATTTGGCACCTCCTCCCAGCACCCTAGGCAACCACCTAGTTTGCCTAGTGGGTGAGCCGGCCCTGACCACAGTCTTGGGGGTTTGGGTGGTTGGCCCATGGTTCTGGGGCAAGCATTAATTTCTCCTGTTCTGCAGATGCAGAATTGCCCAGATGCTCCGATCAGGGCAAGGGCCAGGCAGGGACCTCTGAGGCGTGATGGCAACTGATAAACCTGGTATCCCCCCCACACACAAAAATACCCCTCACAAAATTTCTGTGACACTTTACAGTCTTCATGGAGCTCGTGTTGAATATCAGATGTTAGAAGGGCACGTAGCAGCAGAGGTCCTCTTTGGGGTGTGCTGAACCAAATGCTTCCTTTTTTGCCCTTAGAACCACATGCAAACATCATTAAATGTGGTGAGAACCAGAGAGGATTGTGAGGCACTCCAAAGGGATCTATTGAGGCTGGGTGAGTGGGCATCAACGTGGCAGATGAGGTTCAATGTGGCCAAGTGCAAAGTAATGCACATTGGGGCCAAAAATCCCAGCTACAAATACAAGTTGATGGGGTGTGAACTGGCAGAGATTGACCAACAGAGAGATCTTGGGGACATGGTAGATAACTCACTGAAAATGTCAAGACAGTGTGCGATTGCAATAAAAAAGGCCAATGCCATGCTGGGAATTATTAGGAAGGGAACTGAAAACAAATCAGCCAGTATCATAATGCCCCTGTATAAATCGATGGTGCAGTCTCGTTTGGAATACTGTGTACAATTCTGGTCACCACACCTCAAAAAAGATATTATAGCATTGGAAAAAGACAGTTCCTCCACATCTTTACAAGATTTTTTTGATAGAAAGTAATATTTTGTCCAGTCAATTTAGGCAATGTGGGTATCCAGAGAGAATTATCAGCAAAGCCAGGTTACAGGCATCTGATACAAATAGGGGCAATTTGTTAAAGTATAAGGAAGGGTGTGTGTGTGAAAATGCTGTTACTACATGTGGTTTACAATTCTCTCCTTTGCCATATTCAGTCCAAAATGTTATAAGAAAACACTGGCATATTGTGCAGGCAATAGTTGACTGTCAGGACACTCCTCTCGTGGGTTTTAAAAGAACAAGAAACATACTGTTTAGAGCAGACTTTTACACAAAGCAAGCAGCAGTAGATCCTATTAATGGAATATATAAGTGTGGCACATGTCTAGCCTGTCAATTCTGTTTTCAGATCAGGGAATATGCACATTTTACCACAGACTTTAAATTGGAATTAAAGAGACATGCCATATATTCAACAAAGAGGGCTGTTTATGGGATCATATGTCCATGTTCCTTACTGTAGATCGGAAGTACCACACATATAGTTAAAACACATGTTCTGGAGTGTCAAGTCAGCAGATTCAATAACGAGTCGTTGTTGATACAAAGAAACTACTTTATTGATACTGATACCTGAGGCTAGGCCAGTATTGAAAAGACTAAAGAATAACCTGTGGATACATTGCATATAAGGGACACTTCAAAGGGATTCCCAAGGAGGGAGGATTATGCAGGGAACATTGATGTTACCAATTCGTTCTCAGGCTTGCATGGCCTTGATTGTAGTGGGCTCCTGACTCCCTTCTGAGAGCCAGGCCTGAGAAGGCACAGATAAGACTTTCACATCTTTCCATTTCAAAGCAAGGACACTCACTACAGGAAGGGAGGGGAAGGAAAGACATGAGCTAGCAGCATTTGAATATACTTTGGTTCTACCCAGAATGCTCTTTGACTGAGCCAGAGTTACAGACAGACTTGACATACTGCCCCCCCTAAGCCGCCTCCACAGACCCATTGGAACATTTTTGATGGAACCTTTTGATCAGATCTGGTGCTGAGATATTCTCCTCAGCCACCCATTCATTTTCACTGACTGGGAAATGTTTCCATTTTACTAAATAATACTGGACCCCTCTTTTGACTTTAGAGTCCAGGATTTCTTGGACCTTGTGGTGAATTTGGTTTCCAATTAACACAGGCTGGGAGGCTGGTGCTCGAGGATGCCAAGTCAAAGCCCCGGGGTCTCGACGAAGAAGGCTGCAATGGAATACAGGGTGTATTTTACTAAGTACCTTTGGAAGCTCTAGTTCCACTGTCACCTGGTTTATTACTGTTTTCCCATGGGAGGGGGGCAACTCCACGATAAAATCCTTAGACACCACTGACCAGGGGCGTTTCGCCGTCTGTAAGGGTTTGAGGAGTCCTGGGGTTTTCCCACCCCTTCTTTTGGCCATGATGCAGATGGGGCAAGAAGCCACGTACTCGGACACGTCCTTTTTAGGAACGGCCACCAGAACTGCCTGCTAATTAGATGTAGGGTTTTCACGTAACCAAAGTGCCCCGCCAGCTTATTAGAGTGACAGAACTGCAGCACCTCTGCTCTTAAGCTTTTTGGGATGTACAGTTTTTTCCCTTTGTACCACAACCCGTCTCTCCCCTTCTGCACTTCGTCGGGCCGTTCCTCTCCTTCCCCCTCTGTCTCCACAGCCAGTTTTTCCTTGCTCAGCCCCTCCAACTCCCTCTTCCTTTGCGATCGGGTAGTGACCATGGCCACTACTTGGGAGGGCGGAACTAAGGAGTCTACTATTTCCTTCCTCTGGCTTTCGTGCTGTGGGAGACGTGAGAGGGCATCCGCTAAGAAGTTTTTTGCCCCCGGTATGTGCCGCAAGGTGAAATCGAATTTGGAGAAGAATCCCGCCCACCGGATTTGCTTTTCACTCAGTTTTCGCTTCCCCGTGAGGGCTTCAAGGTTTTTGTGGTCGGTCCAGATTTCAAACGGCACTTTTGCCCCCTCCAACCAGGACCGCCACGTTTTTAGGGCGAACATCACCGCAAAAGCCTCCTTGTCCCACACCGACCAATTCCTCTGCTCTCCTGAGAACTTCCGGGAGATGTAGGCGCATGGTCTCAACTCCCCCCCCCTCGTCTTTCTGCATGAGAATGGCGCCAATGGCCACGTTGGAGGCGTCGCATTGCACAATGAAGGCCCGCTGCTCATCGGGGTGGCTCAGGACCGGTTCGCTTGTGAACAGGCACTTCAATTTGTTGAAGGCCGCTTGGCACTTCTGGGTCCAATTTAATCAGGCTCCCAGCCGCTTGGCATCGGGCCCCTTCCCTTTTGTCTTTAGAAGCTCTGTTAAAGGGAGGGTGATTTGGGTGAACCCTTCTATGAAGGTCCTATAGAAATTGGCGAACCCAAGGAATGATTGGAGCTGTCTACGTGTCCTCGGGGGAGCCCATTCTAAGACCGCCTGCACTTTGGCGGGGTCCATTGCCAACCCCTTTTCTGACACGCGGAACCCCAAATAATCTAGCTTGGTCTGGTGGAATTTGCACTTAGACAGTTTGGCATAAAGTTGATGCTCTAGCAGGGTGCTGAGCACCTCCCTCACAAGTTTCATATGGGATTGTTCATCCTGCGAGTAAATAATGATGTTATCCAGGTAGACCACCACCCCCTTGTACAAATACTTTCTGAGTACATCATTAATAAAGTTCATGAACACCCCCGGGCCCCCTGCAGTCTGAAGGGCATGACCAGATACTCGAACTGTCCCATGGGCGTATTGAACACTGTCTTCCACTCGTCCCCCTCCTTGATGTGCACTCGGAAGTACGCGTCCCTCAAGTCCAATTTGGTAAAGATCTTTCCCCCCGACACCATGCTCAACAAGTCCCAGATGAGGGGGATGGGGTAGGCATTGGAGGTAGAAATCGCATTTATCCCGCGAAAGTCCGTGCAAAGTCTAAGCGAGCCATCCTTCTTTTTCCTAAATAGGACTGGGGCGGCGTGAGGGGGGCTGTAGCCGGTGTAATGAAACCCCTCTCCAAGTTCTGGTCTAGGAACTTACGGAGTTCTTTCTTCTCTGCCCACCCCATGGGGTACAGTTTTGCTCGGGGTAGGGTTTCCCCCAGAATTAGTTCTATGGCACAGTCCGTGTCCCGGTGGGGGGGGGGGTAGTTGGTTGGCTCCCTGCTCACTAAACACCCCCATCAGATCCCGATAGGCTTTCGGGACGGTGTGGACCTCCTCCACGGACATGCACACCCGTTCTTTGGCTACTGGAGCTTGTGGGCCCCAGGCGGGGTTCCACAGGTGGTTCGCACAGAGAGGGCTTACGAACCTGATAGTCTGCACTTCCCACCTAATGCGGGGCTCGTGCCTCTCTAGCTAGCCCACCCCCAGGACCACTGGATAGGAGCACGATGGGGCAATAACGAAAGATTCCTGGTCCCAGTGCTCCTTGATCCCCAATGGGAAGGGCTGGGTCTCTAGTTTACAGGGTTCCCATCGCATCACTGACCCATCCATTTGTTCAAACTGCATGGGGCAGGGTAGTGGTGTGCTCTCGAGCCCCAGCGCTTAAACTATTTGGGGGGATATCATTTCTCGATTGCATCCCGAGTCTATTAAGGCCCAGACCTGCATGAACCTTTTCAGGTTAGTGTTCAGCAGTTTCACTGTTACAAAATACAAACGTCCCGTTACTCTCACCCTCACTGGTGCCTCTTCCGGCTCGACCTGCTGGCTGGCACCCTTCAAAGCAGGTTAGTCTTGTTTCCCGCCGGCTCAGATGCCCAGGCCAGATCTCCCAATTTCGCTGACAATAGCACCTCCTCGTCTGGTTCCTCGGCCACGGCGACACTGGTTTTCACTGCTTCCTTAGGGCGGCTGGCCGGCTTCTTAGGGGTTGGAGCGCTGGTCTTCATCCCCCCTTGTGGGACCTTGGGAAGAGGGGGGTTCGGGCAGCTGGAGGCCAGGTGGTTCGGGTCGCCGCACCTGAAGCATTTGCGGGGCCCTGCGGCTGCTCCTCCTCCCCCGGCGGGCTTCTTCGGCTCGGATTTGGGGAGAGCAGGTTTCTGCTGGCCCTTCCCCAACTGGTGCTGGCGCTGCATTGCCACCCACTTCATGTTGGTCTTGACCTCCCCCGCCAGTTGTATCCATCCCACTAGGGTGGTGGGCCTGGCTTGGGTGAGGGCCCGATCCAGGATGCTGGCGTTCAGGCCCCGGGTGAAGTGCTCGATTTTAATCAGCTCGCTCCATCCCCAGACCTTCGCTGCATTTGCCTGAAACTCCTCGGCATACTCCCAGATGGATCGGGACCCTTGCTGCATGTCTCTAAGAGCCGCGAGTGCGCATGTCTCTTGGAGGGGGTCTTCGTATTGAGCCATCAGAGCCTGGATGAAGTTTTGCACATAGTCCAGTTCAGGGCTCATGGCCTCGTACAGGCTCATGTACCACCTCTTCGCAGCCCCTCTCAGCTTCGAGCCCAAGTAATCCACTCTGCTGAACTCGTCGGGGAAGGTGTTCCCCAGTAGTACATGTAGCTGTTCACTTGGATGGCGAAGTAGTCCACCTCCTCTGGATCCCCGTCGAAAGTGGCTTCCAGCTCTCTCCCTCGCCCCTCATCTCTCGGGGCGGCAGGGCCCGCTGGTCTTGGCACCGGCCCTCTTGCAGGGGGTGCTGCCGGTGGTGGAGTGGTAGGAGCCCGGGGTTGTGGGGCCGGCTGGGGACTCCGGGGTCCACCCAGTTCCAAGGCGCGGGAGAGTTGAGCGGTCATTGCTTGCATCTCATCCTTTAGCCCCTTGATCGCCCCATCGACCTCTTTTTGAACCATGGTTTGGAACACGCGAGCGTCCTCCTCGGGCATGTCCTTAGGCAGTGGTTCTTCTTCTCCCCCCGGCACACTCGGGGTCAGCCTCGGGCACCTGGACGACGATGATGCTGTCCACTTCACCCGGCTCGAGGGTGTTCGGGTTGGTGGGTTCTGGTTCGGCCACCTGCACCCTCCTCATGTGGCGGGTCATGATGGCATCCCAGCGGACCGGCGCCTTGTCCATGGTGGTGGTCGAGGTCCGCTGGTGGTATTGCTGGGGAGTGATTGCCAGCTGGAACTGTGGAGGGGAGGCAGCCGCTCTCCTGGTGTCCAAAACGTGCCAAGGCACCTCCTGCTCCCCTTCCTCATAGGGAAGCTCCCCGTCTCCCGGAATCTTTTCAGCCATCTGGTTACAAAGTTGCCAGGACGGTTGAGCTTCGGATTGGAGTCTTTTCAAAATGTCAAGTTGACAGATTCAATAACGAGTCGTTGTTGATATAAAGAAACTACTTTATTGATACTGATACTTGAGGCTAGGCCAGTATTGAAAAGACTAAAGAATAACCTGTGGATACATTGCATATAAGGGACACTTCAAAGGGATTCCTAAGGGGGGAGGATTATGCAGGGAACATTCACACATTGATGTTACCAATTCGTTCTCAGGCTTGCATGGCCTTGATTGTAGTGGGCTCCTGACTCCCTTCCGAGAGCCAGGCCTGAGAAGGCACAGATAAGACTTTCACATCTTTCCATTTCAAAGCAAGGACACTCACTACAGGAAGGGAGGGGTAGGAAAGACATGAGCTAGCAGCATTTGAATATACTTTGGTTCTACCCAGAATGCTCTTTGACTGAGCCAGAATTACAGACAGACTTGACATGGAGCACTGCTTGTGCATTAAACATGCTAACAGATATGTGCCATTAGTGGGACACTTTATTTAAAAGGGACATGATCCTGATTCCTTGATATTCTCTGTCATTGCAAAATTCTTATCTTTTAAGTATAAATCAGTTGATGCTACCAATTAGCTCCTACAGCAAGTAATGTAATGGATTTTTAAGTTAAATACCTTGGATCTATATGGTTTAAATAATGAGATTAATAATAATAATGAGATTAAATAATAATCTGTCATGTTTCATGTACGGTGTCTCATTGTATTATTAACAAGGCTGATTTTATGGTTGAACAATTATGTATATTTTTGTATATTTTGTAAACAATTCTAATCTCTGAAGTGGCTGAACTCCAATTACGTATTTTTTGTAAAATCTTTAAATAATTGGAATCTCTGTGAGGGATGGTAATAATTAGTAGACTGTGTTTTCTAGGAAAGGCTATACATCGGCCACTTTAAGTATGTCTCTGTAACGGAATTCCTTGAGTGAGTGAGTAATTGCACCTGGGGCACCAGATTTTGTATGTTATATGGATCAACTGCAATGCTTATTTTAAGCTTCTAACTATTGTGGAAGCAGTACAGAGACAGAAGCAGCTGGATCCTCAAGAATTTCTGTGGGTTTTTGAAGGTATGTTTGTTGGTGGTCCCCTGGTAAGAATGGACAATTGAAATATTATTGTTTAGAAGTAATGTTATTTTATTGTGCAGCTTGGACAAAGCTTTTTGTGAAAACGAGGTCTTAGCATCTGGAGGTGCCCATTTAGCAGCTTCCTGTCATCTGTTGGATTGTGGTTCTTGTTGGATTTCAAGTTTGCAGCGACTTGGATAGAAGATGTCCCCTCTGGAAAAGAAATAAGTATTTGAATTTTACCAATGGAATCTCTTCAGGACAATTCTATTTGTTTGGCGCTGCTTTTGTTCCATGGTTTGCTGTCTGGTATTCTAATTTATGTTTAATATTTATGTTTAACAGGCAGGAGGCCTGTGGTTGGTTTAGGGCGGTAGGTGTTTGGATCCTACTGCCCATTGTTCTCCTGTCCCCAAGCTCTGCTCTCCTGACTCTAATGAGCCAGGTAGGAACCACATACTCTCGTTCAATACATAGCAATCACAAATTATATGGAGCGCAATAACTAAGATATGACAATATTGTATCTGGATTCACTTCAACTTTGCAACTTGAAAAGCCCTTCAAGACCTGGGAGCGACACATTCCTACAGGCTTAGTAGCGTCACTGACTCTGGGATGGGAAATTCCTGGAGGTTTGGGCCTGGAGGTGTCTGTTGTGAAGAAGGGAAGGGAAAGGAGATTCTAAGCTGCTCTGAGACTCCTGCAGGTAATGAAAGGCAGGGTATAAATCCAATCTCCTCCTCCTCCTTCTTCTTCCAAATCATGATGTTTGAAAAGTTAATTGAAAAGTTTAAAATAAATATGCATGTTTGACATTAAGAACATGGAACTACAAAGCTACAATAGATTTCTTAGGCTTTAAAGCATGACAGGATACTGGCGTAGTGCTCATAGATACCGTAAACCTGGGCCTGAAGTGTACCACTTTCCAGATTCAAAAGGAACACTCTTTCATACAAGAAAGAAAGGAAAGAAAGAAAGAAAGAAAGAAAGAAAGAAAGAAAGAAGAAAGAAAGAGAAAGAAAGAAAGAAAGAAAGAAAGAAAGAAAGAAAGAAAGAAAGAAAGAAAGAAAGAAAGAAAGAAGAAAGAGAAAGGAGAGAGGATGGGAGGAGGAAGGAAGGAAGGAAGGAAGGAAGGAAGGAAGGAGGGATGGAGGGAGGGAGGGAAGAGAAGGAAAAGAGGAGGGATGAGGAGGAGGGAGGGTGGATTGGGAGGGGGGGGGAGAGAAGAAGGAAGGGAGGGAAGAGGATAGGAAAAGGAAGAGGAGGAAGGGAGGGATGGGAGGGAGGAAGGAAGGAAGAAAGTAAGAAGAAGAGAAGAAGAAAGAAAGAAGAAGATGAAGAAAGAAAGAAGAGAAAGGAAAGAAAGGAAAGAAAGAAAGAAAGAGAAAGAAAGAAAGAAGAGAAAGGAAAGAAAGAAAGAAAGAAAGAAAGAAAGAAAGAGAAAGAAAGGAAAGAAAGGGGGAGGAGGGAGGAAAGGAAGGAAGGAAGGAAGGAAAGGAAGGAAGGAAGGAAGGAAGGAAGGAAGGAAGGAGGGAGGGAGGGAGGGAGGGAAGGAAGGGAAGGAAGGAAGGAAGGAAGGAAGGAAGGAAGGAAGGAAGGAAGGAAGAAGGAAGGAAGAAAGAAAGAAAGAAGAAAGAAAGAAAGAAAGAAAGAAAGAAAGAGAGAGGAGGGAGGGAAGGAAGGAAGGAGGGAGGGAGGGAGGGAAGAAAGAAAGAAAGAAAGAAAGAAAGAAAGAAAGAAAGAAAGAAAGAAAGAAAGAAAGAAAGAAAGAAAGAAAAGAAAGAAAGAAAGAAAGAAAGAAAGAAAGAAAGAAAGAAAGAAAGAAAGAAAGAAAGAAAGAAAGCTTTCCTCTTCCAGTTGCTTAAACTGTGGGGAAATAACCAAGAATTTACATATGAATGCCAGTGGAATAGAAAGAGCTGATTCATTCTCTGTAAAAATCAAAGAATTTAAAAGATGGGGGGACATAATGCAACAAATCAACCTTTTGTTGACCAACCTATGTGACACGAAGCACAGTAATGCAAGCAAATGAGCCCAGCCACATGCCAAAATAACAGCATTTCTGCAGCGTTTCCCCAGAGCAGGCTTGGAGTGCCACATCCCGCCAGTCTGCCCTCTCCGTATCCTCATGTGGGCGGGTGGGTGGGTGAGGGGGTGGGGGTTGGCTCTCTGGGGTGCAATCGGAGCACCTTGGCTTGGGTTCTTAATAACAAGGAGTCCAGAAGATGGAGCAACAGACATACAAGGAGATGCCCCTCGTTCATTGGTTTGCCTTGTATGTGTGTTTTGTGGTTTGTTATTGGTGCGATGTTTTTTCTTTTTAGACATCAAAACATGTGATTGAATGCCTGGGCCAGCATAATTTATGGAAATCTTTTCTTGATAAGCGGAAGGAGGGATGCCATGGTCTGTGAAACCATGACTAGTGCCCCCTCTCCACTCCCCGCCCCCCCCCCCCCCAGATCCAGCCCTGTCTTTCGGTATACCCAGGCCACAAGGGCACTGGGTTCAGCTGCTGGGCAGTAGTTAGGAGGGCTGTACACTGGGCTGGTCACTATTAGGTTGGCACAGGGTTGTGCATTCAATGCCCTGTTTCTGTGCTGCTGTCCTTGGCACACCCCCTCCTCCCGTTTGTAATCCAGAGAAATTCTTGGATTTGAACTAAGGTCCTGTGTGTGTGGCACTAGCACTGCCACAGTGGCACTTGTTGTGCTGGGGACATAGCACTGTTATGCTCCTTGCAAACAAGCATCCTCGCCTCAGTTCTTTCCACTGCAGAGATTCTCTAGGGGAATCTGACTGCTGCCTGGGTTTGCAGGTTTCTCCCATCATAGGAGACAATGGGGAAGGGGGGGCAACCACTTTTTGGGTCCAATCTTTTTTGGGGGTTCCTTGGGGGCCAGGCTCCTGCAGCCACACTGCAAATTTGATGTCTCTCCCTCAAACCCCCTCCTCCCCAGTGTCAGTTTCCCCACCATGTATTGACACCTCCCCTCCCCATAGGAAAGCATAGGGGATGGGGGCATCCTCTTTGGGTGCCTCTAGAATTGGACTCCCTGTGGGGGAGAGGCTCCTGCAGCTGCCCTGCAAATCTGGGACCTCTCCCTCAAACCCCCTTCTCCCCAGAGCCTGTGTTTTGCCATTGACTTCAATGGCCCATAGGGTATAATGGGGCCATATATCGGGGAATAGCCAAATACCTTCTGAAACAGATTTGGTTACTGAATCTGCTATTAGGAGATATTCAGCCCACCAAATTTTTAAGCCCTGAAAATCTACAAATCCATTTTTTCTGATTTTTATTTTGTTTTGCACATTCCTAGTAGCTTAGTATAATGCTTTGTAAAAAAAAGCCTTTCCATAAGGAGCTGTGGCTTGGCGTACTCTAGACCTGAAACAGGCATGTTCCTCAAGTTATGTAAGGCCAAATGAAGATCTGAACCATCTAGTAAAGCTTTTTTGAATGTGCGTTTGACTGTCTGAGTCCTGCATTCGGCCTGACCATTGGACTGGGGAAAACCAGGACAGGAGTGAGAGACAGAGACACCCCAAGCAGATGCAAATAGTTTCATCACTGAACATGCAAATTTGACATGGTCACAAATCCACTCTTTGTGAATACTATGAAAAGAGAACAATGTTTTTGTCTTAGCCATAACCATGTCAGCCATCTTGTCAGGTAGCAAAGACAATAAGGAAACCCTTGGCAACAAGTAAACCAGTATAAAGACATAATAGATTATCTCCACCAAGCTATCATTGTCAAAATAATGAATGTTTTTTCAAACACTATTATTTCTTATGAAACTGATTTTAAATAGAGAACTGTTGCAATAACATTGATTAAAGGCTCCACAGTGAAAGGCCCTGACACCTGGATGGCACACACAGGCGCACAACAAATTATGAACAATGAAATAATCACAGTACAGTTCCTTCACAACAAAACGTCCGGTAATCGACAAAATAAAGTACTTCTCTTATGAACGTCTCTTAAATTCTTGTATTTAAAATAAGTGAAAATTTTGGATGGAAGCCAACAATCAAGTTGATTATGCGTTCCAGTGATGTTTCACATTTCGGAGCCTGTCCTTTATCATATCAGTTTTGGCTATTAAAGTGGGTACAGTAAATAGCATGCCAGATGATATATCCACAAACCTTGAAGCAAACAGAGGCTGTCCTTGGTCAATTTAGGCAGCTGGCACCTCTGCCTTGATGCCAGCATCTTCATGTCAAAGTTAGATGGAGATGCCCCTAACAGAAGGGTGATGGGAGGGGCCCATTTTTATGACCTTTTAGGTGCAAACATGGGATGGAAACAGCCCATCCAGGCTTCTTATTCAGCCTGTGAGCAACCTGCACGAGGGAGGGAAGGTAGGAGGCTGATGGAGGGGGGGGTGCAAGTGGGTGAGTAGGTGGATGTAGTGAGGTGTGTGTGACGGAAGCTAACAAAAATCGAAAGGAAAAACAGTGTGGGGAATGACAGTGAAGGTGGAGAAAGAGGCGGGGTGGTGCTTCCCCCCGCTCATGCCTCCTCCGACTGCAGCTCAGTGAGGATTGGCAAAGCCACTACGAGGGGATAGAGTCAAGTGACCAGAGCAATGATCACCGCACCCATCGCTTTCACTTTTTTCAGAGGGGAACCATGAGGGAGGTCAATGAGAGGGAGTGCTTGGAGCAGCAGTTTGCCCACAAAGGGATGGAGCCAGTGGAGGAGCAAGGGGGGCCGTCACTCGGGTTGGGAGGCCACCGGGCAGTCTTCTGCATGCTGCTCTGAGGGGAAAGATGTCTCAGCCTCAGTGCCACAAAGCTGGAAGGCAGAATGAGTGTGGGGGTGGGTGGAAGATGGTTTCCTCTAAGCTGCAGAGTCTTGTGAGCAAAAAATCTACTTTAGGAGCTCCTGGCATTAAAGTTGTGAGCTCCTGCATTAATGAGTGTGCTCTGGGGCCATCCTTCTTGAGCTAAGATAAAAATGTGTGAGTGGGAGGCTAAAAGTCTGTGAGCTGGCTCACGCTAACTCATCTTAGAGGGCAGAGTGGTGACCTCCCTTATCCCCTCTCTTGTCTCAGCCTGATCTTAGGGGGACAAGAAGCAGCCCTGGAGGTTTCCATCAGGCCTTCCCCTCAGCCCCACTTCTCTGTGGGAAATGCAGGAGGGATGAGAACTTGGGGTGGGGGGCCAAGGAGGGCCAGGTTCAGACCCCCCCTCCTCCTGAGCCAGGAAGACCCTGTCTTCCTTTGGGGCCACCTGGGGCTGGTCACTCAGCCTGGCCTGCCTCACAGGCTTGTTGGCAGGAGGGATAGGGCAGCAGAGGGGAGTCCGGCAGTCCTCACAAACAAAGAGCAAGAGATGGATTGGCCTTGTGCTCAGCGGCTGAGGCAGGGTGTATGGCGGGGGGGAGAGGGGTGCTGGAAAACTACCTTATTTACTTGCAAGGAAGATGACTCATCTCCTAAAAGTGCTAGATATACAAAAGGAACTAATTTGTATGGAAATGCAAAATACCCCTTGCGATGGACAGATGGATCCACCTCTCTCCAAGAGCAACCAATGAGAGCAGAGAGAATGTTGAGAGGAGGGACTTGAAAAACAGAAGTGGAAAAAATGACATTTAAAGGGTTAGCAGCAAAGAGAAGCTGACAGTCATGCCTGTAGCTACTAGGGGGCTGGGGGGTCCCGGCCCCACCAACCAGACCCCTGTGGGACCTTTCAAGCCCCTACAACCAGTCCCCTATGGCCTTCCCCCAGGACCCTGACCAGTCATGCCATGGCCGAGCACACATTGCCTAGCATGCTTGTGCAAAGGCGAACCTGCCTCCCCTTGTCTGAACCAGGTGGTGATGCAGGCCCTGGGGAGGCCCCAAGCAGGATGGTCCTGGGGGGGAGGGGAGCACTCACCAGCTTCTTCCTCGGGTGTGCACTTGACCTACCTCAGCTTTGCAAGCTCCCGATTCAGCAGAAAGGCTCTCCTGGCCACCTGTGCCTCCCCCACCTGCGACGCCCAAGCATGGCTTGTGAAAGCATCCCCTGTGGCTGAGCAGTGGTGGAGTTTCCAAAGAAGGTGGCAAGGGAGGAGGACAGGAGGGGCTGCAGCTGGCAGCGGAGGAGGAGGGGCACCCAGCCTGGGCACAGCAGAGTGAAGGTGTCTGGGAGGAGGGGGGGCAGCGGTCTGAACCAGGCCCTGAACATCTTTATTGTGCTGGCCCTGGACACCACCATGCATGTCACTGACAGCTCAAGGGAAAAGGTGAAAGGAGTTTTTCTGACTCAGGGGAACTGTATAGAAGAGCTGCTTGGAATAAGTTGAAAATAGTAAATTTGTAACTAAGTGCCCCAGTTGTAGGTATAAGACCTCAGTTCAAAACTTCCGTGGAAATAAGCATTCTTTCCTAGACTATATTTCCTCTGTATTTTGTTTTTATAAATAAAAATTGCTTGTTTTTATTAAGCCTGTGGCCTGCATGTCTAAGGGAAAAGAAACATACACAAAATCTAGTATCTTGGTCTATACACACACACACACACACAGCCTAGATAGAATAGGACAGGACAGCAGAGGAATGGTGGCAGTGAGTGATTGGAACAGGGTTTGAGCTGTCCCAATAGCTCTCTCTGCATGAGGGTGTCTGACTAGTTAAGATTTTAAAGGAGACAAGAAGGGTGGTCCATGTGACATACTGACCTTTATATTATCTGTGCCCCCCAAAAGAGAGATTGTAGGGGTGAGAGGCACTCATTAACTGCTCTATTTATTGTTGGGGGAAATCTAAATTTTCAAGTGATTAAATGCATTTATTGGGGCTTTTCTGGGTTCCCCAATAAATCACTTGCTTTCAGTCTACACTGCACACGCACAAGATGTCTTGGTTTGATTAGTTCTCAGACTGTTCTGAATCTTAGCCATCTGGAATTTTTCACCTTGTCATTCCTCCAAGGGATTCAGGACAGGCGTCCTGGGCTTTCTCATCCTTTGCAGTGTCCAGATCCTGGAGGGACACACCAGCTTGGAGCTTACCAGGGTTAATGTTTTAGAGCAGGGATGGAATTCTAGCAGGAGCTCCTTTGCATATTAGGCCACACCCACCTGATGTAGTTAATCCTCCAAGAGTTTACAAGGCTCTTTTTTGTTTGCTCTTGGAGGACTGGCTACATTAGGTGAGTGTGGCCTAATATGCAAAGGAGCTCCTGCAAGAATTCCACCCCTGGTTATAAGCATGTTTGTATTTTAAGTTAAAATATCATTAATTGGGTTTGTTTATGCCCTTTATAAGTTTATAAGTACCTGGCATTACTTGTTATGGCACGCGTGGCCTGGCCTGACAAAGTGATATTTGTGTTGGATCTGGCCCTCATAACAAATGAGTTTGACAACTCTGCTCTATGGCATTACAGCCTGCTGAGCCTGCTTTGGCAGGGAGGCAGGATATAAGTCAAATAAATAAATCCTCACAATCTGCAGGAATTTCTCAACACCAAGTTGGCAACCCTCTCGTGAAGGCAGCCTGGCCACCACCAGCTCAGACGATACCCCCAGGCCCTGCTCCCTCTTTCTTTGCCCTGATGTCCTGTGTTCTTAGAGTGGCATGAAGGCTTAGTGTTTGATGAGCCAAAAATGGATTACTCCCTTTCAGACAATGTGATCTCTGATGAACCAAGAGAGTGGTCAAATAACTGCTGCTTCCTGGCAGGCACTGAAAAAATTCTACTAAGAAACCACCCTGCTCTGTCAGATCATATATTTGATTGCCTTTCACTCTCCTCTCATCTTTAGGTCTGCCAATCATTGCTTCTGGTTCCAATAGGAGTCGAAGAAGGCTAGAAGAGCCCATCGCCTTCAGATTCTGCCTTGAGCTGCCAGATTCCTCCCCACCCCCCTGCCCCCAAACTCTTAGTTCAGCGCTCTTGTCTCACCCGGGGTTCTCTGGTGCTGATTCAAGATGCATGGCATCCAATTGGTCTTGCTAGACTTTCCGTAAAGGGAACATCTATTTTGGTCATTGCTAAAACATCAGGCTCAGGAAGTTTACCCATGATCCAAAAGTGTTTCTAAGACAAAAATGAGGCCCACTGAAGGGCAAAGAAAGATGCAGAATGAACTAAATGCATGCAGGTAAAAAAAATGACCACAAGAGCAGGGTTTCTGATGCTCATTGGAAAAATACACAACACTGAGGGTGATACTGCATCAAATCTCAACTGTGGGTCATTTTTGCTCATTTATTTTAAAGGCAAATGCCATATGTGTCATAAGGGGATTTATAGCTTTCCCCAGTGGTTTCAGTTACAACAGGTGAGATGATACAGTGTTGATGCAGATTATATAGAATACACCAAAGAAACAGAGATAATTCCTATTTCCAAAATGGCATGATGAACATTTCAGCTTCTGCCACCTCTATGCTGCAACGTCAGTAACAAACAGACCACAATTGATATATATCACCATGTGATGGACTTTTTTTGTATCCCATGTACAGCAGAATACTCTACAGCAGGGGTGTCAAACATGCAGTTTGGGGGCCATGCATCAGTTCCCCAGAGGGCTCCTATCAGGCCCCCAAGTCACTGGCTGTCATCTGCTTCCTTCTCGTTTTCTCTTGCTTCCTTCTGCATCACAGCTTGCTTTGCAAGGCTTGCTCAATTGCACAGGAGCTACAGAGAAAAACCACTATTTTCTCCATTGGCTGAGGCTCCTTCCTTGGGGAGGAAGTGTCAGAACTTGTATCTATCATGCAGTGGCGTAGGAAGGGGGGGCGGGAGGGGCGGGTCGCCCCAGGTCTCGGGGCTCTGGGGGGCCCCTTGGCAATGCCAAGGGGCCCCTCAGAAGCCGGCTGCCTGGCGTCCCCGCCGCCTCCACAGAAGGAAGTTCTGAGGAAGAGGTGAGCGTGCATGCGCGCGTGTGTCAAGCGGCACGCGCACTCCAGCCTCAACTTCAACCGAGATGCAGCAAAGCAAAGCAAAACTAAAGAAAAAAAAGACAAGCCCTCCTTCTCGCCCTTCTTAGTCAGTTTCCTGGAGTTGCAACTTAGGCGCTCACAAGAGTCCCCGTTGCGAAGCGAGGCAGATGGCCAGGGCTGCAGGAGGAGGAGCGAGCGGGTCATCAGCATAATAGGAGCCCCTGGGCCAATCACAGGCAGCGGAGGAAAGGCGCCTTCCAGCCCTCGTTAGCAGAAAGCAGGACTCCTCGGAAGGCGCAGCTGCCGCCGCGGCAGGACTTTCCACGCTATTTGCATCAGCCTTGAGCAAGGGGCCAGGCAGAGTCGCTCGGAACGGTGGGATGCCGGCCTGGCTCTGCAAAGCACGTGGGTTGCATATCATTAGAGAGCTCCAGCCCCGATCCGGCTTCATGATTACTGAGAAGTCCCATGGGGTGGCCAGACTTGCTTCACGTAAGAGCAGCACAGAATGAACATCAGATGTTTGAGAGCAGGGAGGAGAGAGGGATTGAAAGAAAGCAACTTTAACTTTAAATGCATTATTCAAGCTGCTGGCTGGTTTGGAGAAGTGATTTCAAGAGAGAAATGATTTCTCCAAGCCAGCCAATGGGGTGGTAGGGGCTTTGGAAGCCACACAATATGTTTGGTGTAGTGGTTAAGTGTGCGGATTCTTATCTGGGAGAACCGGGTTGGAGTCCCCATTCCTCCTCTTGCAGCTGCTGGAATGGCCTTGGGTCAGCCATAGCTCTCGTAGGAGTTGTCCTTGAAAGGGCAGCTGCTGTGAGAGCTCTCTTAGCCCCAGGTACCCCACAAGGTGTCTTGTGGTGGGGGGGGGGGCAGTAAAGGAGATAGTGAGCCGCTCTGAGATTCAGAATATAGGGCGGGAATATAAATCCAATATCATCCAATATCACCAATATCATGTGTAAAAGAGCCGCACATGGCTCCTGAGCCACAGTTTGGCCACCCCTGTGCTAGAGTGTTGAACTAGGATCTTGGCGATCAGGGTTTGAATCCCACTCTTTGTGCTTCCTCCAAAGCAAATCCCATGGATGTCTCTGAAACTTATTCCTAAGTAAGATGTACAGACTTTTGAGCAAAAGAGCTTGGAAGGAAAAAAATAGGGTCCAAGACATGGGATGTCCTCATTTAAATTTTCTGCCATGGGAACCCACATATTTTGTGCCCTTTTGCAACTGTTTGAAAAAAAAAAGAAACCTGGCTGCTATATTTCTCCTGTCAGGTTACTGTTGAAAATGTAGATGCAGTTCCCAGTGAAAAAATGCTGCCAAACTGAGTTACATTGCTCTTGCATTCTTTATGAGAGAGTGAGCATTGAAGTCCGTTGAAACGCTGCTAAAGCTGCAGTACTGCAAAGCTCTCTGCTCATGACCTGAGTTCGATCCTGGCGGAAGCTGGGTTCAGGTAGCCACAAAATAAGAGTGGCTGCACAGCAACAGACCAAAACAAAAACAATTGTGCCAAAAACAATTACAAACAGTCTCTATTTCATTAGAAAAGACGCCGCTCGGCGTCTTAAGGCAGAGAAGCCCCTCCCCTCCCCTCTGCCACACACATAGGGGGGCCCACATAAATCTTGGGCCCCAGGCCCCCAAAGCCCTAGCTACGCCCCTGCTATCATGTATGCTGAGCTTGGTAATGTTAGCCTGACTCCATTTTGTAACTGTATACTAATCTTGTATCCTTGTAGCTAGGGCCACTAACTAAATGCTTTGCATTTCAAACAAACTGTAACCACTGAAGGGTGACAGATAGCCTCTGGAAAAACATCTGCAGGTGTTCTTTGAAGCTGGCCGACCAGAGCATCACAGCAGGACTCCTTCCTCCTTTCCCAGAGATAAGGGACCCTGGGAACAGACAACTGTCTCCCAAAGTGTGAGAAATGGTTTTATTGTTTCGGTAACAACTGCATAAAAAATGTATCAATCACTGAGTCTGTTATCAGAGTCAACTTGTGCCTTCCCTGAACGTAGTTCTCAATAAATGCCTTATACTTTTGCAACAAAGTAATGGGCCTCGTTTGAAGTTCTTCAAATTCTGACAGGAAGGGGGGAGAGCTTGGTTTGCCAGGCTCTCTCAATCACACAGCAGAGCTACTGAGCCAAGCCTCTCTTCCTTCTATTGGCTGAGGCTCCTCCCCATCCTGGTCCCCTGGGGAAGGAAAGAGCCAGAGCTTCCTTTGCCCAGTTCCCTGGATTCCATGGGAGAAATACAGCACCTTTAAAACCAACAAGTGTTAACATTTTAAATAAGTACACACATGGTCTGGCCCAACAAGGTCTCATTTATGTCAGATCCAGCCCTCATAACAAATGAGTTTGACATCCCTGCCCTACAGGAAAATATAATTTTCAGCTTTGCTAGATTCCTTTTCCCCAGCTTTAAAAATTCACAACTAGCATTTGATATTAAAAGGCAGGAGAAAAAGCATGCAAGAACAAGAACAAAAATCCAGAAAGGGCTCCATTGCCACACGGAGAGTACGCTTGAAAAACATGGGGTGAGGCAGGGCAATGGTTAACTTACACAAGTCACAATGACTGCAAGAGAAATGTCCCAGCCCAGCACCGATTCCTACGACACTCGTGATGGGCCTGTCATTACTGCTCACAACTGGAGGACCCCGCAGCTTTGTCATCCCTCATCATTCCCGGAGTTTGAACCTGCATGGTTTGGCATGCATCTGCACATGTGCGTACATTCCCACTTGCCTCCTCCCTCCCTTCCTCAGGGGCATTACTTGTTAACTGAAGGGGAGGGGAAATGGTGGCTGAGGCAGCAGGAGCAAAGCCTCATTGTCAAGCATTGTATACCCCTTCTATATTACAGAAGTCAGACCTTAGAATTGTTATTTTTATGTTAGAGAATTCAGATTGTAGAAATGTTACTAACCCAAAGTAAAAATATGAACACATCAAAGTAGCAACCCCCACCTTTCTTCTTTCGCTTTTATTAACAGATGCAAGAATGTCCTCTTTGAAGATAAGACCTCCTGGGACTTGTTCCCAGGCCTAGCAAGGCCTGAACCCAGGATGTGTTAGCCACAATATAGATAAGGAACCCAGAGTGTGAATTTCACATGTGAATGTAGGATTGTTTATAGAACCTTTGATGTGCCATTTTAAAGCTTGTATTCTAGTGTTACAAAGTATCAATCCCAATCTTCAGCTCGAATGAGTCACATGGATTATCATTAAACCTAACTTTGTTTCAAAATCCAAGGACTGGTTATTTTGAAATCTCATGCTTGACATTTTGGAACTAATCCTTTATTAAGAGTTCATCTGACCTGGCAACTTTTAAGCCGGATGGCTGAAAGAGTACCAGATAACAGAGAACCTACTGATCCGTTTGAAGGAGTAGAAGTATGGGCTCTCCCCTGGCACATCATTGGGACTCGGAGAGTCAGGGGCCATGGATCCCCACTACACGTACAACTATTCATCACCCCACAGAAGTGGGAGCCGCACACCTCCACAGCCCTAATGGACAAGGCGCCAGCACACCATGAAATCATCCTATAGAGGCCGGCATGAGGGAGCAAAAGTGGCAGGAACCCCAGGGGAGGCCGAGAGGATTGCCCCATAAGAGATGAGGATGAGCGAAGTGGGCCCCGACCAGAGGACGGACGTCCAGCTGGGTTCGAGTCAGAGGAGGAAGATGGGGACAACCCGAAAGAGCCAGACATCCTGGAAACTGTAAGAGGAGAAATGACTGCTATGGCGAGGGAGCTACAGACGAGATCCAAGCCAATGCCACATTCATGGCACAAGAGATGCAGAGGTAGATCGATTGGATGCTGAGGCGTGACTTCAGGAGACCCCCGCTAGTTCCACCAGCTACGCCAGCGCCAGTACCACCAGCACCACCAGCCGTGCCAGCACCCCCAGTGGCCCCTGGGCAACCAGGAGGCCCTGTGCCGCCACTGGGACCCCCGGCCCCTCGAGACTATGAGAGGGGGCGAGAACTGGATGCCACCTTCGACGGCAACCCCGAAGAAGTGGAGTACTTCAACATTCAAGCCAATAGTTACATGCACTATTGGGGGAACACGTTCCCTGATGAGTTCAGCCGAGTGGATTACCTCGGGTCAAAACTGAAGGGAGCAGCAAGAAGGTGGTATGAGACAAGGGGCCCAGAGCTCAACACTGTGGGTGGGTTCCTGCAGGCACTGCTAACTCAATACAAAGACCCCCTTCAGGAGACCCCAGCCATCATGGCCCTGCGCAAGATGCAGCAAGGGGCGAAGTCTGTGCATGAGTACGCAGCCGATTTCAGGGCCCACTTGGCCAAAGTACGAGGATGGAGTGAGATGATGAAGATCGAGGAGTTCCAGAGAGGGCTAAATGCGACCCTGCTGGACCGAGCCCCGCAGCAAGCCCGCCCTACCACCCTAGTGGGATGGGTACAACTGGCAGGTGAGGTAGAAACTAACATGAAGCAGGAGGCCCTCCAACACCAAATGCAGCAAGGGGGAAAAGGGGGACGTGAGGCTCGGTTGGGGGCCAAGTCAGATGGGAAGAAGAACATGGCCCGGGGGGAACGCCAAAACTTCCCTAGGGGTGCAAGTGCTTCTGATGTGGTGATCCAAATCACTTGGCGGCCAACTGCCCGGAGAAACCTCAAGCCCCCCCTTACTCCAAAACCCATGGCAGCAGGACCGAAGAAGACTTCGACCAGACCCAAAGAGTCAGTTTGGGGAAGCACCGCAATGTCGGCGGTGCTAGACGAGGATACTATAATTATGGACGCATCCAGTGAGGAGTCTTGGGGAGCAGAGCCGGCGGAAAACGAGAGCGACCTGTACTGAGAGGTGCCAGGAGGCAGGTCGTGGATCTAATGGCACCATTGAGGGTGAGAGTGACCGGATCCGTATTTTTTGTAACATTGACATTGTTGAACCAAAAGCTTAATCGCTTTATCCATGCCCGAGCCCTAATCGACTTGAGGTGCACGAGGGAGATCATCACCTCAAAATTGGTGGATGCTTTAGGACTGGTGCGGAAGCCCCTACCCCACCCGATTCAATTCGAGCAAATGGACGGGTCTGTAATGAGGGGGGGAGCCTTGTGTAGAAGAGGCTCAGGGAGTACCAGTCAGGATAGAGGACCATTGGGACATAGAAATGTTCGTGATCGCTCCCTCCTTCTCCTTTGACATGGTATTAGGGGTCGCGTGGCTAGCTAAGCACCAACCGGACATACAATGGGGGGACCAAACGATAGATTTCACTGACAGAAGGTGCAAACACCATCACTGATTGGGGGCCTGGGGACCTAATCCTCCCCCCAGGAACAAAAAAAAATGTGTGTGTCGGTGGAAGAGATTCGTTCAATCCCCAGAGAGTACAGAGACTTGCACAAAGTATTCAGCCAGGAGGAGGCAAATGAGCTTCCCCCGCACCGAAGCACCGATTGCACGATCAAACTAATCCCCGGCCAGGAACTACCTAAAGCCAAGCTATATTCCATGGGGTGGGCTGAGAAAGCAGAACTACGGAAGTTCATAGACAAAAACCTCAAAAGAGGCTTTATCCCACCGGCCACTGCCTTGCACACCGCACCGGTGCATTTCCAGAAAAAGAAGGATGGGAGCCTTAGGCTTTGTACTGATTTTCATGGGATAAATGGGATCTCGTTGTCCAATGTGTATCCCATCCCCTTGATTAAAGATCTACTGAGTACTGAGTAAAGATCTCCGAGGGATCCATTTTCACAAAACTGGACCTGAGGGACGCGTACTTTAGAGTGCAGATCAAAGAGGGGGACGAGTGGAAGACAGCCTTCAACACTCCAATGGGGCAGTTCGAGTATCTGGTGATGCCTTTTGGATTACAGGGAGCCCCAGGGGTGTTCATGAACTTTATCAATGAGGTTCTGAGAGAATACTTGTACAAGGCGGGGGTGGTGTATCTGGATGACATCATTATCTATTCCAAAGATCTGGCTCCTCGCGTTCCGTTAGTGAGGAAGGTGCTCGCTACCTTGTATGAGCACAAGTTGTTTGCAAAACTATCCAAGTGTGAGTTCCATCAAACCGAACTTGACTACTTAGGGTTCAGAGTTTCCAGGAAGCGGCTTGCCATGGACCCCGCCAAAATCCAGGCAGTATTAGATTGGGTACCCCCAAGGACACATAGACAGCTACAATCCTTGCTCGGATTCGCAAATTTTTACAGAACCTTCATTCAGGGGTTCGCCCAGGTGATGTTGCCACTAACGGACTTACTTAAAACTAAGGGGAAGGGGCCAGAGGCGAAAAAGCCGGGAGCAAATTTGGCATGGACTCCCGCCTGCCAAAAAGCTTTCAAGAAACTTAAATGGCTGTTTAGGAGTGAACCAGTGTTAAGCCATCCTGATGAACTTAAGCCGTTCGTGGTCCAATGCGACTCCTCCAATGTGGCCGTAGGAGCCACATTAATGCAAAGAGACTCGGAAGGGAGACTACAACCATGCGCCTACATCTCTAAAAAACTTTCACAAGAGCAGCGCAACTGGTCGGTGTGGGACAAGGAGGCATTTGCAGTGACTTTTGCCTTGAAAACATGGCTAGAGGGGGTGAGGGTGCCATTTGAGATCTGGACTGATCATAAGAACCTAGAAGCGCTGACTGGTCGAAGGAAATTAACTGAAAAGCAGATTCGGTGGGCGGGATTCTTTGCGAAGTTTGACTTCACTCTGAAGCACATTCCCGGGGCAAAGAATTTCCTAGCCGATGCTCTATCCAGGTTGCCCCAGCATGAGAATCAGAGGGAGGAAGTGGTGGATTCCATCATTCCCCCCAGCACGGTGGCTGGATCCGTGACTACCCGGTCAGGGAAGAAAAAAGAAATGCCAGAGCCGTGGGGGGGTAATAGACTAATAGAAGAAGCAGAACGAGAGGGCGAAGGGAAGCCAGAAGGATTAACTAAAGGGACTGGGGGGCTTTTGGTATCACGATGGAAAGCTATATGTGCCAAAAGTATTGAGGCAGGAGATATTACAAAACTGTCATTGTAATAAACTGTCGGGCCACTTCGGTTATGTAAAGACATTGCATTTGGTTAATAGACAATTCTGGTGGCCTCAAATGAAGAAGGATATTTCAGAATTTGTAACTTCTTGCCCAGTGTGTATAATGGCAAAAAAGCGAGGTGGGAAACCCCCCAGGCTCCTTCAACCCACTCAGACTGCCGAGCGGCCATGGTCTGTAGTGTCTATGGACTTTATAGTGGAACTGCTGGCTTCTCAGAGCAGAACCATAATACTGGTAGTAGTGGACACTTTTTCAAAGCAAGCGCATTTCATTCTGTGCAAAAAGCTGCCCACAGCAAAGAAGCTGGCGTACCTATTCTTCCAACACATTGTTAGAGTCCACTCATTCCCCGATAAGGTCATTAGTGACTGAGGCCCACAGTTCGTTGCCAACTTCTGGCGGGAGTTCTGCAAACTGACAAGCATGGAACAGGGGTTGAGCTCCACCTATCACCCCCAGACAGATGGGCAGACGGAACGCATAAACACACTTCTAGAACAGTATTTACGGTGCTATGTGAATTATCAACAGACCAACTGGGTGGAACTGCTGCCAATTGCAGAATATGGATACAGCAATAGCCTCCATAGTTCAACCAAAGCCCCCCCCCCCATTTCAAATTGTGAATGACTACGAAGGGAAACCATTCCCCCTGCTACCTGAGGACAATGGAACCAAAACCCCATCCTCTTGTCAGCAGTGGTGGGAAACGCTAGGAAAGGGGTGGACTGTAATCCAAGAAAACCTGGATGCTGCCAAACGGGACTATAAACCACATTATGACAAGAAGCACACTCCAGAATGGGACTTTAAAGTGGGAGAGACTGTAATCCTGTCTACAAAAAACCTGCCATTACCACAAACCTCCAGGAAACTCACTTACAAATATCTGGGACCCTTTAAGATAAAAAGGGTAATAAATAAAGTGACTGTAGAACTGGAATTGCCAGAACTGTTTAGTAAAATTCATCCTGTTTTCCATTGCAGCCTTCTTCGGCGAGATCCGGGGGCTACGAGTTGGCATCCCCACCTACCGGAGCCCAAACCTATTCAAGTAAAGGGTCAGAGTCCTCATGAGGTGCAGGAGATATTGGATGCGAGAGAAAAAAAGGGGGTATTATACTTCTTAGTGTGCTGGAAGTATTTTCCCCCTAGTTGTGATGAGTGGATGAAAGCATCCGATCTCTGAGCCCCACTTCTCCTCAAAAGATTTTACCTACTGCACCCAGACAAACAGTGTTAGAAGATGAGCAAGTGAATGAGCTTGAGATGGTGTAGCCAATGTCATGTGGCATGCATATATGGCAGCAAAGTTGGCATCTGAATTAACTGACAGCTCTTGTGCCAGTGTCCATGTTCAAGTTATATATTGTATTATTGTGGTTGAGTTGTTTGATATTCAGGGGCTGTCTGTACTCAAGGAAAGGTTTTCCCCCAGGGCTTCTGAAAGAGAACTGTCATTATCTGGTAGAATTTCTAAGTCACTGATGATGAATTGAACTGTTTTCAGTTGAAGGTTGTATGTGTCCACTAATGATTATTGGCTCTTTTGGCTCTGTTAATCTGCTTCCAGACATCATCAGGAACACTTCGGTTCCAAGAAGGTTTGCTGTAGATCCCTCAGGAACATGTCCAGAGCTTCTTTATCCTCTGTCCTGACAATAAAAATGTCATCAATGTATTGCAGGCATTGGAGAGGTATGGGTGGGTGGGAGTTTAGGAAGCATTGCTCCAAGTCAGCCATAAAGATGTTAGCATATGTCAAGCAGGCGGATTCAATGACGAGTCGAAGTTGATACAAAGACTACGTTTATTGATAGAACGCTACTTTGGCTCAAGCCTTGGCTTGAGAAGAATGAAACCAATACATTGATACACAAGTTTTAAGATACACTTCAAAGAGATTCCTACGGGGATGGGGAGGCAAGGGAGCATTCACACATAAAGTATCAAAACTACATACATTCCCAGGGCGTTATCAGGCACTCGACCTTGCATTGCCCAGATGGCGCTTCCTCCCGCAGGTGCTGATTGCTTTGGTCCCTGTAATTAACAGTCATAAAACAAAGAGGGGCCAGGAAAGGCTAATAAACTAACAGGATAATAAACTAGCAGCATTTGGTTCTGTATGATCTTACCCAGGCCTGCTTATGTCAGGCCAGAAACCCATCAGTTCTTGATCAGAATTAGCCACGCTTGACACATGTGGGCCATGTGGCTGACCATGGCTGTCCCATTGATTTGAAGGAACAAATTGTCACCAAATCTGAAGTGTTTTGGTTGAGAACAAAATGGCACAGTTTGGTGGCAAAGTTAGCTGTGCGTTACAAGTCATAAGAAATATGGTTTTTATAATCCACATAGACTCCACATGGATCCTTCCTGATGGTTGCAATGTTATACTGGATCTCTGTGTGAAGAAGAGGAGGAAGAGGAGGAGGAGATTGGATCTATACCCCACCCTTCACTCGGTCTCAGATTTTCCTTCCTTTCCTCTTCCCACATGAGATACCCTGAGGCAGGTGAGGCTTAGAGCTCTTCCAGAACTGTGACTGACCCAAGGAGGAGTGGGGAACATTTTATTCCCCCCCTCCTCCTCCAGATGCAGCTGCTGGATGACCTTGGGTCAATCACAGTTCTCTCAGAGCTGTTCTCTCAAGAGCAGAATGCTTTCGCCACAGGATCTAAACTTGTGTGATCAACAAATCACATCGCTTACAACAGGATTTCAACCATGCTGAAAGGAAGGCCACAGACAGTCTCAGGAACAATCCAGGTGGGTAGCTGTGTTAGTTTGAAGCAGTAGAACAAATCCAGTGACACCAGTAAGACCTCTTGCCATTAGTCTGGGAGTACTTTCACTTTCCACTGTCTCTGCTTTGCACAGCTACTATCCCTGTGTAACGAATGAAGCATTATTATTATTATCTTCATTATTTTTATGCTCCTTCCTTCCTTCCTTCCTTCCTTCCTTCCTTCCTTCCTTCCTTCCTTCCTTCCTTCCTTCCTTCCTTCCTTCCTTCCTTCCTTCCTTCCTTCCTTCCTTCCTTCCTTCCTTCCTTCCTTCCTTCCCTCCCTCCTTCCTTCCTTCCTTCCTTCCTTCCTTCCTTCCTTCCTTTCTTTCTTTCTTTCTTTCTTTCTTTCTTTTGCATTCTCTTTTTTATTTAAACTTTTAAAAATGATATACAAGTGCAGTCAAAAATTCACAAAATACTTAACCCTTTAAATCATCTCCTCCCCTCCCCGCCCCGGAACAAAAACCTATAATAACACATCTATACCATTATCCTAGGATCAGATTCAGATAGGCAAAGTTCAAGAGGTAGATACAACAATGAGACAACATGATCAAAATAAAAAGCTGCATAATAAACTCCCTAAACAGAGAATACACACTGACAGAGTTCAAAATCGTTCAGTTTACAGAATGCATGGCATACACAGAGTGAACTAACTTCCCAGAAAAGGAAGGGGAAGGGGAAATGGGGGGAAACAAACAAACAAAGTAAAAAAAACCTCATATACATAATAAAGTCAAAATGCAATAGTAAAGGAGTGTCTCTGCTTTTAGAAAAATATCAGATTATGATAAAGTTTGTTTTTTTGTTTTTGTTTTTTGCAAAATGTCAAGGTCAGAGAGGTCTGTCACAAGAGGAAAGCAGAGCTTCAGGAAGGCTTCCTGGGAGTTGGGTGTGTGTGCTGGAGAACTGGAAGAGGAGATATTCCCAAGTATGAAATAGTCCCAGAGCCGGATTCTCCAGTCATTGGCTGAGGGCCTCGTGTAGTTCTTCCAATGTTTTCCAAGGGCCAATCTTGCCAACAGTTAACAATAGTGCAAACCTTTCCATTGAGATTTTATTTTGCGGCTTTTCCGGCCACCAACCTAGAAGAATGGCTTCAGGCAACAATGGGAGTGACCCTCCAGTGATCGTGTTAATTTCATGAACAATGCCTCTCCAGAATTTATAAACTGTGGGACAAGACCATCAAGTATATATGAAATTCCCAATCTCTCCACACTCTTTCCAGCAATGAGAGGATTGTATAGCTGTGATGGTGTATAAGAACATAAGACAAGCCATGTTGGATCAGGCCAATGGCCCATCCAGTCCAACACTCTGTGTCACACAGTGGCACACCTCTGCTCCATATTTTTATCTAACCCCCTTTTGAAGCTGGCTATGCTTGTAGCCGCCACCACTTCCGGTGGCAGTGAATAATGCCACCTAGAGGCCATTTTTATTGACTGAAATTTAATATTGAATATTTGGGATGCATAACCAGGAGTGCTCTTATTCCCAAACAAAATTGTAGAAAGCTTAACATACCTTTTCATTCTGATGGGCTACGTGTCTGTATTTCAGACAGGAGTGGGGTTGAGGGTTTGGGGGGGCTGTAGCGGGAGACCTCCCCACCTGCACCCCCGTGCCTTGCAGCTGCTTAACACAGCAGTAAAGGGGAAATGAGGGGAAGGAATCTGTCACTGCGTCATTGCTCAGTGTCACTTTGAGCGACAAACAGGTTTGTGGTGAATCCTAAATGTCAGATAGTTTATTCCTCTCCCACAAACTCTCCTGCCAGGGTGCTAGCTAGTAGGGGTGTGGCAAAATGGGATTCCCAAGCCTGAAAAGTACATGAAAATCACTGGGGTTTCCCAGAATGGTATAAGGAATTTAGGATTCTTTATCTATGAATGGATAAAGAAGCAATGGAAATGGGACTTTTTCATCGACTAAGGTGTTGAAATTTTATTGCTATACCTTGCTTAGAAGTTTATCACCTATGGGTTGAAAGAGAGTGAAGACATTTATTGTTTTAAGAAACATATTGTATCTTGTCATCCCTACTTCCCCCTTTTCCTTTCTCCCCCTCCTTTTCCCTCCCCTGTTTTCACCCCAATTATATTTATAATAACAATAAAATTTATTTATAATAACAATAAAATTATTTGAAATGGAATCCAGGTTTCTTAGTGAAATGAAACTGAAACCTGGAAAAAATGTGCTGTTTTCATGTTCAGGTGCTTACTAAGCCGGCAGCAGTATGTGCTCATTGGGTTTTTCTTTGATTTCACTTGTTTTCCCAGGCAATGGCATCCTGCCTTCCAAATGGATCTTGGGAGGAGCACAGAGCACTTCCATAGCCATCTACAGAAAGCTGCAAGTGCAGCTTTGCTTGCCTGTGCTTGAAATTCAGGGGTTTTAAGAGAACATGGAGGAGGGCTGTCTTCAAAATTAATTGGGTGGTGTTTTCTTCAGTGACTGCTGCCCCAGACCCTTGAACCCATTGAAAACAATGCCCCCAAATTCCAGAAGCCCAAAACACCACTTGAATCTCTAATCCAAGCTGGTAATGCTCTACCCAACATGAAGCAAGCACAGTAAAAATTTCCCTCCTGAAGCCAATATAGGAAGTAGGGAAATTACTCTCAGTACACACCCTTACTGGCTAGGACTGGCAAATTGAAAGAGCCTTTCAAACAGAACAACATATACACAATAGATCATGCATACACAAAACATTGCTAGCAGCAGTCCACATCAGAGCCATTGTGAGAGAAGCTACATTATAACCATCAGGCTGGAAGAAAACAGATCCATCCCTCCTAAGAAGAATTTGACCCCTCTGCTCTGGGGCTTCCAAGTGGAGCTGGTGGTCCTTTGGGAGAGCTGGGTCTAGGGACAGGATCAACAGCAGCACATCAATGTGCAACAACATTTCCAGAGGAAATCAGAAGTGATGTCATGACATCAGGGGTGGCACTTTAAGATTCGCCAAAAGCAATCGCAGCGCATATCCCCCTCCCCACAAATTTCTCCCCATTTTTCTCCTGCCTGCCTTGGAAGCACCAGTGGAGGACAGGGGCAAATGGCAGGTGTGCTTACCTGGCTTGCCTTCCTCACCCTTCAGTCCTGCTCTGCAGCTGAGAACTTCAGCCACAGTTCTCATTTGCTCCCGACTTGCAGGCGGACAACAAGACTGCAGCCCGAGAATACAGGGGCCGAAGTTGATTGTTGCTAGAAACTTTCCTGGATGCATATGCAGGGCTGATCTCCCGAGCTCGGCTCACAGTATTTAGCAGCCTGGGAGAGGTAGTGGCATTTTAAGCCTCAGAAGTGGCTGTTCCGTGTTCGTTATGATAGAATAAAATGGTGCCAAGTACCTGGAGTCAGAGCAGGCCTTTCTGAACAGAAGGCCCTAGGGCTACTTTGAATTTCCAAAGGGTAGTGTCAGGCCATGTTTCATTGACGTTATCGAGGCTCTGTGATCATGTTTCTTTTATGCTTACTAACCCCATTGCTGAATAAAATACTATGCCACTAATACTGTGCCCTGCAAGGAAAAGCGGAGGGGTGGGAATGGAAGGTGCCAAAACTCCAAAGGCTAAGACAGGTCTTTGAAGTGCAGAGTGCCAAGCTTGCCTCTCTGGTGCCTCCCAAGCAAAAGCAAGGACATCACCAGGGGGGAGAGTGCATCCATCACCGGTAGCAGATAAGCGGGCGTGTGAAAGTATTAATTGCAGGGACAACTGTAGTTTTATTATGAGAAATAGTTTAAAGCCCTAGTCTTTGAAGTGTATTCATAAATGGCAATGGAACAAACTATCTGTTATCAGTTTCAATGAATCCATGTAGAGAGTAACATTGTTGTAATCAATAAATGAAACTTAGTTTTGAACAAAGACAAGTCTGATCATTTTGAAACTTCAATGAACCCTTTTCTGACATTTTGAAACTGATCCCTACGAGGGCTTATCGGCACAAGTTACTTTGTAGCGGATGGCTGCAAGAGCACCCGACGACCAAGAGCCCTCCGAGCCTATCGAACTACCGGGGACTCCGGCGTGGCACGTCCTCGAGCCCCGGAGACCCAAGAAGGTGAGTAGCCAAGTGCTATTCATCACCCCGAAAGCGTGGCACCCCCGCACCTCGACTACCCTGATGGATGAAGCAGCACTGCGGCACGCGAACATTCTCAGAAACCCGGGAGAGCAGGGGAACCTGAGTGACCCAGAGGACCAGGGCAGCCACCCCCTGAAGGATGAGGACGAACGAGGGTGCCCGGAACCGGATGACCTGCCGTTGGGGTCGGAGCCGGATGAGGAGGGCGACTCGAAGGCTTCCTCCCCGAGACGAGATCCGACAGAGGACCTGAGGCGGGAGATGGAAGCCATGAGCCGCGACCTGAGAAGGGAGATGAAAGCAAACCTATCGCTGATGGTACAAGAAGTGCAGAAGCAGATCAACTGAGCCCTGACCCACGCACCCGGGGGGTTGCCGTGGGCGCAACTGCTGGTCCCCACACACCCCGCCCAACCCGTGGCGCCCGCAGGGCCAGCCGCCCCAGCCGGCCCCACCATGCCGGCCGCCCCGGGAGGAAGAGTGAAGACCCGCGAACTCGATGTCACGTTCGACGGGAGCCCAGACAAGGTGGAATACTTCATCATCCAAGCCAACAGTTTCATGCACTATTGGGGGAATTCCTTCCCCAATGAGCACAGCCGAGTGGCCTACCTGGGGTCGAAGATGATGGAGGAGGCCCAGCTGTGGTACATGAGCCTGTTCGAGACCCGGGGCCCAGAGGTAGCAACGGTGGCCGGGTTCCTGCAAGCCATCTGGTCCTGCTGCTTTACCTGATTTCAATTGCAAAATTAGATCTTTAATTGCAGTGTTGAAGTGTGCCAACATGTGTCTCATTTCTTTAGAATAATCCTCTGGAAATATATTCAATAAAAAAAGTTCTGGTTTAAAATGTATCTGGGTTTTCATAACCTTCTGTAACATTTCATGTACCATTTTCCAGTAGCCTTTCACCGTCTCACACATCCACCACATATTGCAAAGTCACTGACCTAGTTAGTTTAACATTAAGTTTCCACAATCTTTCCTACTGTTCTAGTGTAATGTTATAACCAATTTTTTTCACCCATTGGACCATGCAATCCTTTCCAACTTCATCTTGTGTCTTCATTTGAAGTAGATATGCATATAGTTTGGAAATTAACTTTTCTTGTGATCCCAAAAGAATTTTATCAAATAAGTATTGTTCACTAGTGAAGCCTATCGTCTTGTCTTTAACATATCTGGATTCAACTTGCATTTTCATCCACCAATTCATTTTAATATCCATGTTTTCTAGTTCTTCTTTAGTTTTCAATTGATTTTCTTTTCCCAACAAATCCTCATATGTGTAATTCTGGTTTGCTTTAAAAAAATTTGGGTGAGTAAATGCTTCTACTGGCGAAACCCATCTTGCAACTTTTGAATAGACAGAGTTCATGAAAGTCAATTCAAGCTCCAGACTTGACAGGCAGCAAGTACCTTGTAATGGAAGGTACTTGTAGTAAAAAGTGCTTTTAGTGCTCATTTATCTTCTCTTCGTGTGGTTAAAGAACTTCTCATGCCTCCTCCCACGGAGACACCAGCCTCAGTAATACTCCGTTTCAAAAGAATCTTTTTCAAGGAGGGGTAAAGAAGAATCCCAGCACTCCATTAGTTCTTATACTCCTACATAAATCAACGAATAATAAGACATAACCAAACTAGAGTACTCAATACTCAAACGCAAACCACAAGCAGAATATAACTCACCAATACTTCTTATTCTCTCTTTCTCATATAATCACCCAGGGCTTGTTTTTTTTTAAGAAAAAGCCCGGCACTCATTTGCATATTAGGCCACACCTCCTGACACCAAGCCAGCCAGAACTGCATTCCTGCTCAAAATAAGCTCCATTCTTTGGAGATAATCAAGGTCCTTCCACCAGGAAAATAGCCCATTTATTCCTAGCCTTGGCTTCCCCAAGAAGACCATAGAAGGACACACCCTCTTTTACCATGACTGGTAATTTAACCTTTCAGATGTTTGCGAGAAGTCCAGGCAGACAGTGTCACTACTACCTACATGCTTTTTGATAGCCTCAGTTAATTATATTTATATTTTACATCATTAATGTAAAGTATAATGTAATGTAAATGTAATGTAAAATGCTAGAAGTGTTCAAAGTAAAATTGGTGAGTTGGAATAGTTAGTGTTGGGAGAAAACATAGACATTGTGGGAATTTCAGAAACTTGGCGGAATGAGGAGAATCAGTGGGACATGGTGATTCCTGGATATAAGTTATATCAGAAGGATAGGGAGGGAAGGGTTGGAGGTGGGGTGGCTCTGTATGTCAGAGAGGGCATACGGTCCAGTAAGTCTGAGGTAAGAAAATTAGATTCCCTTCTAGAAATGCTTTGGGTTGAAATAGAGGGCCCAAAAGGAAATTTAACTATGGGAGTTTGTTATCGCCCACCAAATCAAAAGATAGAGGATGACTATAATATGCTGGAAGGCTTAAAGATAGTGGCCAGATGTAAAAACTGTGTCGTCATAGGTGATTTTAACTACCCGCAGATTGATTGGGTCAATATGTGTTCTGGTCGAGGGAAAGAGATTGAGTTTCTAGATGCTCGCAATGACTGTGCTATGGAGCAGATGGTCTCTGAACCTACCAGGGGTGGGGTGATCCTGGATTTGGTCCTAAGTAATGCTCAAGACTTGGTGAGAGATGTAAAAGTGATCGCATTGCTTGGGAGCAGTGACCATAATGTTATTGATTTCACCATTTGTATAAATAGAGAGTTGCCCCAAAAGACCAGCACAACCACGTTTAACTTTAAAAGGGGTAAATTCTCTGAGATGGGGAGGCATGTGAAGAGGAAACTGAAAGGAAAGGTAAATACAGTCAAAACCCTTGGGGAAGCTTGGAGGCTATTTAAAACTACAATCCTAGAAGCTCAGATAAAATATATACCACAAGTTAGGAAAGGCACGAACAGGTATAAGAGAAGGCCTGCATGGTTAACAAACAAAGTAATGGAAGCTGTAAAAGGGGAGAAGGACTCCTTTAAGGGGTGGAAAGCTAGTCCAAGTGAGATTAATAAAAGGGAACACAGGCAGTAGCAAATCAAATGCAAGACTGTGATCAGGCAGGCAAAAAAGGGACTATGAGGAGCATATTGCAAAAAACATAAAGACCAAAAATAAAAATTTCTTCAAATATATTAGAAGCAGGGTCCCATGCTCTTTAACTTGTTCATAAATGATTTGGAGTTGGGAGTGAGCCGTGAAGTGGCCAGGTTTGCAGATGACACTAAATTGTTCAGGTTGGTGAGAACCAGAGAGGATTGTGAGGAACTCCAAAGGGATCTGTTGAGGCTGGGGGAGTGGGCGTCAACGTGGCAGATGAGGTTCAATGTGGCCAAGTGCAAAGTAATGCACATTGGGGCCAAAAATCACAGCTACAAATACAAGTTGATGGGGTGTAACTGACAGAGACTGACCAAGAGAGAGATCTTGGGGTCGTGGTAGATAACTCACTGAAAATGTCAAGACAGTGTGCGATTGCAATAAAAAAGGTCAACGCCATGCTGGGTATTATTAGGAAGGGAATTGAAAACAAATCAGCCAGTATCATAATGCCCCTGTATAAATTGATGGTGCGGTCTCATTTGGAATATTGTGTGCAATTCTGGTCACCACACCTCAAAAAGGATCTTATAGCATTGGAAAAAGTGCAGAAAAGGGCAACTAGAATGTTTACAGGTTTGGAACACTTTCCCTATGAAGAAAGGTTAAAAGCTTGGGGCTCTTTAGCTTGGAGAAACGTCGACTACGGGGTGACATGATAGAGGTTTACAAGATTATGCATGGGATGGAGAAAGTAGAGAAAGAAGTCCTTTTCTCCCTTTCTCACAATACAAGAACTCGTGGGCATTCAATGAAATTGCTGAGCAGTCAGGTTAGAACGGATAAAAGGAGGTATATATATACATTTTTGGCCACTGTGTGACACAGAGTGTTGGACTGGATGGGCCATTGGCCTGATCCAACATGGCTTCTCTTATGTTCTTAATGTCCAACCTTCCTGTCTATTGGGGACCCCAAATTGTTCTCATCTCCTCCATTTTATCTGCACAACAACCCAGCAAGGTAGGTCAGTCTAAGAGAATATGACTGCCCCAAGATCACCCAGCAAGGCAGAGTGGGAAATTGCTGGCTTCTTTTAAGCCTGCACAGATTTAAAGGGACTTGGTGGCTGTTGGGGCACAGCTTCCTGCCATTGGCCAGCTGGCTGGGGGTGGGGAAGAGCCTGCAAAACCAGGGGATCCCCTGACGGGACCTGGGGGCTGGCAAGTCTACCTGGGATTCTCACCAGACACCTAAAATATTGCAAGTTTTTCTGTGGAGGCACTTTAAATAAGAGCCGACAGGGCCAGAGCTTGACAGACATTTCACTATTTAAAGCAAGACTGTCTGTGGAGACATACCTGTCAAGAAACAACAAAGTTAGACCTTGACTCCATGCCACTCAACTGAGCAGCTGTTTTTGAAAATTTAGAAGGACTTTATGTACGAACGTTGTTTGTGATACAGTGTTATTTACAGGGGTGTCAAATATGCAGCCTGAGGGTTGGATCAGGCCCCTGGAGGACTCCTATCAGGCTCACAAGCAACTCACTATCATCTGCTTCCTTCTCTCTCGTTTGCTTCCTTCTTGCTTTGCCAGGCTTGCTCAATCACACAGGAGCTACAGAGCAAAGCCTTTATTGTCTTCAATGGCTGACCAGCACAAAAAACAACTTACGTACAAAAGCTCCCAATGCCCAGCCATTTCATGTTTCCCTCTGGGTCTTAGGCTCAAAGCATGGACTGAGATTTCTGTAATGAATGTTAATAAATCAAAAGTAAGCTTGCAATTTACAGACACACACCTGAACAACACCTGAACAGCATACTCAAGATTGATACAGCACAGGCATTGTCTCCAGATTTTGATGCACTAATTTAGAGCAAGTGGTGTCAGGCATCAGAAACTGTTAAATAAATAAAACATTGCAAGGGTGTTAATCTTTTAAGCATGTTTTATTTATTTTTTTCAAAAATCTTTAATTGTGTTTCTCTGTGTCCTTTATAAAATGTATATCTCTGCTACCTGGCATTACATTTTATGACACACATGGCCCTGCCCGACAATGTCTTATTAATTTTATTTAATATTTTATAAAGATTGAGTACAAAACATTACAAGTATTGAGTACAAACACACAGAAAAGTGCTTTTATGCATAGTTTGTTGTTGTTCAGTCACACACCTGAGTCCAAATCTTTGCGACCCCATGGACAAAGTCACGCCAGGCCTTCCTATCTTCCACCATCCTCCAAAGTCTGCTCAAATTCGTGTTTGTTACATCAGTAACACTGTCCAGCCATGTCCCCTTCTTCTTTTGCCTTCTGTCTTTCCTAGCATCAGGATCATCTCCAGGGAGTGCTCCCTTCTCATTTGGTGGCCAAAGGATTTGAGCTTATATACAGTAGAGACTTGATAATTGTTATTATACACTGTGTCCCTTTGTTTAGACTACAAAACACTATACCTGTGGGTCTGAAGAGTGAGCTGGGGCTTCCCTTTTCAGAAGCCATGCTGATTTCCCTTCACCAAGGATCAGTCTTCCATGTGTTTAATGGTTCTGACATGAACAGCACTTTCTCCTGATTATTCGAAACAGAGGTTAAGTTAGCAGGCCTGCAGACTCCTGGCTGTGGAAGCAAACTCTCTGCTCACGACATGAGTTTGATCCCAGCAGAGGCTGGGTTCAGGCAGCCAGCTCAAGGTTGACGCAGCCTTCCATCCTTCCGAGGTTGGTAAAATGAGTACCCAGCTTGCTGGGGGGAATTGTAGATGACTGAAGAAGGCAACGGCAAACCACCCCGTAAAACGTCTGCCGTGAAAACGTCAAAATGCAACATCACCCCAGAGTTGGAAACATAATTTGAGCATTTTAATATTGTGGCAAATTGTTGTGTGCAGGCCTCAGATTCAGTGGGAGCTCACAGGAGCACAGCTTCTGAACCTTTCTAAGAGTTCCACCTCCTTGTCCATTGAATAGTAGGTGCAACTGCATAACAATTCCTGGAGGAGCTCCACCATCTGTTTTTCTACAAAATGCCCCCTGGTTGTGTGTAATATTGTTGTGGCAAATCCATCATCCATTTTTAACTATGTCTTTTCTTCTTGCTAGCCCCCTTGAGTCAGGGAGCGCAGGAGCAAGTTTTTTGGGGGGTGGGGGGTGGGGAGAGGAGAAAGAAAGAGCACAATAAAATTTAGAAGTTCTGGAGCCCTGCTCATGTGAGCTCCTGCCCAAAATGAGGCCTGTTTTTATGTTTGTTTGTTATGAAAAGGATATAGCTGCAGTCTTTTAAAGTGTGCTGAGAGTTTGTAAATAGTTCTTACTGCTTTGGGCCTTTTGTAGGAAAGGCAGACTAGAAAAGTAGAAAACAAGGAGTGTCATTCAATGCAAGACGGCCCCACCCCCCTTCTGGCTGTCTACCTTAATTATTTTAACTTCAATTAACAATGATTGAATGATTAATAAAGAGCACACACACCAATGCCTCCACCTGAAATGGTTACATGCCTTTGCTACCAAGTTTCACCTTAGAAGAAATATGAGATGATCTTGCATCAATCTACAGGACTTCTGAGAAAGTTAAAAGTATTTTAATAAGCCGTCAAAGAGAAGTATGTGGGGGGAGGGAGGAGGTTTCCACATCTGTATGGTGGGAAGGCAGATCAAAGACCGTCGGCAAGAACACAAAACTTCCGTATGTGATCTCTCCTTAGGAAATGTCGAGGTGTCCTGAGGCAAAGGTGGGATGGCGTGGAATTTACAAGGCGTGCTTCAAAGGGCAAGAACTTGCTTCAGAGGGCAAGATATTAGGAGGGGGAAAGTGTTCAGGGTGGGAAGATTCCGACTAAGTCAAGGAGATTCACGGCTGGGGGAGGGGCTGTGACTCAGTGGAAGAGCTGCTACTGGCTGGTAGGAGGTCAGCACTCCAGAGCTTTTCTGCCCAAGGAAGCAGAGTTCCTCAGAGAAATTGTGTGATGCCACCTGAGTGGATCATCAGCAGTGTGCTGCACACAGAATGGCCAGTCCTCCAGAAAGTGGGGAGCCATTTGACCCTGCATGTCCTGGAAAGTGGGGGTGTTCTGCTGCTGGACTGGAGTTTTCCCTAGCAGGCAAGGGCGTTACAGGAGGAGTGCTGCCGCACTCAGTGTGTTGAGGGGGGGGGAGCACATTGAAGAACTTCAGCACCCAGCGCAGCACCACAATTTCCCAGCGATGGAGAGATAACCTGCAAATCCTTGGTTTGTGGCCCTAAAGAGGCCCCTGTTTTTTTGTTGGGGGGGGGGGAGCTCATGTTCCCAAATACACAAGCCTCCATGCCGCGCATTTGGCAGGGGTGTCCATCAGAGGGAGGGCAGCCTCCAGGTGGGGCCTGGGGCCATCCCAGCATTACAGTTCATTCCAGACTGCAGGGAAAATGGATGTTTGGATGGGTGGACTTTGTGGCATGGGAGCTCACTGAGGCCTGTGTCCTCCCCAGGCTCCACCCCCAAATCTCCAGGAGTTTCCCAACCTGGAGCTGGCAACCGAGGGGAGACCTGGCAACCCTATCAGGTGCCTGCTGTAGCCTCTGGTCATGGTTGAAGGGCCTGGTGAGAAGGCTCTTCTTATGAAAGACGGCAGGGGAAGTCTACTTCTTTCTCCTCCCCCCTTTCTCGCCCTGCCCCCGTTTAGAAGGGAAGGGGCCACACTGCAGCACCCTGCCCCACGAGGTCCCTCTTGGCCTGCCCCTTCCAGCGAGGGCTGCCAGCCCCGGGTTGTGGAATCCCTGGGAAGTTTGGGGGTGAAGCCTGAGAAGGCTGGCGTTTGGGGAGGGGAGGGGAGGGGAAGGACCTTAGTGGGATAGAATGCCATACAATCCACCTTGCAAGATTGTTCAAAAGGGGAATCAAACTAAAAACCTTGCAGTCAATAGCACTGGGCTAATTGGCCATTCCTGCAAACAAGTCAGACAAAGGCAATGACTTTCCTAATCTCCCATTTCCAAAGACATGCCTAGTTCAAACCTGACCAATAAGGAGAGACCAACTAGCCTGCCAGGGGAGGGGGGAGGAAAAGACCTAGGAAATGTGTCTGCTTTTAAAGGCTTGGAAGTGAACTAAAAGGAGGAGGGGGAAATACTCTTCTAAAAACCACTCTTGGAAACTACGGACAAAGAGCAATGTGACTGCAGAGTGCTTGAAGAAAGATGTGGAAAGAAAACTAAAATACGACCGGAAAGTGCGGTGAGTGTGGAAGTGTATCTGGAAACACATTTTTGAAGTGATGGAAATGTGGGGAGAGATGAGCAGTAAAAAGAAATGCAGAACGGGTCCGAGATTCTGAGCGGAGGGCAGGGTATAAATCCAATCTCTTCTCCTCTTCATGACTGCCATCTCTATGGTAGCCCTGCCAACTGTGGGGGTGGAGAGTTTTCTTTGGAAGTGTTCTTGCGCTCTGACATGATGATGGCCATCCTGACCCTGGAATTTCCGGACCCAGAATTGCCAGCCCTACATTTCCCAGCAGCTCCGGCAACAGAGCCAGAGTTGGGGGGTTGGGGTGTGCTTTGACCTCCTGGGCCCCATCTTGGACCTCACCAGAAGCTCCCGGGGGGGGGGGGCAGGGCTGCTTTCACTTCCTCGTCTGCCCTGATGGTGCCTTAAAAAGAAGGAGGCACTGCCTTCCCTTCCTTTCCTCTCCCCACATGCGGGTGTCTCCTGCCATCCTGGCCTGCACTTCCCACCCATGTACTTGTGCTATGATGACCATCCATAACTCCACCTTGGCCACTGCCCCTGGCCTGCTTGCTTGGTGCTGCACTTTGGCCACTGATGATAAGACTGAAGCTGGGAAAGACTCCCTTGTGCCTGGAGGCAGGCTTGGCTCCTAGAAGCCCCCGGGATCTCCATGGACTGGCTTCTGAGAGAGTGGGCAGTTCATCAGCACCTCTCTTTGGCTACAACATTGTTATGAGATCAGATTTTCATGTTATGCCTTAATAAAAGCAAAAGATGGGAACACATTTAAAGCTGCGCCAAATAAAAGAATCTAGGCTTCCCACATTATTACTGGTGTAAAACAGATCTGTGATTGGGTGGCAGCGCATACAAGCACACCCAATAAGCAAAACAACCTGTTTCTTTAATAACAATGACACTTGGAATTCACTGGCACCTTTAAGACCAACCAAGATTAATGCTGGTATAAGCTTTTGTGTACAAAATCAAACTTTTTTGTCTACAAAATAAGGTTGCCAGGTCTAACTTGAAAAATAATTGGAGGTTTTGGGGGTGGATCTGAGAGAGGGTGAGGTTTGGGGAGAGGCCTCCGCAGGGTACAATGCCCTAGAGCCCTCCCTCCAAAGCAGCCATTTCCTCCAGGGGAGCTGATCTCTGCCAGCTGGAAATCAGCTGTGAAAGCAGGAGATCTCCAGGCCCCACCTGGAGGCTGGAAGCCCTACTACAAAAGAATAAACTGTAATTCTGTTACTGATACTCTGATAATTTGGGAATTCTTCTTTTGTATCTTGCATATTAGTTGTTTTCCAAGGAAACTTTACTTATTTGGGTGCCTATTAAATTAGAAATCATAACATTTGAGAGATCTTCCAAATTTTCAGTGCTCCATAGCAGGGGCGCCTCAGCCAAAACAAATCTGGGAGACCAGAGAGATGCAGAGTGATAAATTTAACTATGACATTCCTGAATGTGCATTTTGAAATGGGACAGGCCGAGCAATGCCTTTGTTTCTTGTACAAACCTAAGAAGCACCAGGAACTGTCCCCAGCCCTTCTTGTGCCTGTTAAAAGTCTGTTTGGACTCTTCTCTACACAAATAATGGTCCAGTCCAGCCTTCCCTCTGTGTCCTCACTGGTGGATGAATCCATCTTCTTGAACTGCAGGGGAAAGTGGGATAGAAATGGTCTAATTAATAAATACCTTCTGTGAAAAATCTGAGGTTAGATGATGAAAGATGTGAGGCAACCCTGACATACTGGGGTCACCCCAGATAGAAACTCTTTCAACACACAGTTCTGGAGGATCATCTGTGGCCAAAATAAATAAATAAATCAAAGCCTGTGAGATCATATTTACTTAACATTCTGCTGTGGGGGAACTGGACTCAGTCTTCATGTTTTATGATAGCTTCAGGGTACCAGAGTCCAGAAGAGTTCCAACCAGATTTTACTTTGGGCTCTCTAGATGGACTGGAGAAGGAGGCTGTTGGGCTGCATTGAGGCATTCCAATCTCCAGGCAGCGACTGGAGGTCTCCTGGAATTAGAGCTGATCTCCACACCTCAGAGGTTGGTTTGTGAAATTCTACAAACCCCGCCCCCTCAGGCTTCACCCCCAATCTTCAAGCCTAACTTTGGACAACACGACTGCCCCATCTTACAGACAGCAGCCCCTTGGCCTGTGCTGTGGATTCAGCCCCCCCCCCCCCAGTGACAGCAGCACGGCCTCCAGTGCCCCTGTGCCTGAGTCAACCAGCTCTCCCAGAGTCCCTGGTCCCTGCACTGTGGGCTTCCTCAAAGCTCGGGGGGGGGGGGTGTTCAATAATTTAATATGCCACAACAATAGCTGTGGAAAACAAACTTTCCTGAGTAGAAAATAACTCTGTTCCGCTCAACTGGCTTACTTGGGGCAGAGAGGGAAGCATAACTAAAAATAATGATAAAAATTAAAACACATCGAAGCTGTCCAAGTTCTTGTGTTGCCAAGTACAGTAGAACAGCCAGTCCCCTGGCCAGCCGCCTTCTCCTGGGCCAGAGGCCAGGTCACTCCCTCTGTCTGACCTTTGCTCACAAAACCACATCAGCCATGCAAGAGGCAAAATAAATAAATAACTGGGCTTGCCCTGGTTCGTTGATCAAAGCAATGCTTCTTGCACTGTGTGCTCCTTGGAGGAGCAGCGTTGCACCCTACAAAGTGCACAGCTCTGTTTGTGTGGGGCCCCATGAGAGCCAATAAGAACCCCAGCAGCCAACAAGCAGGGAACTGCCTGACATCAGCATGTTGAAATTTAAATCTCTGGGTCTTGGAGGCATGGGGCAGGTTCTGGAATGGATTTCGTGCTGGACACTCTGATTCTTGATTTTTAAAAGAGAGCTCCCGTCCACACACACACACACACAGTAGATGAAGAGAAGACATCCGTTCCTCCACTTCCCCTCGTGTGGATCTTACTGTAGTACTGAAGGGGTGACAGAGATAGCAACTTGGTTTTTCCTTGTGGTGTCATTGTGAGGCTTACGGTCTCCACTTTGAAGGTCAGGTGAGTGACTTCCTGCCGGACAGGAAATTAAAAGAAGCAGATGAAAGGCAGCAGGTGCACGCCACCCTTTGAAGTGAAAAGAGCTGATTCACACTTGAGTAGACATACAGTGATAACACCTGTTTCTCTTGCCACGCAGTGGTTTGCAGATGAAAAAACTACTTCTAGCTACTTCTGTACTTGTGTCTGTGGGTGGGAAATGAAAGCAAAATTTGTCTGGAGAGGTGGGCCTATGAGGAGCTTTGCCACTCATCACTCCTTCTACCCATACACAAGGGAGCCTGGGAATGACCACAGCCTGTCTTACCACGCCCCCCGGCCACTGCCTAAATGTAGACTGCAGTCTCTTCAGGTCAGGAACATCCATTGACCCATTTTTTTTCATGACAGCATATGATTTCTTTCTCTGCCTACAGGCAGTTTTAGTGTATTGATTTTAACTAGTAGTTTGCATATATTGTACTGTATATGATTTACATTGTAAATCACCTTTAGTTATAATTTAGAAAGGCAGCTAATAAATGTGTTAAATAAATATTTCGGACAGCGGATATCTGATGACTGTGAGCATGATTTTTTTTGGACATTTCCAGGCTTTATTGGGGCCTGTTACCAGGCACCTAATTTTAGTTATTCATGTGATCTCATGTATTTACTAACAGGTTTATTTCAAAAGGATGCATGTATATAGGCAACCCCTGCCTTTGTTCTGAAGACAGACAATGTTACTGATCTCACTTGCCAGACAACTGCAGAATCCGACCATTCCGCTGTCAGGGGGTGCAATTATGGAGCAGTTCAGTGAAGCATGAAGGCCTGGTGCTGAATGAGCCTCGTCTTCCTTTCTCCTGCCACTCACAGTCTAAGGAGTCGGTGGTCATTGAAGAATCCAGTCTGACGGTTGCAAATCGATATCTGGTATTACTAAGAACTGATGCCCCCATGAAAATATATTGCAGCCCTTAAATTAAAATGAGAGATTTCCCCACTAATTAATCTATTCAAAAGATTATTTAATTAAATTTGATTTAACACTAATTAATTGATTTAACTAATTGGCTTTATAAATTAATTAATTGCTTGGCTAAAACTGATTGGAATACATATTATAGGTTTCTTAATTATATCGATGGGGGTTTCTTTAGTGGGGTGAATCAATAGGTTGAGGAAGGGAGGGTTTGATTGTATTGGGCAGCTATCGGGTTCCTTGAGATGCACTACTGAATTGGTTCTCTCTGCCGGATGCTAGTAGGTCCATCTGAGCCAATAACATTGAACAGAGGGGGCCTTGCAAGGGTTGAGGATACCAGTGATAGAGGGATGGGGGAGATAAAGCAGTGGGACTTGGAGGTAATCCACTAAATGGAATGGGAAAAGATGAAGAAATAGTAATGCTTGGACCTCTTTCCATCTAAGTCCCATACCAAGGAATGTCAGTTGTGCTGTTACCTGTCTCTGACACGTATGTTGTTTAATGCCAGGTCTGCTAAACATAACATCTCCATTCTGCAAGAGTACCTTGAAGAGCTTAATATAGACCTTGCCTCTGTGACAGGTACCTACGTGTAGGAAGGCGAAATGGTCGCCCTTAACCAACTTACCCTACCCAGTTTCTCAATCTTTCACCAAACTTGGGCAACTGGGTGTGTGTGGTGTGGTTTTTCCTTCATTCCCCACACCAAAAAACACTAGCATTGAATGTGTTGGCCTGGCATGGGATGCTGAGGAGAGTTTGGCTACTTGGCTGGTGTGCCATCTGCCTAACTCCTAACTCTTCTTACAGGGCCTACTGTAAGTTCCAGAAGGATTGGCTACATCAGGGGTGTATGGCCTAATATGCGAAGGAGTTTCTGCTACAAAAAATGCTGTGGATGAGCTGGTGAAGGACTGGTACTCCTGGCTCTCCAAAGCCATCACCCCCCCCCCAGTGCCTTCTCTGCCCTCGTGCAAAAGCAGCTGCATAGTATATCCTGGAGATGCAGACAATGAAATGACGTTAAGGTGCTTGGGGCTCTTTAGCTTGGAGAAATGTCAACTGAGAGGTGACATGATAGGGATGACAAGATTATGCATGAGGTAGAGAAGATAAAGAAAGAAATACTTTTCTCCCTTTCTCGCAATACAAGAACTTGTGGACACTCAATGAAATTGCTGAGCTGTCAGGTTAAAATGGATAAAAGGAAGTCTTTCTTCACCCAGAGGGTGATTAACACATGGAACTCACTGCCACAGGAGGTGGTGGCAGCTACAAGAGGGCTTCAAGAGGGGATTGGATAAATATATGGAGCAGAGGTCCATCAGTGGCTATTAGCCACAGGGTATCGATGAAACTCTCTGTCTGGGGCAGTGACGGTCTGTATTCTTGGTGCTTGGGGGGCAACAGTGGGAGGGCTTCTAGTGTCCTGGCCCCACTGGAGGACCTCCTGATGGCACCTGGTTTTTTGGCCACTGTGTGACACAGAGTGTTGGACTGGATGGACCATAGGCCTGATCCAAAATGGCTTCTCTTATGTTCTTAGAGCTGAAATGGCTAGAGTGAGTGTGGTGGCATACCCATAATGGAGTGATAAGAACATCTTATAGGCTGCTAAGAGAGAATTCTATGTGGCCTCCTTTGCATCAGCAAAGTTGCACCTGGCCCAATTGTTTAGAACAATTTGATCATTAACTTCATTGCCCCAAGGCAAACAACATGGTAGGGAATTGGATATTGGCTGTGAGACATTTGAAACTTATTTTGTAGATAAAGTCTTATCGCTTTGCCAGGGCCTTCTGACCACAGTTGATACAGTAGGGGAACTGGAAGCCCCTTGTCCATCTTCTGGTCCAGTGTTTGATCATTTCAATCAACTCTCCCAGGAAAATGTCAACAAAGTTCTGGCAGCTCTGAGGCCAACCACTTGCCTCCTTAACACATGTCCTTCCTGGCTGGTTAAAACCTGCAGGGGTGGTATTTGGGTCTCCCTGGAAGAGATCGTCAACTTGTCCCTTTTTGCAGAGACCTTCCCAGTGAGGTTAAAGGGGGCAGGAGTTCAACCACTCTTAAAGAAACCAACATTAGACCTGTGGTCTTAGCCAACTACCTCCCAGTTTCTAATTTCGCATTTCTGGGCAAGGTAGTTGAGACCGGCAGCTGAACAGCTCCAGGCCTTCATGGGTGACACATCTATCCTTGACCCTCACAGATGACCTCCAAAGACATCTGGATTGGGGTAGGGTGGCGTTGCTGTTACTTCTTGATTTGATGGCAACATTCGACATAGTCAATTATGATCTTCTGATTCACTATCTCACTGATATAGGAGTTTGAAGGCCTGCCTTACAGTGGTTTTCCTCCTTTTTTGTGACTGGGGACAGAGGGCGGCAGTTGGTGAGAGTGTCTCCTCACAATACCCACTTGAGTGTGGGGTGCCACAGTGAGCAATTCTCTCACCAATGTTGTTAACACCCCTGGATGTATTTTGGCCTGTCAACAGGCTTTGGGGGTAAATGTCCTATTCCTTTAGCAACGGCTTGTTAACAGACGGGCAGCTGAATAATTTCAATGAGTGGAGGTTAATATCACCTGGTCAATATGCAAACTTTTCCTCTCTGGGCCACCTAGAAATCCTATCCTCTTTCTGCACACTTTTCAATGTCTCCAGCTAAAGTGAGAGAGTTAGCTGGGAGGTTTGCTTTTGATGAAGCAAGTTAGAAAGGAAAATGAACTGGAAAGCAGACATATCTTTTTAATTATGATGCCAGAATCCTCCAAAAGGAGTGATAAAATTGTCATGACTTGATATGGAGAAATAATGCCTTTGCGAAATAAGCAAGCGCTCTGCTACAGCTGCTTCTTGGTCTGATGCACACAGACCCATGGAGCAGAAGCCCCTTCTCACCTGTGAAGTGCAAGCTGCAAGCGCAGCCTGATCATCAGAGATTTCTGTCTCGCAGGACAGTTTTCTCTTTGAGGAGGGTGGCCATTCTCCAGGTGGAGCTCGAATATCTCTTGGAATTATGACTCATCTCCTCCAGACAACAGGGGTCAGCTCCTCTGGAGAAAACGGTTCCTTTTGGGGGTGGACCTCATGCTGCTATATCCCACTGAGGTCCCTCCCCAAGCCACATCCTCCCCAGGCTACAACCCCAAATTTCCTGTTTTTTCAACGTAGGGCTGACAACCCTGGCTGAACATGAGCATGAACACCCTGCCAGCCGAAGTGGCTCAACAAGCTCCATGAATCTGCTGCCAGGATCTTGCTCATCAGCTGGCCAGATTCAAGCCCAGGAACACCTTAGAGACCAACAAGATTTTTTTTTGACCGGGGGGGGCGGGGTTTCTAAGCTTTTCAGCCTTTGCCTGATATGAGTCAGAGTGGAGATCTCTGAGTCCTTGGGTGCTTTCACACACACTAAATAATGCAGTTTCAATCCAATTCAGCAACTGTTTGCAAATGGATTTTGCCATTTCACACAACAAAATCCAGTTGCAAAGTGGATTGAAAGTGCATTATTTAGTGAGTGTGAAAGTACCTCTAATCTCCCAGTCAGATGACGGGAGGATTGCTACAAAGAAGGAACTCCGAAGGATGCAAAAAAGCAGTGCACATCACAGCAGAGAGGAAATGCTTAGGGGCCCAAAATGAGCATCCCAGGTTCCCATTCTGCTTGGGAGGGGGAGTTGCCACTCTTCTGAAATGGCGCCATGAACTCAAGTGCAGCAATCTTGCACTGTAATCTCCCCTTGAAGTTTCTCTGTTTGAGGACTGCCATTCTTAGCACAGTAGTAGAATGATCTGGGATGGTAGAGGGGGGGGGTAGAAAAAACCCAGCAGGAACTCATTTGCATATTAGGCCACACCTCCTGACACCAAGCCAGCCAAAACTGCATGCCTGTGCGTTCCTGTTTAAAAAAAAGCCCTGCATATACTGGAGGATGAAAACTCATGCTATATTTAAGTGTCATCAAAACAACAACGATGATAATGACGATGATGAATTGCTCCCATCCCTTCTACTGCAGTGCTCTCAGCGATGTATTGAATCCATAAAAAACATACAGAAACAAAACAATCAGTGACAAAAAACCATTTTTTAAATCAGATGGCAATAATTAGTTAATTCCGGTTCAGACTGCTGGCTACTTCACCTAACATGACAGTGGAGAATACCCATTCTTAGAATAATATCTCTTCTATATATATATCTTTATATATATGTTTGTGAGTTTCCTGCATTGTGCAGGGGGTTGGACTAGATGACCCTAGAGGTCCCTTCCAGCTCTGTGATTCTGTAATCTTTACTTTGTATTTCTTGCTCATTCCATGACTGTGCAGAGAAAACATGTGTGGACTTTCCATTTTAACTAAATTGTTTATTTTTAAATGTTGGTAGAAGCTCTCACATAGACCGCTTGAACTTGCTATTTAAAATTGGACCAGCAGAAGGGATGCAGTCAATTCCTAAATTGTTATTTCCCTGATAGTGTGTAGATGTGGTCAGCCATCCCTGAAGTAACCAATCACTGGGTAGCAGGAAATGTAGCACTAGCCAGAGCCATACAACAGCAATGTGGCCTCCCAGGTGGACTCGCAGCCACTAGCTTGAAGCGGGTGGGGTGAGAAAGACCAGGCAACTGTGTCCTTTTTGGCAATCCATAATAAGGGCGTTTCTGGATATTCTGTGCAAAAGGGGGTGCCGGCAAGTCTATGCCTGCTTCTGTTAGGCTCAACCAGGCTCATATGAGAGGTGCCTTGTACTGCATCAGACCTTTGGTTTATCAACATTAGTCTCGTCTCCTCTGACTTGCAGTGGCTCTTTCACATTGTCTACCATCTGCTGCATTTAACTGGAGCTGCCAGGGATTGAACCTGCAGCCTTCTGCATGCCCAACAGAACTTTTACCACTGAGCCATGGCCCATCCCATCCCCCAACAGGACTTTGCACTCACTCATCTGTCTTCATGCAAAGCATGCCAGAGGTCTATAAATTGTGGGCAAAATAAGCACGGGGCACTTCTTTGGTCAGGGAGCTGCCTGATTTAAATTGCAAGCTCTCTCTCTCTCTCGGCTTGACTTCGCGAACGAAGATTTAAGAAGGGTGCAGTAGTCCATGTCTGCTGCAGGCTCGCTGGTGGCTGACAAGACCAATGAGGGACAGGTAGATCCGGCCACAGTGGCTGCAGGGAAAAGTCTGATTTGGGGTTGGTGCTGTAGCAGTGCGATTCTTCCTCAATCTCCTTTGCGTGCGTGCAATCTCAAAGGAAGAGACAGCCTGGTGGATGGTGTGCCTCCATGCTTTGCGATCTGAGGCTAGGTCAGACCACTGGTGATGGCTGATGCGACAGGTGCCAAGGGATTTCTTCAAGGAGTCCTTGTACCTCTTCTTTGGTGCCCCTCTATTTCGATGGCCGGTGGAAAGTTCGCCATACAGAGCAATCTTGGGAAGGCGGTGGTTTTCCATCCTAGAAATATGCCCTGCCCAGCGCAGCTGCGTCTTCAACAGCAGTGCCTCGATGCTTGTAACCTCCGCCCTCTTGAGGACTTCAGTGTTGGTCACAAAGTCACTCCAGTGGATGTTGAGGATGGTGCGAAGGCAGCGCTGATGAAAGCGCTCAAGGAGTCGCAGGTGATGACGGTATAAAACCCACGATTCGGAGCCATAGATGAGGGCTGTCATCACAACCGCTTTGTAAACATTGATCTTTGTGCCTTTTTTCAGTTGCTTGTTGCTCCACACTCTTTTGTGCAGTGGGCCAAATGCACGGTTTGCCTTTGCCAGCCTGTTGTCAATCTCCTTGTCGATCTTGGCATCTGAGGAGATGATGCACCCCAGGTAGCTGAACTGCTGGACTGTCTTCGGAACTGATTCACCCACAGTGATGCAGGGAGGGTGATAATCTTCCTGGGGTGCAGGCTGGTGGAGAACTTCTGTCTTCTTCAGACTAACTTCTAGGCCGAATAGCTTGGCAGCCTCTGCAAAGCAGGACGTCATATGCTGCAGAGCTGATACCGAGTGGGAGACGAGTGCAGCATCATCAGCAAACAGTAGCTCTCGGATAAGTTTTTCCATTGTCTTGGAGTGAGCCTTTAGTTGCCTCAGGTTGAACAGGCTGCCATCAGTGCGATAGCGGATGTAGACACCATCGTCATCATCTAGATCTACTGCGGCTCTTTGAAGCATCATGCTAAAGAAGATCATAAAGAGAGTTGGTGCGAGAACGCAGCCTTGCTTTACACCTGTGCCTATTGGGAAGGGCTCCGAGAGGTCGTTGCAGTGTCTGACTTGGCCTCGCTGGTCTTCATGTAGCTGGATGATCATGCTGAGGAACCTTGGGGGACATCCTAAACATTCCAAGATTTGCCACAGGCCTTTCCTGCTAACGGTATCGAAAGCTTTGGTAAGGTCGACAAAAGTCACATATAGACCCTTGTTCTGTTCCCTGCATTTCTCTTGGAGCTGCCTGAGAACAAATACCATATCGGTGGTGCTCCTGTTAGCTCTGAAGCCGCACTGGCTCTCTGGGAGGAGTTCTTCTGCAATGGTGGGCACCAGTCTGTTCAGGAGTATTCTGGCAAGGATTTTGCCTGCGATGGAGAGCAGGGTTATCCCCCGGTAGTTGGAGCAGTCTGACTTTTCCCCTTTGTTCTTGTGTAGAGTGATGATGATTGCATCGTGAAAGTCCTGTGGTAGTTTGCCTTGTTCCCAGCAGGTGACAAGTACTTTGTGAAGTGTGCTATGTAGTACTGTGCCCCCATGCTTCCAGATCTCTGGTGGGATTCTATCAACACCCGCTGCCTTGCCACTTTTCAGTTGCTTGATGGCTTTAACAGTCTCTTCTAGGGTGGGGATCTCATCCAACTCTGTTTTCACTGGTTGAAGTGGGGTGAGGTGGATTGCTGAATCTTGAACTATGCGGTTGGCACTGAAGAGAACCTGAAAATACTCCGACCACCGGTTCAGTATGGATGCCTTGTCTGTGAGGAGCACTTTACCATCTGCACTACGCAAGGGACTCTGAGCCTGATATGATGGGCCATATACTGCCTTCAGGGCTTCGTAGAACCCTCTTAAATCACCAGTGTCTGCACACAGCTGGGTTCTCTCTGCAAGCTTGGTCCACCACTCGTTCTGAATGTCTCGAAGCTTGCGCTGGAGGTTGCTACATGCAGCGCGAAAGATTGCTTTTTTCCCGGGACAGGAGGGCTGAGCAAGATGTGCTTGGTAGGCAGATCTCTTTTTCACCAGTAATTCTTGGATCTCTTGATTGTTCTCGTCAAACCAGTCCTTGTTCTTCCTTGTGGAGAACCCGAGGACTTCTTCAGAGATCGACAGGATGGTAGTTTTCAGGTGTTCCCAGAGTGCTTCTGGAGAAGGATCTGTGGGGCAACTGGGGTCCTCAATTCTTGACTGGAGTTTTGCCTGGAAGGCAGCTTTAACTTCGGCTGACTGAAGGCTGCCAACCTGAAGCTTCCTCCGAGGGATACCTCCTCTCCTGGGTGTGGGTTTAAAGTGAAGACGGAGATTGCAGCGTACAAGACGATGATCCGTATGACATTCCGCACTGGGCATTACTCGGGTGTGTAAGACATCTCGAAGGTCTCTCTGGCACACCAGAATGTAGTCGATAAGGTGCCAGTGCTTGGACCGTGGGTACATCCAGGTTGTCTTCAGGCTGTTCTTCTGCTGAAAGATAGTGTTGGTGATGGTGAGCTGGTGCTCCGTGCAGAATTCTAGCAGGAGGCACCCGTTATCATTGCAGTTGCCAATGCCGTGTTTGCCAAGTACTCCTTTCCAGGCTTCCGAGTCTTTACCTACTCTGGCATTGAAGTCACCAAGGATGATCACCTTGTCCTCTGTAGGGGTCTTCCGTGCAAAGTTGCGTAGATCAGCACAGAACTTGTTCTTTTCTGCAGGATCTGCTTGAAGGGTTGGGACATACACACTGAAGAGGGTTGCATGCTGCTTGTTTTGAAGTGGGAGGCGCATGGACATGATGCGATCTGAGTGACTTGTTGGCAGGTTTTCGAGTTTGGAGGCAATGGAGTTCCTGACCATGAAGCCAACGCCAGAAAGGCGGCTCTCAGCCTTTGACTTACCCAACCAGTAGAGGGTATAGCCAGCACCATGTTCTTGAAGACTACCTTCCTCAGGGAAACGGACCTCACTGAGAGCTGCTATGTCAGTATTCAACCTGAGAAGTTCGTGGGCAACTAGAGCAGAGCGTCGTTCAGGGCGACCACTGTCTACTGTGTCAAGCATGGTTCTGATGTTCCAACACGCAAGCTTTAGTCTTTGCACACTTTGTGAGGCAGGTGCATGCCTTTTCTTTGTTGTTATTTTTTGACCACAAGTAAGGATGCCCATTGACCGTGGCTAGCCAACTGGGGTGGGGGAGACGAGCTTTGTTTAGGCCACCTTTTCTAGGCCCCTCTCTGTGTGGAGCAAGCAGTGTCAGAACTGGAACAAACTTCAGACGATTCCAAGACTTGTTGCAAAGTATAGAATCTTTATTAGAGAACTACAGTGCTAGAGCTACGAGATAACAGTAATGCCGAGCCCGGCATTTGGTTACATTTTATGCCTTCAGCAAAAGTATAATAAAACGATTATTCACACGGGTTACAGACAAGCGTCTCCTTTCCCAAGCTCTGTTATCTGGAGGGAGGATGCTCTCCCATCTCGAAGGCCAAACGGCCCGGCTTCAAAGGGCACCTGTGGATGTTGACCAGAGCCTATCTGTCACCCTTCAGTGAGCACAGAGTATTTGGAATATTTGCAAGGCACTTGTGTTAATTGCTTAGGCTATATATTCTGGGTTAGAGTTAGGTTACAATATGGAGTCAGTTTGGCTAACAATAGGCAGAGAAAGTTACAAGTTCTGACAAGCAGTGCTGTCCCTAGATAAGGCTGCTTGGTCGTTCAGGGTGCTGCCGAAAAATGCTTTCGTCTCCGGGTCAGCATCAGGCGACCAATACCCCGAACCGCCTACATGCAGGATCAGGACTGCGGCTTCCAGTGGCATCTTCCACCTGCCGTTTCGCCCCTTGCCCATCGCTGCAGGACTTGGTGTGTTGTGGGTTGTGGCTATGCCCTTCAGGCCTGCGCAGAGGAATTTTTAGGTGAAGCACAGTGTGCGCGGTACTGGCTCCACCCTTTCACCTTGGGGTCATCTGCCATGGCCCAGTAAGCCGGGACGCCGGCAGCGAGTCCTCCAGGTGGTAGGTGTTACATTAACGAGCTCTATCTGCCCGGGTTTGATGTTAGAGTTTTCCTTCTCTTGGCTGGCAAGGTTGGTGAGCCCAGCCTGCCCATCCGGTTATACCGCCGGACATTCGGTCGCACCATGACGTGGCAAACTCTGTGAGAAACGGGGGGGGGGACCAGCGGGAAGGTGTTGCCATGGATGCAGTAATGCAGGAGAGGCCATTGTAGTGACCATCTGCCAGGCATAGCCGGACAGTGACCACACGGCGTTCACTACACCAGGAAAGGAGAGGCTATGTATTGCGCATACACTTTCCCTGGGGGGGGGGGCAGGATACCCAAGAGGGAGCCCACTCCTCCCCCCCAATTGCAAGCTAAGCCAGTACAAAGTCACAAGACTGAGTGTGTTTGCACCACTGAATCACATTTAAATCAGGCTTCAGCCTAGTCTTTGTCCCACTCCAATCCTTTGCTTGGAAGTTGGAAGAACTTCTCATTCAGAGAATGCTTTCCCCAATCACAAAGCAGTGGGGTGGGAGGGGGGGTGTTTGTGTTGGCACTGAAATGCAGAACATGGAAGGGGCACAGAGCCCACCATTTTGGAAAGCCACAGGCCATTCAGATTTTAATTAATAAATCTGAACTAGATTTGTAAACATAGTTGTTTAATTCAAAAGAACATCACAATAATTGATTAACTTTTCAGAAACAAGGAGCTGGGGAGCTTGAGTCTTTCCAAGCTTTGTCTGAAGAGCTCAGAGAAACCAAACTCACTACAAAGAGTGACAGCAGGAGGGTTGTCCTTCACTAGCTCTGGAGAAAACCAAGAGAAAACACTTAGACTGGAAATGTGTTTTTGCCACGTCCGTTTATCTCCTTCCCTGATTTGTGCTGATGGGCATCTGGGGAAAACTTTGTGTATATGTAGACTCATTCCGGCCATGAAATAGCAGGGAAAAGTGAATAAAAATGGAAGGGGAAAGATGAGAGAGATTGCAGTCCAGAGCAAGACTAAATGGCTCATTTACTATTTTGGTCTTGGGAGCCGGCCCATCTCCCAAAAAGCACATACAAATAGTTTCTCTAGGGGCCTGGCAAGACACAAATGGGACGAGACACGAGTAGATTTGGAAAGGGTTTAGTGGCTCACACTTACTTCATCCAGCATTAAGTTACTCCAGAGGAACATGGAAACTGAGATTACTTGAAGGGAGGTATTATTTTTGTAGAAAGCAAGGTCTTGGCCCTTGGCCAAGCTTCAGGATCACTTCTGTTTCCCTGATGCATTAATGAATAATTTTCACCCCCCCCCCCAAAAAAAAAACCCAACCTTGTTGGTCACTAACGATGCTCCTGGACTTGAATCTAGAATACTAGTTAAGTAAATCTGGCACAATTCTACATCACCTTCCCTTCCTCCACATTAATGTCTTGGACCTCATTCAGATTACTAAGAAAATATAACAAAGTCTTTTAGTGTCCTGCAGAGTATTGTTCAAGACAAGAATCAGCCACAGCACTTCTGTCAGTCTTCACCCATGAATTTCATAATCACCCTATTTCAAGCAGGCAGTGGCACGGAGCAGCCACTTATGTCTTCCCAGGGTCTGCCAGCTGAAACCCTGGAGTGCCTGTGTTCATACAAAGCAGCTAAAGGCAGGATAAAGCTCTCTAAGGTTCTGCTCTCCATGGACAAACACGTCTTTGGTGACAAGGACTGCATTTTACCATGTATGCTGGGCCCACCAACAGCCTCCCTATCTGTCTTGGAGGACCTTGACTTGGTAATTCACTCAAGAGTCACCTTGAGACTAGACTCCTGTAACCACTCTGTGCAGGGCTACCTTTGAAGATGCTTCAGAAGCTGCAGGTGGTGCCAATTCAAAGTGTTGGCACTCTCCTTTAAAGCTCTAAATGTCCTGGGACCCTCCTACTTTCAGAACTTCCTCCAATCTTCGTATCAGAATTTATTGATACTCCCTGGTCCATGAACTGCCTGCCTTGGGTCAGCAAGGGCAAGGGTCTTCTCAGTAGTGGCCTCCATCCTGTGGAACCAGCTGCCCAAAGAGATGCATGCCTTGTGGTTCCACAGGGCACACATGACTGCTCTTTTTCAGGTGGCCTTTGGGTGACTGATCCACAAGGAAGCTGGTATACTTCAACTGTGTCCATGCTGGACAGTGGATAGATATTAACAGAGATAGAGTTTTAACCATTTTATGTTTTAAAGATTATTTATTGTATCTTTGTATTATTTTATTGGGGTGTTTTAAATGCTGTTAGCTGCCCCCTGCCCCATTCAAGGGAAAGACAGTGGGATATAAATTTGATAAAAAAACAACAAATAAATAGTTATTCTAAATGCTTACTCAGTGACTTAAACTTAATTATAAACTTTCTAATCCTATGGCAGAGAGAGCTCCAGATAACGGAGAAGTACCCAACAATCCAGAACAACTGATTGGTGAGGAACAAAAACCCGGAACCGACCCAAAGCAACCTCCGTGGCATATAATCAACTCCGGGAGAGTGGCTGGATGGGGGTCCCCGCTGCACATACAGCGACTATTCATCACCCCCAAAGTGTGGGGGCCCAGAAGATCCACCAGCTTGATGGACGAAGCAACCACTCGGAGAGAGGCAATCCTGGCGCTGCCCTCCCTACACTCGAGAATCGGAGACAACCGTGACCAGGGCACTTGGGAGGCGAGTGGAGGGAATGGTTGGGATGAGAGAGAGGAGCCATGCCCTGACCCGGATCCAGGAGAGGAGGAGGAGGAACAAAATCCATATCCTTGGGATTTCCTCCAAACAATGAGATTGGAGATGGCAAAGATGGCCAAGGGGTTAAGAGACGAAATGCAAGCCAACACTACATTCATGGCCCAAGAGGTGAGGAGGCAATTAGAGCAGGCACTGCAACCACCAGGGCCGAGAGGAGGGCAGCCACCTCCCCCTCCCCTTCTGATGCTGCAACAGCCCCGATTACTGCATCCGCCGCCACCGCCGCAGCCGCGCAACTATGGAAGGGGCCGTGAACTAGACGCCACCTTCGACGGGGATCCTGAAGAGGTGGAGTATTTCTCCGTACAAGCCAATAGCTTTATGTTCTATTGGGGGAACACTTTCCCCGATGTATTCAGCAGAGTGGACTACCTAGGATCAAAGCTAAAAGGGGCGGCTAAGAGGTGGTACGTGAGCCTGTACAAGCCCAGAAACTGCAAATTAGATACCATGGTGGCGTTTCTACGAGCGCTGCTGACCTAGTATGAAGATCCACTACAGGAGACCCGACTCCTCATTACTCTACGGGACCTGCAACAAGGGTCCAAGGCCGTACAGTACACTGCTGAATTTCGAGCAAATGCGGCCAAGGTGCGTGAGTGGAACGAGCAAATGAAAATAGAGCAATTTCAGAGGGGCCTGAACGTGAGTGTGCTGGATAGAGCCTTCCAACAGACTCGCCCCACCACGTTGGTGTGGTGGGTACTGCTGGCCGGTGAAGTAGAAACTAATATGAAATGAGTGGCTCTCCAGCGCCAACAGCAGCAAGGGGGTAAGGGGGGGATGTGAGTCTCGGCCAGGGGCAAAAGCAGAGGGACAGAAAGCAAGCCAAGTGGGGGAAACCACTAAACCAACCACCCCCAGACATTGCTTTCAGTGCAGTGACCCAAACCACCTAGCCGCCAATTGCCCTGAACGGCCTTGAGCCCCCCCTTACTCCGAAAACCAGTGCACCCAAAGGGAAAAAGCCAGAAGGACGGGCAAAGGAGCCAGCAAAAGGCAGCTCAGCATCAGTGACCCCTCGAGAGGACAAGATTATCGTGGTGGACAAGCTGGGGGAAGACACTTGGGAAGACAAACTGGCAGGAAACGGGGATGACCTGCACTGAGAGGTGCCGAGCAGCAGGTCATGGAATTAACGGCACCGTTGAGGGTGAGAATAACTGGGACTTTGTTTTTCGTCCCATTGACTTTACTGAATCCTAAGTTAAAACATTTTATGCATGCCCGGACCTTACTAGATTCGGGGTGCACTAGAGACGTAATCACACCCAAATTGGTGGAAGCCCTTAGGCTCACTACGAGTCCCCTACCGCACCCCATACAATTTGAACAAATGGATGGGACAGTCATGAGAGGGGAACCATGCACAGAGCAAACCCACGAAGTACCAATGGGAATAGATGATCATTGGGATACGGAAATTTTTGTAGTGGCCCCCTTTTCGTCCTTTGGCATTGTCTTAGGGGTGGGATGGCTAGCCACGCACAAGCCCAACATAAAATGGGGGGACCAAATTATAGACTTCAGAGACAAGCGGTGTGAACACCATCACTGGAATAAGAGCTGGGGCCCGGAGCCGCCTCCGTTAAACAAGAAATTGTGCCTTACTATAGAAGAGGTGAAATCGATCCCTAAAGAGTATAGAGACTTGAACAAGTGTTTAGTGAAGAAGAGGCCAACGAACTTCCACCACATTGGGTCACTGACTGTGCGATAGAGTTGATCCCGGGGCAAAGCCTCCCAAGAGACAAACTATATTCCATGGGGTGGGCCGAGGAAGCAGAGCTGCACAAATTTCTGGACGAAAACTTAAAGCAGGGGTTCATAAGGCCGGCCACAGCGCCCCATGCAGCTCCAGTGCTCTTTAGAAAGAAGAAGGACGGAGGTCTCAGGCTTTGCATGGATTTTAAGGGGATCAATGCAATTTCAACCTCAAATGCGTACCCCATCCCATTAATAAAAGATTTACTAAGCACTGTGCCAGAGGGAAAGATTTTCACCAAGCTGGACTTGCGAGATGCCTACTTCCGGGTATGCATAAAGGAGAGGGATGAATGGAAGACAGCATTTAACACACCGATGGGACAGTTTGAATATTTAGTCATGCCCTTTGGATTACAAGGTGCCCCCAGAGTTTTCATGAACTTTACCAATGAAGTACTACAAAAATACTTGTATAAAGGGGTAGTGGTGTACCTGGATGATATAATTATTTATTCTAGTGACTTATCATCTAGTGACTTATTATCATTCTAGTGACTTAGCCGCCCTGAGCCGCCTAGGCGGGGAGGGCAGGATATAAATATAAATAAAATCTATTATGTGAAACTAATCAGAGAAGTTTTAAAGACCTTGTACAAGCATCACTTGTAAGCCAAACTATCCAAGTGTGAATTTCATCAGATGGAGTTGGATTACTTGGGTTTCAGAGTGTCGGGAAAGGGACTGGCCATGGACCCCACCAAAATACAAGCCATCTTAGATTGGGAACCCCCGAGGACACGTAGACAGCTCCAATCTTTCATCGGATTCATGAACTTTTACCGTAATTTTATACAGGGGTTCACCCATACCATGCTCCCCTTAACGGACCTCCTCAAAACAAAAGGGAAGGGTCCGGTCACTAAGTGGCTGGGAGCCAGGTTAGATTGGACAGCCAAATGTCAGGAAGCATTCAATAAACTGAAAAGATTGTTTACCAGTGAGCCTATTTTGATTCACCTCAATGAATTAAAACCATTTGTGGTCCAATGCTACGCCAGCAACATCGCTGTGGGGCAATTCTCATGCAACCTGATGAGGAGGGAGCCCTCAAACCATGTGCATATATTTAAAAAAAAATTCTCAAGAACAGAGGAATTGGTCAGTGTGGGATAAAGAGGCTTTTGCAGTGACTTTCACTTTAAAAACATGGAGATCATGGTTGGAAGGGGCGAGAATCTCCTTTGAAATATGGACAGATCATAAGAACCTGGAAGCCCTAATGGGGTGCAGGAAGCTAACTGAGAAGCAAATTAGATGGGCAGGATTCTTTGCCAAATTTGATTTCAAGTTAAAACATATCCCTGGATCTAAGAACTTCTTAGCAGATGCCTTATCGAGACTCCTTCAGCACAATAGCCAAAGGGAGGAGGTAATCGATTCTCTCATATCCCCCGGCCAATTGGGGGCAGCTGTAACCATGCGCTCGAAAGCGAAGCGTGAGGAAGTAGAAGAAAAGTGAGGGGGAGAGAGACTGATTGCAGAGGTAGAAAAAGAAGGGGACACCATACCCAAAGAGGTAAAGGTGAAGGGGGATTTTGGTATAAGGATGGTAAACTGTGTGCTCGAGAGCCTCCGAAAAGAAGTACTCCAGTTTTGTCATGACAGTAAACTCTCTGGGCATTTTGGATATGTCAAAACCCTACATCTAGTGAATAGACAATTTTGGTGGCTGTTTATGAAGAAAGGTATTTCCAATTATGTTGCTTCCTGTCCAATATGCTTGATGGCCAAAAGAAGGGGGATACCTCCTGGGTTGTTACAACCACTAGAGATGGCGACTAGACCGTGGTCAGTAGTCTCATTGGATTTCATTGTAGAACTTCCTCGTTCTCAGGGAAGGACCGTAATTCTTGTAGTAGTGGACACCTTCTCTAAACAAGCCCATTTCATTCCATGCTCACAAATACCCACTGCCAAAAAATGGGCCCAATTATTTTTCCAACACGTGGTGAAACTACACTTGTTCCCGGACAAGTTAATTAGTGACAGGGGTGTTCAGTTCATTGCCAACTTTTGGCAGGAGTTTTGTAAACTGACTGGGATTGAGCAGGGTCTAAGCTCTGCATATCACCTGCAGACGGATGGACAGATGGAGAGGGTGAACGCTCTGCTGGAGCAATATTTGAGGTGCTTTGTGAACTATCAACAGTCAAATTGGGTAGACCTCCTCCCGTTTGCCAAGTATGGATACAATAACATAGCTCCACTAAACATAGCTCCACTACATAGCTCCACTAAAACCTCTCCATTTCTGATAGTGAATGGATATGAGGGAAAGCCGTTCCCACAGTTACCAGGGGGAGTGAAACCAGATGTACCATCAACTTTTGAGCATTGGTGGGGAAAGTTGGGGAAGGTGTGGAACAATATCCAAGAAAACTTGAACGCAGCAAACGAAACTTACAAAAAAAATTATGATAAGCACCACTCACCTGCTTGGGACTTTAAAGGGGGCGACATGGTGTTTCTATCTACCAAAAACCCGCCTTTACCGCAACCATCTAAAAAACTTGCATACAAGTTTTTGGGACCTTTCCGTATTAAACGTGTGATCAATAAAGTGACCGTGGAACTTGATTTACCTAAACTGTTCAGTAAGATACACCCCATCTTTTATTGCAGTTTACTTCAGAGAGATCCTGGAGCCACGCCTTGGTATCCCCGACCCCAAGTTCCAGAACCTATTCCAGTTGGGGATCAGAATCATCATGAAGTACAAGAAATCTTAGATGCTAAGCTGAAGTGGGGTGTATTGTATTTTCTGATTAGATGGAAACATTTTTTCTATAGCACACGATGAATAGGTCGATAGTTCAAATGTGAATTATATGCAAAACATCCTCACAAACCTCAGAGAAAGCCTTAAGGGGGGTAGTATGTCAAGCATGCATATTTCTAAGTGTCATGATGGTTTTTTAGACAGAGAGCAGGTCACTAGTATCCACCGCCCCCCTCCTTTTTACAACTTTTGGGCAAGCAGTAAATCTATCTAGCCCAAGGATGTTTACGCTACAGCCTGGCTGATGAAGCTGTGAGGTGCCTCTCCCCCAGATTCACACAGACAGTCCTTATCAGGTCTAGAAGAAGTGTGAGAAAGGGAGATGTTTTTAATAGCCTAAATTCCTTAGTAATAAAAGAGATACTATGTAGTAACCTTTGAACCTGTGACTCAAATTGCATCTGTATACTATCCTTTGAAGTAATCCTATATAGTAACTATGTAACCATGTCAAATACGTCATTACTTCCAAGGATTCTGTCCTTGGTAAAGCTTCTGAGTTTCTACAATAAAGCAACTTTTGGTTTAACAACAAAAGACTCATCATTGAGAAATATCAATGCTTGACACCAATATTGTTCCAATATTATTATTATTTACAATTTTTTTGTCCTGCCTTTCTGCCCTTACAAGGGCCACAAAACAGCTCACAATTTACAACATACACAATAAAATCCCATTTTAAGACCAGTTAAAATATACACAAAACATAAAAAAACACTGGTTGGGAAGGAGGGAAGACTAACAGAATGTCAAATGAAACAAAAAGTCTTCATGCGCTGGGGGAAGGTGGCAGCAGCAGAAAGGGACAGAGGATCCCTGGGGAGAGAGTCCCAGAGCTTCTTTGGTTTCTTTAGATGTTCTCTCTGACAAGAATGAGAGCAAGTTCAGTGATTTTTTTTCTGCTGAAAGCTAGAATAGAAGCCCTCTCCCAAAATGTGAAGTGTCCAGTCCAGAGGACAAACTTGACCACCTCCTTTGCTGCCTTTCTGTAAAAGCCACTCTTGTTAAATATCATCTGTGTTTCCCCCTCATTCCCCCACAGACAGTTGTGGGGAAAGAAAGGCAGGCACTAGTGGCTGAATTTGCTCACTGGCTCATTTATTAAGAGCCTTGGTGGTGTATACACTTGGAACAATTCACCTCACTCAGAGCATTTTTAAATTAATCTTTGAGCTTCATACCAGCACTGGAGTTGCTCATTGCTAGTAATCTCTGGCCTGGATGATCAAAACCTCAGACGCTAAGCAGGGATTTGGATGCGAGACCATCAAGGAAGACCAGGGTTGCTATTAAGAGGCAGGCCAGGGCAAACCACCTCTGAACATCTCTGGCCTTGAAAACCCCAGGAGGGGTCACCCCGTATGTTGGCAGCAATTTGATGGCATTCCCCCCCCCTCCAGAAATCTGAATATTGCCATTTCACTCAGAACTCAGGTCCATAAGTTTAAATTCTTTGGAAGGAGATGTGAGAATGCAGACTTGTAGGCTTAGAACAGAAATCTTTCATTTTCCAGAAAAGCCTCACAGTGCCTTCTTCTTTTGATATCTTTTCCAAGCCTACAGAAGAAAGCAGCAGGAGTTCTGGGCAGCTGACTCATCTTAAAAGATATCAGGGAGTTTTCTGCAACCCATGCCACGAGGAACCGTTTTTCTTTGATCAGGTTATTTATGAATGGAACACCACAACTAACGGATCTGTCACATGGAGGATTTATGAACATCGTCTGGCAAGATGGAGCAATTTAGATTAATTAAGGGCTGAATACTTTAGAAATAACAGCAATTCGTAACGTCTTACAAACCACTAAAATGATTATTCTTCACAAGAGCTCTGAATAGCAGGTAAGAAATATTATTGTTATTGTTCCCCTCCCTTTGTTGGGGCTGCAATTCGAAGGCAATCCAGGAGCCTGGCGTAGGTGGCGCAAGACTTCAGGGGCCAAAACACCAAATCCCACTGAAATAAACAAGCGTTCTGGAGGCTCGGGAAGGGGAACTTCCTGTGAGTTCTGTGATCTTGCTGATGTCCTTGTAACTTCCTGCCTCGTGTAGGCTGAGATCCCTGTCTGTTTCCCCCAGATTTGGGTCCAAGTAACTAGGTATGGGAAGGTATGGGGAAAAAAGAGGGGGGGGTTGGGGAAAGTGCAGGGTTTCCCCCCCTGAGTCTTTAAGGACAGTTTAAATTGTTCTAAAGTTTATAGAGCACTAAAAAGACTCCCATGGAACATTTTCTCTTGAAATTTTTTTTAAAAAATGCTTTTTAGACAAGGCTTATCTCACTCAAAATGCACATATGAAAAATGTTCTGTAATACAACTTACGCTTTCAAAGATAACGAACTCTTTTGTTACAAGGGCTCAATCTGACATGAATGTCACTTTGTCAGGCTGGGCCATGATTATCACAAAATGTAATGCCAGGTATAGGAGATGTAAACTTTATAAATTGGGCAAACCCAATTAACAACATTATATTTTACTCAAAATACAAACATGCTTTAAACATTAACACTCTTGCAGTATTTCCTCAAAGTATCCCCCCAGTGCCCACCCTCCCACTTCCACTGCCTGCTACACCTTAGCCCTGGGAATAGGCTTCCCAATCCCCAGGTCCCAGAGGGGGATCCCCCGGTATTACAGGCTTCCCCCCTCCCCCAGCCAGCTGGCCAGCGGGGGAAGCCTCGCCCCCACAGCCATCATGCACCTCCATGAACGATTCCCATAGGAAATGATGGGGAATTGATCTGCGGATATCGGGGGCTCTGGGGGGGCTGTTTTTTGAGATAGAGGCACCAAATTTTTAGCATAGCATCTAGTGCCTCCCCCCAAAGTACCCCCCAAGTTTCAAAAAGATTGGAGCAGGGGGTCCAATTCTATGAGCCCCAAAAGAAGGTGCCCCTATCCTTCATTATTTCCTATGGAAGGAAGGCATTTAAAAAGATGTGCAGTCCCTTGAAATGTGATGGCCAGAACTCCCTTTGGAGTTCAATTATGCTTGTCACAACCTTGACCTTGGCTCCACCCCTAATGTCTCCTGGCTCCACCCCCAAAGTCCCCAGATATTTCTTGAATTGGACTTGGCAACCCTACTTGGGACAGTGCCCAGGGACACACACAATGCACAGCTTCAGTCGTCTGACAATAAAGGGAACACGAGGCCAGTTCCATCCCACAGGCCTGATGTTTGAAACCCCTGATTTACAGTATTAGATAATGAACCACAAGGACTAATGGAAAGCAGGCCTTGGATTCAGCAGGAGTTCACAGGAGTGCAGCTCCTGAACCTTTCTGAGAGTTCCACCTCCTCCTTCCCACTTTTTCCATTGAATAGTAGGTGCAGCTGCATAACAATCCCTGGATGAGCTCCACCACCTATTTTTCTACAAAATGACCCCTGATGGGAAGTATCTCATTTCCCTCTCCCCCACTATTTCCTTTTTCCCTTTCCTGAAAGCCCCATAGTCTCTCCCCTTTTCCTGCTCCCATATCTCCTTTTAGAATTGCCAACCGTCAGGTGGGGCCTCTAGGTTTGGGGACTGAAGCAACCTCAGCAGGGTCTAATGCCTCAGAGTCCACCCTCCAAATCAGCCCTTTTCCCCAGGGGAACTGGTCTCTGTCATCTGGAGAGCAGTTATAATTTTGGGTGATTTCCAGCCCTCACAAGGAGGTGGAAAACCTGGTTTCCATGGAGGAAATGTTTGCTATGGAGGGTGGAGTCTATGGTATTATACCCCTCTGAGGTCCCTTCCCACCTCAAACTCCACCCTCCCCAGGCTCCACCCACCAAATCTCTATGATTTCCCTTACCTGGAGTGGGTCACCACATCTCTTTCTTACCTAGCAGCTAACCTACCTTTATCTGTCCCTTTGTCATAAGCCTTCTCTCTCCTCCTCCCCCAGCAGTCTCCAGCTAGAACACCTGTGATCCAGTTGTGTGGTTCCAGGCCCACTTGCCTGGTAGGAACCCCCAAGGTCTTGTGGGGTGGCACCTCACTTTCCCCTGAATCCCCCTCCTGATACTATTTCCTCTTTCCTGCCCGAGGGCAGCCCCCATATCCTCGCCCCTTCCCTTGCTTCATTCTCTTCATCTCAGCCATTCACCCACCTACCTTTACCTGCCTCCCATTTTCAGCTCTTTATTCTTTATTTATTCTTTATTTACTTCCTTCATAACCCATATTTCTCTGCAGCAAAGCAATTTACAGTATTCTCATCTCCTTTGTATCCGGTGAGGTAGGTTAGGAGGCTGAAAGGATATGATTGGTCCATAATCAGTGCTGGATTAAACCCTGTGGAGACCCCCTAGGCATTCAGAATCTTGGGGGTCCCCTTGCAAATTATCTCAGAGTCTGAGCGCCCATCCCACCACCCATGGTTCCTGCTGCAGCCTGCAGGAGCCTTCTTAGAAGCACCTTTTACTAAGCTACAGGAGAGAGGCAGAGAGAGGCAAACTTGGCAACAACGCCAGCAGCAGCTGCCACACCAGGGAAGTTGGGCAAAGAGCAGCTCAGTTTCTGGCTGCGTATGCAGGCTGGGAGGGCTGCAGCAGGGGAAAAATGGGGGGGAGCTGGCCCGGGGCCCCTAAAGGCATGGGGGCCCATAGGCCAGTGCCTACTTGGCCTAATTGTTTATCCGGCTCTGTCCATAATCACCCATTGAGGTTCCAAAGCAACATAGGAATTTGAACCTGGGGCTCTCAGATCCGTTCTGAACTTTTGCTACACTATGCTGACTTTCATAGAACGGCTGCTATTGAACAGTAACAGACAGCTAGGCCTAGTTGAGTTTATTTTATTTTTTATTTTATTTAATTTATATCCCACCCTCTCCACTGAAGGCAGGCTCAGGGCGGCTCACAGGTTGGGGCCAAACAATGACTGAACAAGATAAAACAGCGATAAAACATAAAAACAGTTATTAAAATATGAATATCAATAGGTGCTAGTACAATAGTTCATACAAACAGTTAAGATTTTGATGGTAGCAATATAACTGTATGGTCAGTATTAGGTGTTCCAAAGGGGCCCCAGATTGCCATAGCGTGGTAAGAAATCCGGAGTGATGTTTATGAGCCTAATCCGTTGCTGTAGAAGTTACTATTATGGGAAAGCATGATGGAAGAGTGCTGTTTTACAGGCCCTGTGGAACTGTGGAAGCTCTCGCAGGGCCCTAACCTCCTCTGGCAACTTATTCCACCAGCTAGGGGCAGCAACGGAAAAAGCCCTGGCTCTAGTTGACTGAAGCCTAACTTCCCTGACGCTGGGAACTGTCAACAGGTTTTGAGACCTGGACCGAAGTGCTCGCTGGGGCATATTCGGGAAAAGGCAGTCCCTAAGGTATGCAGGACCCTTGCCATATAGGGCTTTAAAGGTTAAAACCAGAACCTTGAAGCGAATCCAGAGTTATCCAAGTTGGGTGCTATCAGGTCACCAGAAGTTGCTTCCAGGTGTAGGGTTTCCACCCTCCAGGTGGGACCTGGAGATCTCTCAGAATTCCCATTGAACTCTAGATGCAGAGATCTGTCCCCCTAGAGAAAATAACTGCTTTGGAGGGTGGAATCTATGACATAATATCCAGCTGAGGCCTCTTCCCTTTCCAAACCATGCCCTCCTCAGACAACACCACAAAATCTCCAGGAATTTCCCAACTTGAAGCTGGCAACCATAGCCAGGCCAGGCCCTGATGAGTCCTCTTTCAAAGGGCAAAATAGGCCTGAAAGGGCCCTCCTCCCTCCCCCCCCCAACATTTTCTTCACATAAACCCAGCCTGGAATACTGTGTTGCCCAGCAACATCCACTGAGGGGCTAATGCTGTGGAATGTCCTTCCCGAAAACATCAGGACCCTGCACAGTTCCGCAGGGTCTGTAAGACTGAACTGTTCAAACTCACTTTCAACGGTTAAGGGGAGGTGGCTGTTATTCCACAGCACCGAACATCTCACTGAACCAATATAATTGAAACCAGAACATCAGAAAACTAGAACATCAACGTGCATCTTGGACTTTTAATGACTGTAAAATCTATGGAAATGATTTTATTGCATATTCTGTATTTAATATTTTGTTGTTCCTAACTGTTGTTAGCCATCCTGAGCCCATCAGAAGAGGGCAGGATATAAATTTTATTAAACAAATAAATGAATAAATAAATAAAGCCACAGGTGCCCCTTTTATCATTTTTGGCTTTTTAAAAAAAGGTTTTTGAGGTTTTAAGATTTTACATTTTTCAGCAAACCTGGGACTCTTTTCAAGTTTTTAGAAAGAACTGTCTTACCCATTCACAGTTCCAGATTAAGTATTCAAAGACTGCCCAACACTGCTTTAGAATATAAGATAGTTTCTCTGTATGCTGTAGACATACACAACGTATTTTCAAAAATATGTATATTGTTTAAATGTGATTAATTTTATCTACAGTTTATATACTCTAATGCGCATGGTGATCATATACTATTGAAGAGATCAATATTTCAGTATTATGAAGGAGGTTAACCTGAGATACGTCTTCGTTGCTAGGCCTCCTATGACTGTAGGAGACCATTTCTGTCCAAAGAATACATTTCTGCTTCCAACTTGGATTGTTTCCTACCTCTAGGGTTGCCAAGTCCAATTCAAGAAATATCTGGGGACTTTGGGGGTGGAGCCAGGAGACTTTGGAGGTGGAGCCAGGAGACATTGGGGGTGGAGCCTAGAGCAAGGGTGTGACAAGCATCTCTCTCGGCTTGACTTCGCGAACGAAGATTTAAGAAGGGTGCAACAGTCCACGTCTGCTGCAGGCTCGCTGGTGGCTGACAAGACCAATGCGGGACAGGCAGATCCGGCCACAGTGGCTGCAGGGAAAAGTCTGATTTGGGGTTGGTGCTGTAGCAGTGCGATTCTTCCTCAATCTCCTTTTGTCCTCAAGACCAGCTATGCGTGCGTTCTCAAAGGAAGAGACAGCCTGGTGGATGGTGTGCCTCCATGCTTTGCGATCTGAGGCTAGGTCAGACCACTGGTGATGGTTGATGCGACAGGTGCCAAGGGATTTCTTCAAGGAGTCCTTGAACCTCTTCTTTGGTGCCCCTCTATTTCAATGGCTGGTGGAAAGTTCGCCATACAGAGCAATCTTGGGAAGGCGGTGGTTTTCCATCCTAGAAATATGCAAGCATAATTGAACTCCAAAGGGAGTGTTGACCATTACATTTCAAGGGACTGCACATCTTTTAAATGCCTTCCTTCCATAGGAAATAATGAAGGATAGGGGCACCTTCTTTGGGGGCTCATAGAATTGGACCCCCTAGTCCAATCTTTTTGAAACTTAGGGATTATTTTGGGGAGATCCACTGGATACTAAACTGAAAATTTGGTGCCTCTACCTCAAATAACAGGGCCCCCAGAGCCCCAGATACCCGTGGATAAGTTCTGCATTATTTTCTATGGGAATAAGTCTCCATAGGAAATCATGAGTACTCAGCAGACATTTCCCTCCCCTCCCCCCGCTTTCTGATTACCCTTAAGCGAGGGTAGGGCCTCCAAACCGGGGGATCCCCTGCCCCCACCTGGGGATTGGCAACCCTACCTACCTCTCAGATTACAAAAAACGAAAATCCCTGTACTAGGGTAGTTTAGGGTACAGCAGTTTGCAGTTCTTTGAACTATAATTATTCTTGTAGGAAATTCAGTGATTTATACTTTTAAATTTCATCAAAATGCCAAACAGTATAATTTGATATACTAACCAAATCTGAAATGAGACATTTTATGTGACTAAACCAGTTAAACAAGTGAAATGAATTTAAGCGAGAAGAAAATACTGAATATATTTCATTTTTCTCCACATTTCTATTCCCCTCCCATACCTCGCTTCAAAATTTTAAGAAACTTTTAATCACAGCTTGTATTCTGACAATCATGTAATAAAATGCCCTGGGATCGGAGAATGTCCCACTAATACTAGCAGCAGTATTTTGTTTTTCATTTATCCCCCTCCCTCTCCCTCTCTCTCTCTCTCACACACACACAAATGGTTGCATGTTATACTTATTTATTTTATTTAACAAGATTTTTGCCCTGCCTTTCTACCCTCATAGGGGCACCAAGGTGGCTAAGAAATTAAAACATACAAATTAAAATTTCATCTCAACAGCATTAGAAGCAGCACAAAAAAACTATTAATTTAAATAATTTAAAACCAGAGCTTAAAATAAACAAAATAAATAAATACACATGTGAATCTTGTGACTAAATCAACATTTAGCCCCTCACACTTTTGACTGGCACCAAGAACCATGGCCAAAAGGGCTGGATTAACAATTAGGCCAAGTAGGCACCAGCCTATGGGCCCCCATGCCTTGAGGGGCCCCGGGCCAGCTCCCCACACCCTGGTTTCCTCCCCTGCTTGCAACCCTCCCAGCCTGCAACTGAGCCACTCTTTGCCTGACTGGCCAGGTGCAGCTGCTGCTGGCATCATGGCCAACTTTGCCTCTCTTTGCCTCTCCCCTGCAGCTTTGTCAAAGGGGCTTTTGAGAAGGGGCCTGCAAGCTGCAGTGGGGGCTGAGGGTGGCATGGCAGGTGCTCTGACTCTGAGATAATTTGTAAGGCCCCCCGTCCCAAGATTCTGACTGCCTAGGGGCCTCCACAGGGTTTAATCTGCACTGATGGCCAAGCAAAAACATCTTGGGTGCTTCTCTGCTAGAGCCACTTGCTTGTCTTGGAGATCCTGCCCTTGGACCATCCCTTCTGGCAATAGGGTTGCCAAGTCTCAACTATTCCCCAGCGGGGGAATTTGGGGGGCATTCCGGGAGGGGGCGGGGCTACCCTCAACACAATAATGTCATGTAGAATGATGTCATCATGCTGAGAACGCAACGCTGCACACTCACACTGTTTCCCCAAACATTTAAAGGAACCTTCCCTTTAAATGGTTGGGAGGGAAACAAGCGTTGGTGCTGCAGACCTTCCAAGCCCCGATCAAGGCTTGGAAAGGCAGGAGCAAGTGGCTCCCGCCCTCTCTGAGAGAGCAGGTGCCCGGCACTACTGCCCTTCCAAGTCCTGATAGAGGTGTGGAAAGGCAGGAGGTATGGCTGGGCTCAGGTGCCAATCCAGGCTTGGAAAGGCAGGAACAAGCAGCTCCCACTCTCTCCCAGAGAGCCCACGCTGAGTGCACTTGCTTCTCAAGCTGCAAATTTGCGGCTCGGGGTAGGTGCAGTCTGTGCCCATGGGGCCACTGGGGGTGTGACTTCCCCCGCCGGGCAGCTGGCTTGGGGTGGGAAGAAGCCCTCCAAACCGGGAAACCCCCCCTCGGAACGGGAGGTTGGCAGCCCTATCTGGCAAGGAAGTGGGAAGTGCAGTATAGGCAGAGCAAGTCACCAGAAATCAACCCAGTGGGGGAGAGGGGGGAGAAAGCCATGGGATCAGTGTTTGCTGTGCTCTTTAAATATTCCCTTAACAAGCAGAAGTAGCCTATATTAGGGAATTCTGCATACACAAATTTAATTTCCATGATATAAACAAGTTGCAAAATACCACTTTTCTTAGCAGAATGTTTAAATTTGTTTGTCTGTGCAAGGTATATCTATGCAGAGCCCCCCCCCCCCCATTGAATGTGGACTAGGAAAGGGCACCAGAACAATTTTCTGCCATGGGCAGCGCATGTTGCCGGCATCTGGCAGAGAAGAAAATGTATTAGAGCACATTTGCGAAACCCCTTCAAGTTGACTTTGCCAGCACGAGCTTGTGAGATTCAAACGAAGCCAACATAAATTTAGAAGCAAACAAACAACAATAATTCTTCTCAAGCCTTGAGGTTGATTTATTTGTAAGATCTGTGCAATGAAGAATCTTCCTTCCAGTTGGGACCAGTTGCCTGATGGAAGACATCCAAAGGTGCTGCTTATTCAGGTCAGAGCACTACCTGAAGGAGTCCTTGAAATTACAAACGACAAAGCAGGTATTTTGCTCTCCGTCTCTCATTTGTGGACTGGATGAGGCCTCTTTCACACAAGGAGTCCAATCCATCATGGCCTATGTTAGGGTTGCCGCCAGGTCCCCCTGGCCACTGGTGGGTGGGTGGGGGTTAGGGTGCCAGATCCAAGTAGGGAAACTTCTGGAGATTTGGGGACGAAGATCAAGACTGCAGGGACATCAGTGGGGTGCAATGACCCAGAGTCCACCCTTCAAAGCAGCCATTTTCTCCAGGGCAACTGATCTCTGCATGGAGATGAGCTATCATTCCGGGGGTGGGGGGGAGGTCTCACTGCATGTCTGGTACTTCTCCACAACTGCCATGATGTTGCACATTCAGAAGCACAGATCACTAAATGCCATTGCAATCATTGCACAACCCCCAGCCTGGGAAGCCACACCTCCTTTCACAGATCTTGTGATAATCCTTGCTGATCTATGGCTTGCTTGGAGCCCTCCCCCACAACAGCAAACAGACTCTTTTCTCCTTGGGAACGCACAATCACAGTTTTACCCTGCCTACCAGACAAGTTTCTGAGGAGCATTTTTCATTTTCAAAACAGCCACAAAGGCCACAAGTGGTAAGAAAACCTCAGTCCAGACCCAAGTAGATAAAGAGATCCATCCTTTGCTTCCTGGGAGTTCTTGGGCTCACCTCACAGCAGGGATTGTCAATGCAAAGGAGTTCCTTGTCCACAACATGTAATTCACTAACCAAATTCATAGTCACAAACAGTGCTATCCTAAGAAGACTGTTTTTACATCATTCTATGTCCATTGACACCATTTTGGGTTCCCAGCCTTCCGGTGGGGGCTAGAGAACTCCTGGAATTCCAGATGGTTTCCAGACCATAGAGATCAGTTCTCCTGGATAAAATGGCAGCTTCGGGGGCTGACTCTATGGCATTATACCCACATACCTTCTCCTAGGGACTTTGAAGACCTCAGACTAGAGAGAGGGTAAGGTGTTAACAACACCTTAGGTTTTCTTCTTCCCTAGCTGGTTGGCTAGCAGGAAGCCTAACCTCTCCTCCTAGGTCTGAGTCTACCACTTCCTCTTGCCCTCCGAGGGTTAGCCCCACCTTCCTCGGTTTGTTGGCCATTAAACTTGCAGCCTCTCTGGTTTAGACTGGTGTCACTCTTCATGAGGCTGTACTGCAAGGGACATTTTACGTTCTTTGCACCACAGCCCTTCAAGAATGTGTCTGGCAATCATGAGGAGTGGACCCCTTGGCAATCAGGGTGGACCTCTGCAAGCCAGGTTTCTTGAGTGGGGTCAAGCTCATGGGTGTTCGACACCCACCAGCCCCTGCCAACCTGGCTCACTATCTTGGGAGGTTTTGTTTGAAGTCTAACATGGCAAGCTCCCTTTTCCAATATGACCCTCAGTGTTCCCCCCATTACCAATTTATCGTGAAAATATCTCTTAATTAATTAGGTAGATTCTGTGGGCCTTTCCTGCTTTCTTGAGAGCTACTCTTTTTTTTCTAAAGTTTTTTATTTTAAAAAGAAAACCCTATTACAGTGCAATGTCAGTTGCCCTGAGCCTGCTCTGGTGGGGAGGGTGGGATAGAAATCTAATAAACTAACTAAACTAAATTAAATCACATTTTTTTCCATTTTGAGACAACTTGCCCTCAACAAAAATTTATTACGATATTACAAATACAAAATTTAAAGCAACAATTAACACCCAGTATTTACTCATTTCTGTTATCCTAGTTAATGTCAAAGTGAGGCACAATTGTACAAGTCTAATGCAATATTTAATTCCTTCCTCCAAAATTCAAGAGTATTTCCAGCTGTCAGAAAAATTTGCTTTTTAAAAAAAAATACAACCATCTCTTTGTTGAATTAGTTCTGACCATTTTGATAGTTTTGCAATACCCAGACTTTTTCAATCCAAAATTGTGAGATGTTTACTGTTTTTCCAAATGTTTTGCCAGTAACCATTTTGCTGCTGTGTTTATGTCATGAAACATTCTTATACAGACTTTGGGATTAACTAGTCCCAATAATACCACATGAAGGTCTAAAGGGACAGTAATCCTTGTAATACAACAGATTTCTATATGAATCTTAAACCAGAACATTTTCACCACTGGATATGGAAGATATAAAATCTTCCTTTATTTCCCTCTACATTTTAAACATGCATATTGGTTGGTGTGACACGTCTGCTTTAAATTCAGATTCAGATGGGCAGCTGCGCTGGTCTGAAGCAACAGAACGAAGTCTGCATCCAGGGGGCACCTTGAACACCAGCAAAGTTTTATTCATGGTATGAGCTTTCATGTGCACAAAAACATGCGCTTAGACCTAGAATTTATCTTTGTTGGTCTTAAAGGAGTCACTGGACTCAAGTTTTTCCTTTTACTGAATTTATGAGGAGTGAAATCCCAGTTACAGATTACTCCTAACCTTTCTGCAACTAGCTGTAGGACTGCTGCATTTTCAGACCCCTGCACTTGGCTTAGGAGAGGCTCCATACAGGTCAGAGGATGACACTTCTTCTGCGAAGGAACTTGTGAGTGAGAACAGCAGCAGAGCCCTGCGGAACAAGGTGGGTAAACAATGTGCTTTTTGTCCCCCACACATGTCCTCCTGCACATGCACATGATGGCTTCACTTACGCAAATGTAGTCCAGCAGAACTGGCCACATTCTATATGGCTGATCACAGACTGGCAGAGCGAACATTTTTTCGTTCTGTGTGCAACATGCAGCAGAGCAGAGCTGCACAGGGTGGGGGTATCCATTTTTTGAAATGGCACAGGAAACATTTCCTTTTTTCTGTTGAGAAAGAGGGATGCAAAAAATGCTCTAAGAGCAGCCCTTGGGCAGCTCGAGAACCCGGCTGCATTCCCTGATTTCTCCTTGCACAAGAGTGTGTGATTTATAGCACAATTACTATGGAGTAATTACATTTTGGTGCGGAGCCATTAACAATTAAAATCAAGCATGGGCAGGTTACTTTCCAAGAAGGAAAGCCTTCTTCTGTTGGCTAACAGGTGCTGCATTGCTGGCATCTGTTGTCAGAAGAAACGCCCTCCTTGCAACCCACGAGCCTCAGAAAAGCCCGAAACAGGGATATTCTTTGGTGCAGAAGAGAGGCAGGAGGGGAGCAAAAGAGATCAGCTTAGTCGAGGGCCTGAGGTGTGACTCCAGCATCAACAATAATGGGAGGCTGCCATTCGAGAGCACTTCGCTCATGTCAAAGGAGAAGAGGCTGAGTCCTTTCTGCTGCCCACCCCCCCCCCCCAACAGACGACGATTGCTCTTGCTGCTGCTCTGCATGGCTTTGTTTCCTCATCCTCGTGCAAGTCACTGGCATCTTCAGTTTCTCAACTGTAAAATGAGAAGAATAGCTAAAACATGGTTCCCAAATGTGATGCCGGGAGGCTTCATGACATCTGCCTACACTTTTCCTGGCACCTGCCAAGATTTGTGGAAAGTAAGCCAGGCAAATTGTATGGCAGGGCTTGTTCCTGGCTGCCCTCATTCCAGCAAAAAGGCTACCACAGCCACACAGCCAATAATGCTGGAGAGCTACTGGTTCCACCCCCCCCCCCCCACCCTTCGGGCTTTTCCTCTTTTTGACTCCCCTTTCTTCTTCTGACTTCTTTCCTTTTATCTCCCCTCTACCAAGCAAGGAGGGAGGGATCACTTCTGGCTTTACCTCCTGCAGCAGCCATTTTGGGGTGAAATTCCAAAGGTGCCCACAGCTTCAAAAAGGTTGGGGAGGCCAAGCTAAAAGTCCCTCCATCTTCAAGGGTAACACTGCAGGAAATCAAAGGAAATGTCCCCATCTCCTTCCTCCGTGTCTCCCAGCCTGAACACGGTGACATCCCTAACCTGGGAATCCTCCACTAAGTGTTGCTGTTGAGGCCTCTTCCAGTGCTGCTCCCTCTGTGGCTCAGTAGCCTTTCTAGTTGCCCCCTGCTGATCCTGAGCCAGTCCTGGGGGATGGGGAGTGAGGGGCTGAGCTTGCAAGTCCCACGGCAGTGTGCCAGCTTCCAAGCACTCCAGTCCAGACCTCTTCAGGACACCAAACAATGTTCTAAGAGAACTGCTTCCTTATGCTTCTTTCAAGTTGAATTCTCGTGTGGCAAGAGACGGGGTGCTTAGAACCTCTTTCTGCACTAAGTGGGAACCACCTGCCAGCCACAAGCCTTAACCGCTTTCCTGCTTGCCCCACCCTGACAACCCCCCCCCTCAGCTGGATCTTTCCCTTCCCCCCCTGGGGGAGTCACCCTGTCACCAACAGCACAGAAGCAAAAGCGGCTTGTAAAGCCGATGTTGGTGAAACATGAGACAAGCAATCCTAAGCAATTCTTCTCAGAAATAAACCCCATGTATTCAGTGAGGCCTACTCCCAGGGAGGTGTCCCTAGGACTGCAGCCTAGAGCTATTCTGCAAAGCTACGAAAAGGCCTGCAGCCGTAAACCACCACCCTCACCCCCCACCATCTCTCTAGTGCAGGTCCCTTTGGCAGTCAGTGAGAGTTGGGGAGCTCAATGTTTCTTTACTTCAGATAATTCAATACGACTTCCAGTGTGACCCAGAAGTGAAGAAGGCACTGTGGGGACCTTGGGGCGATGCTCTGGTTTTTGCCTCCCAAACCAGAGCGTCACCCCAAGATGCCACCTTCATCACTTCTGGGTCACATTGAAGTCACTGAGGCAGGTGGCTGGAATAGCAGGCCTTCCTCCCTCTTTTTTTTTTGGGGGGGGGGAGTAATTTCCCCCTGCCAACCAGCTGATCTGCAGCAGAGAGGTTGGGAGGGGGGGTGACCCCTGCCCCCTCCAGGAATGTGTGTGTGTGTGTCATTCCTACATACAGGAAGATGCATTTCTGAGCAAACGGAAGAAAAATAGAAATGAATCCAAGAAATTAACAAGACTGGATTTTCTAGTTTAGTAATTATTCTAAGGGATTTAGAATCTAAAGGAGATGTTGTAACTGCTCTCTTCTGGGCTCTGGTGTCAGGCCATTCATCTGAACAGCTGGAAGCCTTTCTTCTTCTTGGATTGTGGTAGGGTTGCCAACCTTCAGGTGGGGCTTGGAGATCTCCAGGAATCAAAACCAGTCTCCAGACCACAGGAATCTGTTCCCCTGGAGAAAATGGCTGCTTTGGGGGGTGGGCTCAAGAGCACTCTGCCTCAGATGAATGGCCTGAAACCTTCCTCTCCCAGGCCCCTCCCCCAAATCTCCAGGGGCAGCGAGAGGAGAACATCTGAGGTTCAGCTCCTGAGTGGTCATGGCTGTCAGGCCCAGAACCTGCCAAACCTGCCTGCCATTAAGTTTTTGGCATTACCAGCTGCTTTCCCTGCATTTTGCAGGGATCCCTTCCGAGTGCCAGTTCTGCCGTCTCTGTGTTGCTGCCTGCCTGTTGTCTTAGGTTCCCACCCAGATACCCCCTCCACACACACACATGACCTGGATTCAAAACAAATATCTCAACAAAAGAAATCACTTGGCTTTCTGGAACTGAATAGAGTAGTGATTGTTCATTAGGTAGGAAACCTTCAAGGAAAGGGGACCAGAGTATTAAAGAACAGATTTTACTTCAGATCATTCAATAGTTCATAAACCTTTGTATTTATACAACTTGTAAACCCCTGTAAACATTCATAATTGTGTAAAAGAAGTAAGGGCAGCTTTCCTCACCTCTTTTCAGCCAAATGGCTCCTATTTATTAAAGACTCCCGTGTTCTCTTTCTGTGGGTCCCAAGAATTCTTCATATAATCTACTCAGCTTGCATAGTGTGTTTCTCTGAATCTGTCTTTCTTTGGCCTTGCATCTAATATTGTAATTGTATATTTACACACTCCTATATATGTCTATCAATATAGGATACACTTCTAGTTCTGACTTCAAATCTCTGATTTCACATTTAGTATAAAACAAGATGTATTTAACAGGCAGATCTATAGGCGAAGGGGGCTGAGACATAACGGTGCTCGGCCACCTTCCAGCCTGTATCCCATCCCGATGGTGACAGGTAGTGTAGCCAGACGAATGTACTCGCCTCCATCACTGGTGTTACGTAACGCCAGGTCCATCAACAATAAGACCATGATCCTTCGGGATTTCCTGCTTGAGCAGGATGTAGACCTGGCTTGCCTGACCGAGACCTGGGTGCGGGATGGGGAGACTGTGACTCTCTCCCAGATGACCCCCCCGGGATACTCGGTCTTTCACCAGTCCCGGACTAGCGGGCAGGGGGGAGGAGTGGCATTGTTCATACGAGAGGCTTACTCCTTTAGGGCACTCCCGGCCCCAGAGATTCCAGGAGTTGAATGTGCCAGCCTGATGTGGGACGTTGGGGAGGGGTTGGCGATCTGGCTGGTGTACCGACCGCCTAACGCACCGGCCAACGCCTTACCATCCCTGGTGGAGGCGGCGGCGGGCTGGGCGTTGGAGTACCCTAGGCTATTGGTCTTGGGTGACTTCAATGTCCACGCCAACGACGCGGCTTCCAGTCAGGCGTTGGACCTAGTGTCATCCATGGCGACACTGGGACTCTCCCAGGTTGTTACAACGCCCACTCATCAGGCGGGACACATGTTAGACCTGGTCTTTGTGGCGGGAGTTTTAGTGGACGATATTGCTACTATAGCAGTGCCATGGTCGGATCACTATGCCCTTAAGGCTCGTGTGGATGTTTCACCCCAACCCTGTTTAGGCGGAGAGCGCATTTTAGCTCGCCCACGGAGCCTGATGGACCCGGAACGGTTCCTAACGGCTCTACGGGATGTCTGGCCCACTGGCGACCCCCTGGATGACCTAGTAGAGTCCTGGAATGATGGACTCTCTAGGGCTATTGAGGAGGTCACACCTAGGCGCCCTCTGCGCCCCCGTTTGAAGCCGTCACCCTGGTTTAACCAGGGGTTGCGGCAACAAAAACGGGGGCTCAGACGACTAGAGAGACAATGGCGGCGTACTCGAGACAAAGCGACTCGAACATCCTATAGAGAGAATTTGAAATCCTATGAGATGGCAATCAAAGCCGCAAAGAAAACTTACTTTGCGACTAAGATTGCGTCCGCAACTTCGCGCCCGGCACAATTGTTTGATATAATTCGGAACTTTACGACACTGCCACAAGGCAGACCAAATTCTATTGAATTGGAGATTGGCTATGAGGCTTTTGCGAAATTCTTTGCGGACAAGATCGCGTCACTCCGCCCCAACCCCCCCAGCCATATTTGAGACAGTTAGTGAAACCGAGGCTCCGGGCCTGTCTTCGGATTGTGTTCTGGATGGCCTCGGCCCTCTCAGCCTGGAGGAAGTTGACAGGATCCTCTTATCTGCACGCCCAACAACTTGTAATCTGGACCCTTGCCCCTCCTGGCTTATTAAATCTTGCCAGAGGGAGCTTAGATATCCTATACGGGATATCATAAATAGATCCCTGATGGAAGGGCATTTTCCAACGCCGCTCAAAGAGGCAGTGGTCCGCCCCCTCTTAAAAAAACCAACTTTAGACCCGGCCCAATTGGCGCACTATCGGCCGGTCTCAAACTTGCCCTTTTTGGGCAAGCTTATTGAGAGGGCAGTGGCGGTGCAGTTACAGACTTTCCTGGAGGATGCTTCCATCCTTGACCCACTCCAGTCCAGCTTCCGCCTGGGTCACGGGACGGAGACGGTGTTGGTCGCCCTGGTGGATGACCTCCAACGGCATCTGGATCGGGGCGGCTCGGCGGTGCTGATGTTGTTGGACCTGTCAGCTGCGTTCGACACGGTCGACCATCGGTTACTGACCTGCCGCCTCGCCAACTCGGGGATTCAGGGGTTGGCTTTACAGTGGCTTTCCTCTTTCCTCGAAGGTCGGGGACAAAGGGTCACAATTGGGGGTGAGCTATCCCAGAGGCGAACGCTCAATTGCGGAGTGCCTCAGGGGGCGGTTCTCTCCCCGATGTTATTCAACATCTATATGCGACCCCTTGCCCAGATTGCTCGAAGGTATGGGCTGGGTTGTCACCAGTATGCTGATGACACCCAGCTCTATCTACTTATGGATGGCCGACCAGCCTCCGCCCCAGAAAATCTAGACCGGGCATTACAGGAAGTGGCTAGGTGGCTCAGACTGAGCGGGCTGAGGCTAAATCCAGCGAAGACAGAGGTCCTTTGCTTGGGTCGTCAGGGCCTGGGGAGGGAAATCTCCCTACCAGCTTTTGAGGGTGCACCGCTGATAGCGGCGGACAAGGTCAAAAGCCTGGGGGTACTATTGGAGTCCTCCTTAACGATGGAGGCTCAGATAGCAGCCACTGCCAAGTCCGCATTTTTTCATCTTAGGCGGGCAAGGCAGTTGGCCCCCTTCCTGGAATATGACGATCTAGCAACAGTGATTCATGCCACGGTCACCTCGAGGTTGGACTACTGCAATGCTCTCTACATGGGGCTGCCTTTGTGCCGAACCCGAAAGCTGCAGCTAGTGCAGAATGCCGTGGCCCAGCTGCTGTTAGGGCTCCCAAGAAGGGAGCACATCCGGCTGGGGCTCCGGGACCTGCACTGGCTGCCAATAGCTTACCGAGTCCGGTACAAGGTGCTGGTTATTACCTTTAAAGCCCTATATGGCCTAGGACCTGCCTACCTGAAGGACCGTCTCTCCCCACATGTTCCCCAGAGAGTACTGAGATCAGGAACACAAAATTTCCTAGTTATCCCTGGGCCAAAGGAAGCCCGCTTAAAATTGACAAGGGACCGGGCCTTTTCTATTATGGCCCCCTCCTGGTGGAACCAGCTGCCGGAAGAGGTGAGGGCCCTGCGGGACTTAGCCCAGTTCCGCAGGGCCTGTAAGACAACCCTCTTCCAGCTGGCCTATGACTAGCTGGTACAAGAAACTGTTTGTAGCTATACTGGATGTCCGCTGCCCCAATGTTTTAGATGTTTTAAATGCTAAATGTTTTAAATGTTTTAATGTTTTCAATGGTTTAATACTTAAATTTAAATGTTTTATCTTTAACTTCTATTTATGTTATATTCTTGTGTTGTAAGCCGCCCTGAGCCACTTGTTGGGAAGGGCGGGATAGAAGTCATAAAATAAATAAATAACAACCTCAGATTGGTGGCGGCAGACAAAGGCATACCAGATTGGTTGATGGACTTAACAGGTACACATTTGTTTCAGCCTCATAGTTTAAAAAGCTGCAGCCATGGAGAGCTTTCTTTTAAAAAAAACACTTTTAAAACAGCTACAAACAGAATCAGACCAGGATATCAGAGTTTCTGTCTGTCTGTCTGTCTGTCCTACTGCGTCTTGTCAGGGACTCTGCAAGCTGCAGGGCAGAACCCAAAGGCATCTGCTGAATGCGCTGTGTGTGTGTGTGGGGGGGGGGGGGTTGTAGCTTTACTGGGACCTGACTTGGGCCCTGGGCATTTTCTACCTGCAGTACCCCTCCCACCCTCAGTGACCATCCTTACAAATCTTTATTAATCATAGATAAAACACAATGGACTTCTGCACCAGCCTACTCTTACAAGGCTCAGGCTCCACACTTGTTCCACCCTCTGGCCACCTGAAAGGCACACAAGCACTCAGTCTCCCTGGTGGCAATCTGGGGTTGACCTGTGTGTGCAGTTGGGCTGTGTGGGGGCTGGGGCTCAGTGGAAGAGCCTCTCTTGGCATGCAGAAGGTCCAATCCCTGCAGTCTCAGCTGAAAAATCACTAGGTAGCAGGTGATGCAAAGGACTAACTGAGACCCTGGAGAGCAGTCTAGTGATCTTGAAGGACTGGCAGTCTGATTCAGTATAAGACAGCTTCGTTTGTGTGGCGAGGCCCAGTTGAGGGTGTATGGGGGGGGGGGGGAGATGGGTGACCTGCAGGGATTAAGCACACAACCACATTTGTCCATGTGGAAAAGAGGGTGCATGACAAGTGGGGGTTCGAGCAGGGTTGGAACTATTATCCCTTATTTAAACATTTATTATTTTACCACATCCCTTATCCTGGGAGAGTATAGATTGCAGCTACATAATTCCTGTGTTCTTTGCAGCCACTGCTGTTAGAACAGATTCTGCCCCCCTCCCCAAACATAATGAGAGCCTGTCATACATGTTAATGCATGGATGTTGCACAATACGGCTCGGTTCTGGGAAAGCATGTTGTTCTCATTTGAACCTCTTGCAATCAGAATGGAGAACTGGGAAATCACTTCAGACAGCCATTCCAGATAGCCCTGAGCTCTTCTTTGATAAACCATAATTAATCTTAACACACGTGAAAGAAACAAACACCCCAAGCAAGACACCAAACACTCCATCATTCTGGAGAGAGCACCACAAAGACAGCATGACAGGCGATCATCATTTCTCTGTCAGACCCAGGGTTTCTGTGTCATCTGGTCATTTACAAATGATTTGAAAGCAGACCACCAAAACCTCTCAGCTACAAGACTTGCCATCTAGTGAGAGATACCCAGAGGGATCTTTTTTCCTTTCCCCAAAATCAATGGCAGGACCAGATCGACATGTTTTTTGAGGGGGGGCAAAATTAAAAAATGGCTCCCCCTATGGGCCATTATATCTTATGATCCCATAGAATATAATGGACTCCATGCCCAATTTTGCGCCCCCCCCTCCATTGGCGCCCGGGGCAATCACCCCCCTCTGCCCCCCCTCCCCAGATCCGGCCCTGATCAATGGGATGTATTTGATCACACTACCCTTCATACTTGTGGTTAAGATATTACAAGCATTGAACCGCTTTCTAATCAATTCAGCAATCTCTCTTTCTAAGATTGCATTTCAGCAGTCTTCTAAGATTAGAATAAGAGACTGCTGAGTTGCAACTGATAATGAAGCTCAAGACAAGGCATCCACCTAGACTGAATCAAGACTTAGGTTTCCTGTCTCATTACCAATGCTGATTTGTCCATGCCGCTGCCTCTCTGCATTTCACACTAATCTAGTCACACAGGTGTCATTTGGCTTCTGAAATCACTCCTCTTTCCATTATATAGGACAGATGGACTCACATTCTAGCTGTATCTAAAGAAGTGAGCAGCGACTCATGAACACTCCTCCCCTGCAGCCACAAATTGTGTTAGCCTTTAAGATGCTGCTGGACTCTGGCTCTTTTCTACTAGTGTAAGATAGCTTCATGCTGCTCCTTTAGTGTACATAAATATCTTCAAAAATTGTAAAGCTCCCTCAGTGCAAGAGCGAGTGAAGAAGTCCAGTTTTGACAAGTCCCCCCACCCGAGAAATGTCATTTCCTCACCCCACTGTGCAGCTTGTTTTCCACGACTGGTTTCAGCATCATCTTTTGTAGAGGTTTCTGGAAGCTGCTAAGGGAAGGGGAAAGATGTCTGTCCATGAAAGACTTCTGATTCTGCTTCATAGGGACCCATTTCTGATTATTTTCTTCCAATAGAATGAATTTACACTGCCACATTTTCATGAGAATGATCATTCGGTGCCAGTTTTTTAAAAATCATGTCAGCTCTCAGCCAGATTTGCCCCAGCAGGGCCTCTTATGCACAGGTCTTTTGTCTTGTTTCACTGTCCATGTCTGTTAGGTTTTCTTTTTCATTCTGCATTGATTCCCACCCCCTTCGGCATTCAGTTTATTCAGTCAGCTCCCAGTTTGCTAGTCTGTTTCCCTGAGTTTCCTAAGAATGGGTTTGTGCTGATTTCCCCATTGTTCTGCTTTCAAGCTGGTAATTCAAAAGCATATAGATCCCTTCAAATCTTCTCCCACCCCCTTGCTGCCCTTTGGAGGTCACTGAGTCCCCACCCACATCAAGGTTGTTCCAACCTCTCTGTACCTTCTGCCATTAATTGGTGCATCCCTCATTGTTTTACATTTTAATTCCCCCCCCCCCCCAGTAATCTGAGTCTAGCATTATGAGACTATCGCTATTCTCATGCTGCTTGTTTAAAAACTGACTCTCAGCTGGGCTGTTCTCTCCTACCATGTGGTTTAAACCAGGCAGCAGGAGAAGGCAGAATAGAGCTGTGGCTATGGGGAGCCATCCCAGCTGGGCTGCTCTCTCAGCTCTCTCCTGCTGAGATTGGGTGTGTCATGACCCAGATGGGGGTCACTGGAATGAGGGTCCCTTGGGAAGGCCCAGAGTCCCCTCCCAAGCTCTTCTGATTCCCCTTGTGTTGGCCAAGAAAATAGGCATGTAGACCAGGCAGAGTAACACAGAACAACACAAACATTTATTTTAAACAGGAAAATCAATAAAATGCAAGTGAACAGATGAGGTGCTTTAAACTATATAATATCGTGGGTGAAGGAAAATAAACATAACATCCCTAACGCAACTAAGCTTAACTGTTCTTGCCTGTTAGGCCCTAGGGCCAGAGTTTTATACCCTCTCCAGGGCTGTTATTCAGCTCACCAAATCTTACATTGCAAAGCCCACACAAAGCAAGACAAAGTGGTTCACACCAACCCGTTTCCCCTCCCAGACAATAAGCGGTTGAAGCTGGCTCTGGGATGAGAGAAGACAGCCTTGAGAAGGCAGCTCCAAACTTCTCTGCAGGAAAGAAATGGATACTTATAACTGCTATGCAGACAGAGCAAAGCAGGCACAGTTCGCACTTCCCCATATTCCCAAAACAAAGAGGCAAGTTGGTATACAGTAACCTAAAAATGGGAAGAGCACTTGACAGGAGGACAAATGGAAAGCTGCATTTAACACCCCTCTGGGACAGTTTGAATACTTGGTGATGCCATTTGGGCTAAGGGCCCAGTGAGAGTGTTCATGAACTTGATTAATGAGGTGCTACAAGGGGGAGGTTGTTTAATTGGATGATATGCTGATTTATTCAAACGATCTTCCCTCCCATGTGAAATTGGTCTGCAAGGTCCTAAAGACTCTGTATAGGTGCAAACTGTTGGCCAAGCTGTCAAAGTGCGAGTTCCACTGGGAGAAACTGAACTTTTGGGGGTATCGCATGCCCTGGGTGGGGCTGGGGATGAACCCAGCCAAAGTCTGCAATGTACTGGGCTGGAAGGTCCCCACAAACCAGGCGCCAATTACAGGACTTCTTGGGGTTTGCCAGTTTTTACCACCCATTCATAAAGAACTTTGCCCAGGTAGCCCTACTCCTGACAGACCTCCTCAAAATAAAAGGGAAGGGCCTGGAAGGGAAGCAACCAGGGGGAAAGTTGGCTTGATAAGGGAGTGCCAATGGGCGTTCCAGAAACTGAAATAACTGGTTACATCTGAGCCTATGCTGTTGCACCCCAATGAAAATAAGAGCTTTGTTATCCAAGTTGATGCCAGCATTGTGGTGATGGGTGGGGTGTTGTTACTCCACCCCTGCATGTATGTGTCCAGAAAATTTTCAGAAATGGAATGTAATTGGTTAGTGTGGGACAAAGAGGCGGCAGTGGTGAAACTTGCCCTAGAGACTTGGCACCATTGGTTAGAGGGTGCAAAAGTCCCTTTTGAAATTTGGACTGATCACAAAAACCTTGAGGGTTTATGTTCCAACCGCTGCTTAGGTGCCAAACAGATACGCTGGGCAGAGTTCTACTCTAAGTTCAACTTCATGTTGAAGCACCTCTCTGGAAAGTCCAACATTTATTTATTTATTTATTTATTTATTTATTTATTTATTTATTTATTTATTTATTTATTTCCTGCCCTCCCCTATCGGGCTCAGAGCAACTAACAACAGTAATTTGATAACAGATTTACATTAGTACAATAAAACATTATTAAAATATTAAAACAATTTTAAATACAATTTCAGATGGCATTCTGTCTGGTTCAAAATAATTTATGTTAATGCTGTGGGACGGTGGGTACTACGCACCCCCATAGATGTTAAGAGCACCTCCAGTTAGTTATTAAAAGCCTACCTGAACAAGTGATGACAACCCTCATCTATGGCTCCGAATCGTGGGTTTTATACCGTCATCACCTGCGACTCCTTGAGCGCTTTCATCAGCGCTGCCTTCGCACCATCCTCAACATCCACTGGAGTGACTTTGTGACCAACACTGAAGTCCTCAAGCGGGCAGAGGTTACCAGCATCGAGGCACTGCTGTTGAAGACGCAGCTGCGCTGGGCAGGGCATATTTCTAGGATGGAAAACCACCGCCTTCCCAAGATTGCCCTGTATGGCGAACTCTCCACCGGCCATCGAAATAGAGGGGCACCAAAGAAGAGGTACAAGGACTCCTTGAAGAAATCCCTTAGCACCTGTCACATCAACCATCACCAGTGGTCTGACCTAGCCTCAGATCGCAAAGCATGGAGGCACACCATCCACCAGGCTGTCTCTTCCTTTGAGAACACACGCATAGCTGGTCTTGAGGACAAAAGGAGATTGAGGAAGAATCGCACTGCTACAGGACCAACCCTAAATCAGACTTTTCCCTGCAGCCGCTGTGGCCGGACCTGCCTGTCCCACATTGGTCTTGTCAGCCACCAGCGAGCCTGCAGCAAACGTGGACTATTGCACCCTTCTTAAATCTTCGTTCGCGAAGCCAAGCCGAGAGAGACCTGAACAAGTATGACTTACAGGACCTGCGGAATTGTGGCAAATCCCGCAGGACCCTTGTCTCTTCCTGGTGGATGCTCTCTCCTAGCTGTCACAGCAAGAGAGCAAGCAGGAAGAGATCATTGACTCTTTGTTCACAGAAGCCCAATGGGGAGGGGGGCAGCGACCACCTCTAGCCAAAAGAGAAAGGCCCCTTGGGTCGCCCAGGTAAAGGAGGCACTAGATGCTGAAGGAGACCTGAAAGGGGAGAGGGAGGAAGGGTTCCTGTATAAGGAAAATAAACTGTATGTGCTAGAGGCACTGAGGGGCGAGGTCTTGTGTCAGTGCCATGACAATCAGCTAGAGGGACATTTTGGATTTGTAAAAACTCTGCACTTAATGCAAAGGCAATTTTGGTGGCCTAGCATGAGAAAGGGCATATCCCAGTATGTGACCTCATGCCCGGTCTGCAACATGGGAAAGAAGTGGGAAGGAAGCCCCCAGAGCTATTGAAACCACTGGAAACCCCTTCATGCCCCTGGGCAACCATCTCCGTGGACTTTATCATGCACCTACCCCCCAGGAAGGAGGAAATAACCATTTTGGTAGTGGTGGCCATCTTCTCTAAGCAGGCACATTTCATCCCATGTTCTCAGGTCCCAACTGCTAAATAGCTAGCCAAGCTGTTCATGAATTCATGCTCTGAAACTGCACTCTTTTTCCTAATAAAGTGATCTCAGTTCGTGGACAAGCTCTGGAGAGAGTTCTTGAAGCTTTCTGGAACTGAGCAAGCTTAGTTCTGCCTATCATCCCTAAATGGTTGGGCAATCAAATTTTAGAGCAATTCATATGAGAACTTCCTGTGAATTTAGGGGGAGGTATTTGTGAGTTTCTTGCATTGTTGCAGGGGGTTGGACTAGATGGCCTGGGAGGTCCCTTCCACCTCTATGATTCTATGATTCCAGCAGGATAATGGTGTGGAGCTCCTTCTCTTTGTGAAATATTGCTACAATAATAGCTATTATAGCTTGGTAGGGGCATCACCATTTCAAAATTATGCATGGGTTTGAAGGGAAGTCAATGCCAGGAGCTCCGGTGGGTCTTCAGAAGTGGCAGACTCAATTGGCAGCCCCATGGGAACCCATTAAAAAGACTCTGGAAAAGGCTAAACAGGACTACAAGGCACAAGAAGATAAACACAGGTCCTCCCCTTGGAATATCAAAGTGGGTGACTTAGTGTACACTTCCACTAAAAACCTGAAGGGGGCTCAGCCTTCTAGGAAACTGGGATGGGAATATTTGGGACCATTTAAAGTGACTGGATTGATAAATGAAATGACTGTGGAGGTGGCTTTACCCCCCCCCCCAAAAAAAACCCAAACCCTTAAACATGTACACCTGGTCTTTCATTTTAGTTTATTTAAACGTGACCCTAGACAAGTCAATGGCACCAGCAACCTGCAATCCTTCCCCTATAATGGTGGGTGGCCAACCGCACTATGAAATCAACCATATCCTGGATTCCAAGATCAAGAGAGCAATCTGTACTAACTAGTCAAGTGGATCCACTTCTCTGAAGCCCACAAGGAGTGGGTCAGATCGACAGATGTCAACACACCCAGACTCATCATCAAAGATTTCCATAAACAGTTTCCTGAAAAGCTGGGGGGAGTGGTGTCAATTCTTGGGGACCAGTATGTTTCCCTGACAATTGTGTCAGAATGGCAGGTGGTTGTACCGCATTGTGCTGTTCATGCACATTCAACTATTCTTATTTCTTCACACTATGGACACTCAATGAAATTGCTGAGCAGTCAGGTTAGAATGGATAAAAGAAAGTACTTCACTGTGGAATTCACTGCCACAGGAGGTGGTGGGGGCTACAGGCATAGCCAGTTTCAAGGGGGGGATTAGATAAACATATGGAGCAGAAGTCCATCAGTGGCTATTAGCCAAAGTGTATTGTTGGAATTTTCTGTCTGAGGCAGGGATGCTTTGTATTCTTGGTGCTTGGGAGGGGCAACAGTGTGAGGACTTCTAGTGTCCTGGCCCCACTGATGGACCTCCTGATGACACCTGGTTTTTTGGCCACTGTATGACACAGAGTGTTGGACTGGGTGGGCCATTGGTCTGATCCAACATGGCTTCTCTTACGTTCTTTTTTCTTGGAGTCTGTTATCATATCCTGGTTTGTATATTATTTTTTTCCTTTGCTCAAACATGTATCCAATTAGTATGCTTACTTTGGCATTTCACTTGCTGTAACTATTCACACGATGCATAGGAGGAAGACTTTAGCAGTTGAACTGTTATCTGGTAGCCATAGCAACGTCTGGCTCTGGCCAGATGACCTTCAGTGTCCAAAGAAGACTCTCTATGTTATACATCTAACCCTGGGAACAGGGACTAGCTTTAGCTTGCGTGCCTTTTTGCTTTGTATTTATTGGTTCTGCTTGTAAGTTACTCCGTTCTTGGCAATGGCCTCGTGGCACAAAGCTCCTTTGTTCTATATTGATTTTCAATAAACTACTGACCATTTTCACATGTGCTGAGTTGACTGGGATCAGTATCTGGCAAAACCTTAGACAAGCATGATTGCATTCCAAAGGGAGTTCAGGCCATCACATTTAAAGGGACCACGTTCCTTCTCTCCATTTGGAAATAATGAAGGATAGAGGCACCTTCTTTTGGGGCTCATAGAATTGGACCCCCTGATCCAATCTTTTTGAAACTTAGAGGGTGTTTTGAGCAGAGGCACCAAATGCTAGGCTGAAAATTTGGAATCTCTATATCAAAAAACAGCCCCCCCCCAAGCCCCAGATACCCACAGATCAAAATTCTCCATTATACCCTATGGAGATTAGTCTTCATGGGGTATAATGGAGTGCCCAGCAGACATTCAATCCCCCCTCTTGCTTTTGGATAACCCTGAAGCCTCTAAACTTGGGGATCCCCTGCCCCGAACTGGGAACTGGCAACGCTAACTAGTATCCAGTGTAACATGCCCAGGTCCTTCAACCTTTCCTCATAGGACTTGGTCTCCAGACCCCTCACCATCTTTGTTGCCATTTCAGCCTGTCTATACCCTTCTTAAAACGTGATCACCAAACCTGAACCCAATACTCCGGGTGAAGAGCTTGACCATCAAAGCACAGTAAAGTGAAATTATCACCTCGCGTGATCTGGACACTGTGCTTCTGTTGATACAGGCCAAACATCACATTGGCCTTTTTAAGGATCGCATCACACTGCTGTCTCACACTCAGCGTGTGGCCCCCCTCCTCTGAGGGGGAAGGGAAGGAGCTTGACCCTCCCATGGTCTAGACCTACTAGCATTTGTATGAAGGTGGGCTGAGGTAAGTCTGGAAAGCAGCTGGAGTGATTCCCCACCTTCCTGCCAGTTCTCTGTCCAGAGGGGGCTGGGGGAGTTTTAAAACTCAGAGTAAAGTTTTTGCTTATTTAAACCTTCAAAGAAAAAATGCATTTCTTCACACCCCCTCTTTGGAGATCTTTTGGGAGGCGCTGGAGGGCCTGCCTCTTTGCCAAGGCTTTGAAAGGAGTTTGAACGGGAAAGCATCTTTTTTTGGGGGGGGGAGCATTGCCAGGTGGCCACAGGCAGGGGATGGGGGGGAGGCAGGGTTGCCAGCTCTGGGCTGGGAAATACTTGGAGATCTGGGGGGTGGAGCCTAGAGAGGGCAGGGTTTGGGGAAGGGAGGAACCTCAGCTCCCTGGGCACGATGCCATGGAGCCACCCGCCGAGGCTTCCATTTTCTCTGGGGAGCTGATCTCTGTAGTCTGGATGGAGATCAACTGTAATCTGGAAGTTGGCATCCCTACGGGGAGAGATCTAGGGCTTGCTATTTTATTTTGGGCTTTAACTGAAAATGTTTTTAACTATTACTGTAAGGTGCCTTGATCCAGAAGGAAAGTCCAAACCTAAACATTTGAATAAATTAAACAAAATGCAATGTAAAGAAACCACCACCAATCATTGGTAAGATTGCCAGCCTTCAGGTGGTGGCTGGAGATCTCTTGGGACTGCAGTCGATCTCCAGGTGACAAAGATTAGTTCACCTGAAGAAAATGGCCACCTGGGAAGATGGGCTTTATGGCATTATCCGCCTTTCTCAAACTCCACTAGGGCTGTGAATCCCCACCGGCAGCATGATGACATCACCCGGAAGTGACGTACTGGAAGTGGGTACATTGTGTGGGGATGCTCTAGGAAATTGCAGAAAACTCTATGGTTTCATGCAGGGACACTCCAGCAATTTTGGGGGGAACTCTATGGTACCATAAAGACCTTATTTTGGGGTTCAGAGGGCAGGCAGTCAAATCAGCTCCTTATTCAAATCTCCTTTGAAATAGAAGCCTGTTGGTGGTACTCCAAATGGAAGCTTGGGGTGCCCGGACCAGCATTTGCCTGGGTACCACTGCATGTCATCTTGCAAAACAGTCTCCCGAGCATGAGAATATGTCATTTGGAGTGTTCCAAAGATTGTTTTGGGGAACAGCCTGGCCCCCAGTGTCTGCTTTTGCGACTGTCCTGGGGGCAGAAACACTCTTTGAACCAGGAACCAGCACATGTCCCCTAGAATGAAAGAGTCCCCAGAAAGCGGGGATGTATGACATATGGTGGTCCAGACCTTATTTTGGAGTTCAAAGCTTTCAAACTCTCCCAGTGTGTTTTTGGTTGAATTTAGGAATGAGTCGTGAATAAGGAATGAATAAGGAACCAACTTTATCCTCCTTTGCCAAGGGGCCTTGCCATGTTTTTGCTGAGGCTGTAGGCCTCGCAGTTTGATGTGACTCTGCTGGGAATATTGTGGGAGGATGTAGGGGGTTGCTTTTGCCTGCGCTCTTTTGCCCGTAGCCTCTGCCATTATGGGGAGGCTTGTGCCTGGGTCTCAAGGACATGACAGCTCCTCACAGAGACTGTCTCAGCACTTGCTGGCATGCAGTGGTGGTGGGGGGGGGGTGGCTAAGAAACTGTTGCCTTTGCTTGTGCTGGCTTTTTGCTATGAATTCTGGCGGACTGGTAACAGCCCAGGTGAGGGAATATAGATCTGGCTCAAAGAGTTATAGCCAGATCTGACACAAAGAGTCATACCTGCAGTAATGTGTCTATCAATAAAATCCTTTTCTGAACTCCAGCAAGAGACCTGATTATTGAGGACAACCCAGGAGCTGACATCTTTGTTGGAGGTCCAATTCTGCCAAAAATGAAAGATCAAATAAATTCTTCAAGAATGAGAAAAAGCAGGATCTGGGTAACTAATACAAGAAATGGACTCTGACCTAGTAGGATGACACTCACAATTGGAATATTAGGATTGAGGGATACAACTTATTTAAAAGAGACAGACAAATGAGGAAGGGTGGAGGTATAACATTATATGTGACGGAAGTATATACTTGTGAGGAAATACATGAATCTGAGCATGGCAGTTCAGTTGAGAGTCTCTGGGTAAAAATAAAAGGAGTAAGAAATAATAGTGATATTATGGTGGGGGTCTGCTGTAGACCACCAAGCCAGGCAGGGGACTTAGATTAGATACTCCTACACACTCCTACAACAGATTGCAAAGTTCTCAAAGAGAAGGCACACAGTGGTCATGGGAGATTTCAATTACCTGGACCTCTGTTAGAAGTCCAACTCTATTAAAAACAAAAGGTCAAATAAATTCCTGACTTGTCTTGCTGACAATTTCATTTCTCAGAAAGTGGAGAAGGAAACAAGGGGATCTGCTCTCTTGGATTTGATTGTCACCAACAAGGAAGAACTGGTTGATGAAGTGGAAACAGTGGGCATCCTGGGCAGTAGTGACCATGTAATTTTGGAATTTACAGGCAGGGGGAAAGGAAAAGCTTTACATGGTCAGACAGAGAAGTAGTGAATAGACCCCCCACGCATTATTAATGAAGGGGATGTGGCCAGTGATGTCACATCCAGTGACATCACCGGAAACTGCATCGTCATATTAATTGAGCAGGCTGGAAATCACATGTGTAGCCCCCTCCCCACCACTTCTCCAGCACCACCCACTGTAGTGTCATTGAACTTCCTCCTGTGGCACCCTACCCTGGAAAATGGGGGCCACCACTGAGAAGGCCTGAGTAGGTCCGTGTGACCCCTCCAACAACACGCCCAGTCACCCCTGGCCAATAGCAAATGGGCTGGGGCCCACCCCCACCAGGTTATTTTAGGAAAGAAGCCGTTTGTGCTTGAACACGCATGCGCAGGCTCTTGCTGAGAACATGGAAACTCCTGCCAGGTCCCAGGTATTCACCACACAACCGCCATCGGGGAGGTCTAGCTTCAACAACATTGGCACTCCTGCCAGGCAGCTGGTATTTGACATTCCTTCTGCATCTACTATGTACTTTGGCGGAGTTGTCCCTATGCACTGTACTTACCTGGTCTCCAATGAGACTGTGGAGATGCCCGAGCACTCCGCAACTCCAGAGGTAAATGGCAGAACAGAAAACACAATGATGCCTGCATGGGGAAGCCAACATGATGTGTGGATGGCACTTTCCAGCCGCCCTGAAGATGAGATGGACTTGGGAATGTCCAACTCACTGTGGTGTATTTACCGGGACCCTGCTGAGCAGTTTGAAGATGAAGAAACTCCAGCAGGGGGTAAAAATGAAGAGGTTTTAGATGAATCCATGGAACAAGAGAACGTGGTGTCACAGGTAATCAGGTAAAGCAGTGTTTGTGAATGGGTGTATAATGAAGGTGATTGATAGACTTTTTCACTGAGCTGTTCTTTTTATTTTATTTTGACAGCTTGATGAGAATTTTATCCAGGCTTTCAATAATCTTCACATCGGTAACCCTTTTGACATGAATCTATCGTGTGTGTCATGTTTCTGTACCAAAGTTACCCTGTACAACAAGAAAAAGAAGAATAAAATGAATAATAAGCGGAAGAGGTAGTTCTGTTACAATAAAGACATTTGTTTTATAACCTTGTGTGATCATTTCTGAGTTAAGCGGGCGATGATGGGGGCAGTTGATGAAGAGGAGGACTTAAGGCACATGTATTATACACCCAAAGAAGCAGGAAGCTTTGGCAGGGTAAGGCTTCTCTTCCAGGCAGCCAAAAAGCAGTGTAAAGCTCTCACTCAAAATCATGTTACTAACTGGCTTTCAGAGCAAGATGCTTACACATTGCATAAGCAACTCCGTGTCTGCTTTAAGAGAAACAAGACCATGCTTTCCGGTCTCAATGCCCAGTGGCAGGTGGATTTAGTTGATATGCAGAAATTTTCCAAAAATAATGATGGCTACAAGTACATTTTAACAGTGGTTGACATATTGTCTAAATATGCCTGGGCTTTGGCCTTAAAAGACAAGACAGGGGGGAGGGTATCAAAAGCCCTTAAGGAAATTTTCAAACAAGGTAGAATACCTGCCAAGCTTCAGACTGATGCAGGTAAAGAGTTTCTAAACCAGTCTGTAAGCAGCATGTTAAAGCTACATGGAGGCCACCACTTTTACACCCATAATGAAGTCAAAGCAGCTATTGTGGAGTGCTTCAATTGAACATTAAAGAGTCAATTAGTACAAGGAATGCTATGGTTAAAATGTTTCTAGTTCCTAGGTTGACTTATTTATTTTATGTATTGCCTTGGCATATACCAGAATACATACTGAAGAGATGGCAAGGAGATATAGATAGATTTGTTTTTGCATCAAAGAAACCAAGGACAGCTAATAGGTATAGATATTATGGTATTAAAGATGGGGGATGGGGGATTCCCAATATAATTTACTATTATGATGCATATCAATTAAGGCACTTAATGATTTGGTTGGAGGGAGAATTAGGAGAAGAGCTGAACGGGATAGAAAAGGAAAATTTAGAGGTAGTAGGAGGAAAGGAAAGTTTATTTGAGAGAACGAAAAGGAGGAAGAAGATAGGTGATAAATTATCAACCTTTATGGGGCCCAGTAGGGTATGGGGGAAGTGGAAAAAAGAACTCGCTCCGGAGATATCATCTATTACTAAAATGTGGTATTATGATAAATTTGCTCCATTAAGGGGATCGCTGTCAAAGGAAGTAGGCGATAAACTGAAGAGGATTACGATTCGAGAATTGAAAGAGGTTTGGGGTACTGATGGGGTGAAGAAAGAGGAGTATAATATTTTGAATAATATTAATTGGTTGTTAAAAAGTCAAATCTCCTCATTGCTGAAGGAGGAAGAACTTAAAAATATTGGTAAAAGAATTAATACTCCCTTTGAAAACTTGGTGAAAGAGGATAGCGAAGATAAGTCAAAAATAGTTTCAAAATTGTATAAGATTTTATTAGGTACAGGGAAATCCCCGAGAGAATTTTTGAAGGAACATTGGGAAACAGATATTGGAGATAAAATTTTAAATGAAGATTGGGAGAGGATGTTTAGATTACCTCCCTTTGTTACAACATCTAGGTTAGTGCAGGAGCAGGGATTGAAGATGATACAGAAATGGTATTATACACCCATTAAGATGTATTATATCTCTAAATCAGGGAGTAAAAATTGTTGGAGGAAATGTGGAGAAATTGGAACTTTCAGTCACATGTGGTGGGATTGTCCCTTAGTGAAAAAATTCTGGTTGCAGGTTGGCATAGAGATGACAAAGATTATGGGATGGAAAATAAGTATATCTAAAGCAATGGCAATTATTAATTTGGATGGTGTGGGATTAAGATCAAAAGAGGACAGTAAATGGATTAATTTGATGTTAGTAGCAGCAAGACAAGTGATAGCAAGGAATTGGAAAGAAGCTGAGGAATTGACAATTAATCACTGGAGGGATAAAATGAATTATATAATTATTTTGGAGTATTTAACGATGAAGATACGAAGAATGAACGGATTAAAGGTTAGGGAACAGGAGGAGGGGTGGTTTAGGAAGATGGTGAGATATTTGGAAAAGTTTAAACAATTTAAGACGATTGGTTAGTTAATAAGAAAATGAATGGATAAGATGTTTAAATAGAGTGACGGAGTTGTATTTGGATGAAATGTTAATAGTTATAAATTTATGGAATATTATAATGTATCTATGGCCTGGGACTCTCACAGAGGTGGATTGGTGTTGGAATATATAACAATAAAAATTTAAAAAAAAATTGAACATTAAAAACAAAAATGTGGAGGTATTTTACTGCTAACACCTTCAGATATATTGACGTGCTGCCACTGTCAAGTCTGCTATGATGCTTAGTAGTTTAGAGGTTCAGGCACCAACTCTGGTTCAGGAAAAGGATCCTGGGTAAAACCATTCTGTATTCAGATGCTGCTAGCTTGAACTCTCCTTCCCCCTCCTCCCTCCTTTGTTATGTAGCAATGCTTGGGAACGAGAATATGGGAACAAGATTGTGGTGCCTTCTCAGAGATAGCCGGTGCTTCAGAAAATGCCCAAGGCCAGCCAGTGCTTGAGAACGATAAAATAATAACAATGTGTGAATGTGCCCTGCATAGAGTGTCCCCACCCTAAGGAATGCTTTTGATGTATACCTTAAATGTTTGCCCTTTGTGCATGCTCGCCAGTCTCTCAATCTGCTTCTACAGTCTTGCAACATGTTACAATAAACTAGAAACTTTTTATCAAGAAGGTCTCGTTAATGAAACATCAGACTTGACATTTTGAGAGACTCCCTTTTTTGGAGCTCAACCTTTCTGGCAACTTGAAAAGTCAGATGGCCGACCAGATTCCGGACAACGGAGAACTCCCACCCGACCTGAGATGAGAGGGAGCGACCCCGTGGCACGTCGTGGACCCGAGGAGAGCCGCAGAGTCTCCCCCCGAATTCCAGTTGGTGTTATCCCCCCGGCAGTATCAACCAAGGACCTCGACCACCATCATGGATCAGGCCCCACTACGCCGGGAAGCCATCCTGAACCGCCACACCAGGCCGACCCAGGGGGCAGGGATGGAGGCTGCGAGCCCGAGTTCTGGAGGAACGGGCGAGGCAGACAGCATCCTCGTGGTTTGAGTTGGGGAAGACGAGGATGGGGGAGCCGAGGGCCGAGGAGCGGACAGTGGTGAGCAGAAGCCCAAGGACCCGTATGAGGAAGATTACCAGATGTTCCGTTCGATGGTCCGCAAAGAAATCGACGGAGCCTTGGGGGGGCTGAGGGATGAGGTCCGAGACCTGACGATCCAGCTGGGGAGAGCCCTGGGGGGAACTACCTCCTGAAGACCCCCCACGACCCAGGCGGGAGCCCGGGGCCAGCCTAGTAAACCGGTGGCGGCTCCAGCTCCTGCCAGAGCGGCGGCAGCACCGGCCCCAGCCCCCCCAACCACCGGCCCCACCAGCAGGACCGCGCCACGCCAGTAGAGAGCTGGATGCCACCTTCGATGGGGACCCGGAGGAAGTGAACTACTTCGGGATCCAGGCGAACAGCTATATGCACTACTGGGGCCACGCTTTCCCCGATGAATTCAGCCGGGTCGACTACTTGGGTTCGAAGCTGCGAGGGGCCGTGAAAAGGTGGTATGTAAGCCTGTGCGAGATCAGGAGCCCGATCCTGGACGACGTGCGCACCTTCCTGCAAGCCCTACTGACCCAGTATGAAGACCTGTTACAGGAGTCCCGGGCGCTGGCAGCCCTATGTGACATGCAACAAGGGGCAAGGTCTATCCGCGAGTACGCTGCGGACTTCCAAGCCAACGTGGCCCGGGTGCGAGGATGGAACGAAGTGATGAAAATTGATAAGTTCACCAATGGGCTGAATGCGAGCATCCTCGACCAGGCCCTCACCCAGGCTCGACCAACCACCCTGGTGGGTTGGATCCAACTGGCCGGGGAGGTGGAGAACAACCTCCGGCGGGTGGCCATGCTGCGTCAGCACCAGTCCAGGAAGGCCCAACCGAGAGGGAGCCCCGCAAAACCCGAACCCCCCAGGGTGAAGAAACCAGCTGCCGCAGTACCGGTGGGGCCCCGCAGATGCTTCTGGTGTGGGGAGCCCAACCACCTGGCCTCCAACTGCCCTCAACCCCCGCCGGCGCGGGCACCAGCTGGGCCCCCCAAACCGGCTACCCCGGCCCCGAAGAAAGCCCCTGGCTGCCCTAAGGATGCGGCGAAAAGCAGCGCGGTGATGGTGCAAGAGGAGCTGCAGGAGGAAGAAGTGCTCCTGTCCGCGGAGCTGGCTGGAAGAGCCGGCGGGAAATGAGCCCGACCTGCTGCTCTAAAGGGTGCCCATCAGCAGGTCGATCGAGACGAGGCGCCGCTGACGGTGAGAGTGACGTGGAGATTGTATTTTGTGACTGTGAAACTGCTGAACCCCAAATTACGGAGGTTCCTGCAGATAAGAGCGCTTATAGAGTCGGGGTGTAACAGGGAACTGATCTCCCCCAAGGTGGTGGAGGCATTGGGACTAGAAAGCTCACAGCTGCCGCACCCGATGCTGTTTGAGCAAATGGATGGGTCCATGATGTGCGGGGAGCCCTGCACCCGTGAGACGCAGCCCTGCCCCATGGGGATCGAGGAACATTGGGATCAGGAATTCTTTGTGATAGCCCCCTCGTGCTCGTATCTGGTGGTACTGGGGGTGGGTTGGCTGGAAAAGCACGAGCCCCTGATCAGGTGGAGGGCCCAAACGATCCGCTTCCTAGACCCCGGTTGCAAGGCTGGAACGTAGCGTGGGGGCCGAAAGCCCCGGCTGCAAAGGAGAGGGCATGCGTGACGGTGGAGGAAGTACACCCGATCCCTGAAGCTTACCGGGACTTAATGGAAGTATTTAGTGAGAAGGAGGCCGACCAACTGCCCCCCCACCGGAGCACGGACTGCGCCATAGAGCTGATTCCGGGGGAAACCTTACCCCGGGCCAAGCTGTATCAGATGGGGTGGGCGGAAAAGAAAGAACTCCGAAAATTTTTAGACAAGAACTTGGCTAGGGGATTCATCCGACCTGCCACGGCCCCCCACGCCGCCCCAGTCTTGTTTAGGAAGAAAAAGGACAATTCACTTAGACTTTGTACTGATTTTCGCGGGATTAATGCGATTTCCATGTCGAACGCCTACCCCATCCCCCTCATCAGGGACTTGCTGAGTACTGTGGCGGGGGGGGGGAATCTTCACCAAACTGGACTTGCGGGATGTGTACTTCCGAGTGCGCATTAAGGAGGGGGATGAGTGGAACACAGCGTTCAACACCCCTATGGGACAATTTGAGTACTTGGTGATGCCGTTTGGGTTGCAGGGGCCCCAGGGGTGTTTATGAACTTTATCAATGATGTGTTGAGAAAATACCTGTATAAGGAGGTGGTGGTTTACCTGGATGGCATCATTATTTACTCGCAAGATGAGCAATCACATGTCAAGCTGGTGAGGGAAGTCCTAAGCACATTGCTAGAACACCAGCTCTATGCCAAACTGTCCAAATGTGAGTTCCACCGAACAGAATTAGACTACTTGGGGTTCAGGGTCTCCGAGCGCGGCTTGGCCATGGACCCAGGAAAGGTCCAGGCGGTGCTAGAGTGGGCTCCCCCGAGGACACGTAGACAGCTCCAATCTTTCCTCGGGTTCGCAAATTTCTGCAGACAATTCATAGAGGGGTTCGCCCAGATCGCCCTACCCTTGACCGACCTCCTAAAGACCAAAGGCAAGGGTCCGGAGGCCAAACAGCCTGGAGCGGGGTTAAAATGGACGCCCGAGTGCCAGGACGCATTTGACCACCTGAAGCGCCTGTTCACAAGCGAGCCCGTCCTAAGCCACCCGGACGAGCAGAGGGCCTTCGTGGTCCAATGCGATGCCTCCGACGTGGCCGTAAGAGCAATACTCATGCAGAGGGATGGGGAGGGGAAATTGAGACCCTGCGCTTTCATCTCCCGCAAGTTCTCAGACGAACAGCGCAACTGGTCGGTTTGGGACAAGGAGGCGTTTGCAGTCATGTTCGCTCTGAAAACCTGGAGGTCTTGGCTAGAGGGGGCGAAACTCCCCTTCGAAGTGTGGACTGACCATAAAAACTTAGAAGCCCTCACGGGGAAGCGCAAACTGAGCGAAAAGCAAATTAGGTGTGCCGGCTTCTTTTCCAAATTCGACTTCACCCTAAAGCACATCCCAGGGACTAGGAATTTCTTGGCCGACGCGCTCTCGAGGCTCCCGCAGCACGAAAGCCAGAGGGAGGAGGTGGTGGACTCGTTAATTCAGCCATCACAAGTGGCGGGCATGGTCACCACCCGCTCCCAAAAGAAACGAGAGCTGGACGGGGTCAGTCGAGAGCGCATTGCCATAGAAACCGAAAGGGAGGGGAAAGAGTGGCCAGAGGGGGTGCAGAAAGGAAAAGAGGGCTTGTGGTACAAGGGAGACAAACTCTACATCCCGAGCTGCCTGAGGAAGGAGATACTGCAGCTCTGCCACTCCTCCAAACTGGCGGGGCACTTTGGCTACGTAAAAACCTTGCACTTAGTAAATCGACAGTTCTGGTGGCCGTCCCTGCACAAAGACGTGTCCGGATTTGTCACGAGCTGCCCCGTGTGCGTAATGGCCACGCGGCGAGGGGGGAAACCGCCCGGACTATTGCAGCCCCTTGAGACAGCTAAGCGACCCTGGGCGATAGTCTCCATGGACTTCATAGTGGAGCTTCCCCCCTCCCGAGGCAAAACAGTCATTCTGGTGGTGGTGGACACCTTCTCTAAACAAGCCCACTTCATCCCCTGCTCCCAGCTGCCCACAGCTAAGAAACTAGCGGCCCTGTTCTTTGATCACGTAATAAAATTACACTCGTTCCCAGACAAGGTCATTAGCAACCGCGGGCCGCAGTTCGTTGCCACCTTCTGGCGGGAGTTTTGCAAACTGGTGGGGATGGAACAAGGTCTGAGCTCAGCCTACCACCCCCAGACGGACGGACAGACTGAGAGGGTGAACGGGGTGCTGGAACAATATTTGCGCTGCTTTGTAAACCAGTGGCAGTCAGATTGGGTGGACTTGCTCCCTTTTGCTGAATACTGTTACAACAACAGCATGCAGAGCTCTACCAAAGCCTCCCCCTTTTCAACTGTATTCGGCTATGAGGGGAAACCCCTCCCTCTGCTCCCTGGAGGAGGCAGTAAAGAGGCTCCGACTGCTTTCGAACAATGGTGGGGGGGCCGAGCAGTAACTGGCCGCTCATAAAAGACAACCTCGAGGCGGCCAAAGAGTCTTACAAAAAACAGTATGATAAATCACATGCCCCAGCAGGAGAATACAAAGTGGGGGATTCAGTATATTTGTCAACCAAAAATCTCCCCCTTAGCCAGCCCTCCCGGAAACTGGCTTATAAATTCATAGGACCCTTCAAAGTCAAGAGAGTGATCAATCCTGTGACTGTGGAACTAGACCTGCCAACCTCCCTGGGTAAAATACACCCTGTGTTTCATTGCAGCTTACTTCGTCGAGACCCCGGGCCATCCAGTTGGCACAATCCACCCACGGGGCCTGCCCCTACCTTGGTCAACCGCTGCCGCACCCTGCAAGAACCACTGGAGAGTAAATCAACCAAACTCCTCTCCCCCGCGGTAGAGGCGGCTTAGGGGGGGCAGCATGTCAAGTCTGCTATGATGCTTAGTAGTTTAGAGGTTCAGGCACCAACTATGGTCTAGGACCTGCCTACCTGAGGGACCGTCTCTCCCCGCATGTTCCCCAGAGAGCACTGAGATTGGGATCTCAAAATCTTTTGGTTGTCCCCGGGCCAAAGGAAGCCCGCTTGAAGATCACAAGGGACCGGGCCTTCTCTGTAATGGCTCCATTTTGGTTGAACCAGCTGCCGGAGGAGGTAAGGGCCCTGCAGGATCTCACCCAATTCCGCAGGGCCTGTAAGACAGTCCTCTTCCGGCTGGCCCACAACTAACGGCCCTGTATACCGACTACTGAATACTGTATACTGTATACTGAATTTGTATCTGAAGCTGAATAGAGTGTAGCTCCACGACCGCTGTCTGTTTTAATGATGTATAGTTATAACAAATGTTTGATTTTAATTATATATTATGAAATGTTAATTTTAAAGTGTAATTTTATATTTTTATGTTAGTTTTATATATGTTGTAAGCCGCCCTGAGCCACTCGGTGGGAAGGGCGGGATATAAATCCCAGATAGATAGATAGATAGATAGATAGATAGATAGATAGATAGATAGATAGATAGATAGATAGATAGATAGATAGATAGATAGATAGATAGATAGACAGACAGACAGACAGACAGACAGACAGACAGACAGACAAACAAACAAACTCTGGTTCAGGAAAAGGATCCTGGGTAAAACCATTCTGTATTCAGATGCTGCTAGCTTGAACTCTCCTTCCCCCTCCTCCCTCCTTTGTTATGTAGCAATGCTTGGGAACAAGAATATGGGAACAAGATTGTGGTGCCTTCTCAGAGATAGCCGGTGCTTCAGAAAATGCCCAAGGCCAGCCAGTGCTTGAGAACGATAAAATAATAACAATGTGTGAATGTGCCCTGCATAGAGTGTCCCCACCCTAAGGAATGCTTTTGATGTATACCTTAAATGTTTGCCCTTTGTGCATGCTCGCCAGTCTCTCAATCTTCTTCTACAGTCTTGCAACATGTTACAATAAACTAGAAACTTTTTATCAAGAAGGTCTCGTTATTGAAACATCAGACTTGACAGCCACTGCTTATTAAAAGTTACAACCACAGCTTTCACAGGACAATCAGAGCCCATCCTGTGGATGTAAACCACACCAAAGCTCAAACCGTGTGGAAAACACTTTACGGAGATGGTGTTGGGGCAAATGTAAAGGAGAGGCCTTTCATTAGAAAAGGAGATCATGTGCGTGTGTCTAAAAACAAAAGCGCTTTTGTAAAAGGATATGAACAGAGCTTCACAGATGAACTATTTATAGTAGAACAGGTCATCCGTAGAGGCAAGAGGCCTGCGTACTTGCTCAAAGATTATGCCGAAGACCCTGTCATAGGCTCATTCTATCATGAAGAGCTACAAAAAGTTAAGAGTAAAGCAGACAGAGTGTATTGAATTGAGAAAATATTAGCCTCCAAAGGCAGGGGGAAGAGAAAACAACATCTAGTGAAGTGGTTAGGGTGGCCTGATAAATTTAACAGCTGGGTTCCTGCTTCTCAACTCTGCAATCCTATATAGGAACAAAATGGCTGACAGTGGCTTCTTTATCACCCTTCCTAGCAACTCATGCACAAGTGTTTTTCCTCAGAACACTACAGCAGCCATTACCACTCATCTAGCATGGTCATTGGATGTCAAAATTAAACTGACATGCAGTAAAGATGCTTTTTGCCTCATGGCAGATGACTTAAACAGGGGTTGCAAATTAAACAAGTTGTCTGCTTCTCTTTTCGTCAAGAAAGTCAGAATAGCCTCGGGTGTCTGTTTAGGTCACGCAGAGGCGTTCTTCACAGCTAATGCCAAATATCCTGTGGACCGCGTGGGCATCAAAGTGTTTAGCATCCCTGCAGGCAGTCATGTCAGCAACGAAGAGAATTTATTTTGGGGGCAATTACCCAAACTGCTGGTTATCGGACTGGTAGATAACGAGTCCTTCAGCGGGGCTCATAATAAAAACCCATTTATCTTTAAGCATTATGACATCAATTTCTTTGCTCTCTACTTGGATGGAGAACAGGTACCCACAAAACCACATTGGCTATGGAGGCCCAGATAGCAGCCACTGCGAAATCCATCTTTTTCCATCTTAGGCGGGCACAACAGCTGGCACCCTTCCTAGAGCACAACGACTTAGCAACAATGATTCATGCTATGGTCACCTCGATACTAGACTACTGTAATGCCCTCTATGGGGCTGCCCATGTCTCGAATCCGGAAACTGCAGCTGGTGCAGAATGCTGCAGCCAGGCTGTTACTGAGTCTCTCTATTTGGGATCATATGCAGCCGGGGCTGCGGAGACTGCATTGGCTGCCAATAGTATTCCGGATTCGCTACAAGGTGCTGGTTATTACCTTTAAAGCCCTATATGGCCGAGGTCCTATCTACCTTAGGGACCGTCTCTCCCCATATATTCCCCAGAGGGTACTGAGATCTGGATCACAAAACCTATTAGAAATCCCCGGGACGAGGGAGGCGAGACTGAAGGCTACCAGAGAACGAGCCTTCTCTATTGCGGCCCACCACTGGTGGAACCAACTCCCTGATGATGTTAGAACTTTGCCCAATTCCACAGGGCTTGTAAAACAACACTTTTTCATCTAGCCTTCAACTAAAGTAAAGAGCTGCTTAACATCATGGTATGGAACTTAGCACCAAAACTGTTTTAAAAATTTGTTTAATATTTAAAGTGCAATTGTTAATTTTAATTGATCTTACTGTAATTGTTTTTATTGCTTTATGGTTTTATTGTTCTATTGTGGATTTAATGTTGTTAGCCGTCCTGAGCCTGCTTCGGTGGGGAGGTGTCAAGCATGGGATTTCAAAATAACCAGTCCTTGAATATTGAAACAAAGTTTGGTTTATTGATAACCCATGTGGCTCATCCGAGCTGGGAAAAATTGGAACTGATACTTTGTAATAGTAGAATACAGGCTTTAAGATGGCACATCAAATGTTCTATAAACGTTTTTACATTCACATGTGAAATTCACATGCTAGGTTCCTTATCTATCTTGCGGCTAGCACATCCTGGGTTCAGGCCTGGCTGAGCCTGAGAACAAGTCCCAGGAGGTCTTATCTTCAAAGAGGACATTCCTGCATTTGTTAGTGAAAGTGGAAGAAGAAAGGTGGGGGTTGCTACTTTGATGTGCCTTAGTTTAATTCAGGGTTAGTAATAATTCTATAGTCTAAATACTATAACAGAAGATGAATATACAATGCTTGACAGGAGTGCGGGATATAAATGCAATAAATAAATAAATTCAGAGAAGCCCATGGCCTGTGGCAATTTGGCCAGCTTCATTGGCAAGTTTAAGCTATCCAGAAATCTGATGCCTGGCTTCTTAACTGTGATGCACATCAGCTTCTCCCCTTGCGTAAGCAGGTCAACTTCCATCTTTTCTACTAATAATTGCCTAATGATAAAGTAATTATCATACCCCTTCGCATTTTGCGCTAGGAAGTTTTAATTTTTGAATTTCTTGTTGAAGAATTTTTTAACAAAGCTTGACACACAGCCCTCTCTCTTGAATTCCCAGGTATCACTTTCCTCTAGCCCCATTGCATAGATATAATTTGGAATATGTATGCCAGTCTTTTGCATACATTCAAAATTGTAAAAAATATAATTGTTGCCAATTTCAACCTTTTTAAGAGGAGGCATGAAACTAGGGTGGCCAGACCGTCCCGGTCTCCCGGGACATTCCCGGATCTGGCCACCCAATCCCGGATCCCGGGCTGCCTATACCGGGACCATTAAAGGTCCCGGTTTAGGCAGCCCCGGAGCCAGTGGGCCGCGGGCGCGGGCGGGGAAGGCGGGGAGTGAGGGAGGGAGCGTCCCTGCGCCTGCGCAGGGCCCCTGCGCACGCGCAGGGACGCTCCCACCCTCACTCCCCGCCTTCCCCGTCCGCGCGCGGGGCCCGGCGGCAGTGGTGGAGGCCTCTCCGTGGCCTCCGCTGGTCGCTGGAAGCCCTCCAGAGACTCTGGAGGGCCTCCAGCGACCAGCGGAGGCCGCGGAGAGGCCGCGGGGCACCCGGCGCTGGTCCCGGAAGGCCTTCCAGAGCCTCTGGAAGGCCTTCGGGGACCAGCGCCGGCCAGCGAAGGCTTCCCCGCGGCCTCCGCTGGTCCCTGGAGGCCCTCCAGAGTCTCTGGAGGGCCTCCAGGGACCAGCGGAGGCCGCGGGGAAGCCGCGGGGCACCCGGCGCTGGTCCCGGAAGGCCTTCCAGAGCCTCTGGAAGGCCTTCGGGGACCAGCGCCGGCCAGCGAAGGCTTCCCCGCGGCCTCCGCTGGTCCCTGGAGGCCCTCCAGAGTCTCTGGAGGGCCTCCAGGGACCAGCGGAGGCCGCGGGGAAGCCGCGGGGCACCCGGCGCTGGTCCCGGAAGGCCTTCCAGAGGCTCTGGAAGGCCTTCCGGGACCAGCGCCGGCCAGCGAAGGCTTCCCCGCGGCCTCCGCTGGTCCCTGGAGGCCCTCCAGAGTCTCTGGAGGGCCTCCAGGGACCAGCGGAGGCCGCGGGGAAGCCGCGGGGCACCCGGCGCTGGTCCCGAAAGGCCTTCCAGAGGCTCTGGAAGGCCTTCCGGGACCAGCGCCGGCCAGCGAAGGCTTCCCCGCGGCCTCCGCTGGTCCCTGGAGGCCCTCCAGAGTCTCTGGAGGGCCTCCAGGGACCAGCGGAGGCCGCGGGGAAGCCGCGGGGCACCCGGCGCTGGTCCCGGAAGCCCTTCCAGAGCCTCTGGAAGGCCTTCCAGGACCAGCGCCGGCCAGCGAAGGCTTCCCCGCGGCCTCCGCTGGTCCCTGGAGGCCCTCCAGAGTCTCTGGAGGGCCTCCAGGGACCAGCGGAGGCCGCGGGGAAGCCGCGGGGCACCCGGCGCTGGTCCCGGAAGGCCTTCCAGAGGCTCTGGAAGGCCTTCCGGGACCAGCGCCGGCCAGCGAAGGCTTCCCCGCGGCCTCCGCTGGTCCCTGGAGGCCCTCCAGAGTCTCTGGAGGGCCTCCAGGGACCAGCGGAGGCCGCGGGGAAGCCGCGGGGCACCCGGCGCTGGTCCCGGAAGGCCTTCCAGAGGCTCTGGAAGGCCTTCGGGGACCAGCGCCGACCAGCGAAGGCTTCCCCGCGGCCTCCGCTGGTCCCTGGAGGCCCTCCAGAGTCTCTGGAGGGCCTCCAGGGACCAGCGGAGGCCGCGGGGAAGCCGCGGGGCACCCGGCGCTGGTCCCTGGAGGCCTCCAGAGGCCAGCGCCGGTAGCGGAGAGGCCCAGCGCTGGTCCCTGGAGGCCTCCAGAGGCCAGCCCCGGAAGCTCCCTCCCTCCCTCGCCGCGAGGCCCGCCGCCGGAGGACTCCCCGCCGCCGCCGCCGCTGGATCCGCCGCCCTGGAATAAGGTAAGGGGGCCGAAAGCGGGGGGGGGGGGCGGGGGGCGGCCTTCCTTTCTTCCCTCCCTCCTCCCTCCCTCCCTTCCTTCCTTCCTTTCTTCCTTCTTTCCTTCCTTCCTTCCTTCCTTCCCTCACTCCCTTCCCTTCCTTCCTTCCTTCCCTCCCTCCCTCCTCCCTTTCTTCCTTTTTTCCTTCCTTCCCTCACTCCCTTCCCTTCCTTCCTTCCCTCCCTCCTCCCTCCCATCCTTTCTTCCTTCCTTCCCTCCCTCCCTTGCCTTCCTTCCTTCCCTCCCTCCTCCCTTTCTTCCTTCCTTCCTTCCCTCCCTCCCCCCTTCCTTCCTTCCTTCCCTCCCTCCCTCCCCCTTCCTTCCCTCCCTCCCTCCCCCTTCCTTCCTTCCTTCCCTCCTTCCTTCCTTCCTTCCTTCCTTCCTTCCTTCCTTCCTTCCTTCCTTCCTTCCTTCCTTCCTTCCTTCCTTCCTTCCTTCCTTCCCTCCCTTCCTTCCTTCCTTCCTCCCTCCCTTCCCTCCCTTCCTTCCTTCCTTCCCTCCCTCCCTTCTTCCTTTCTTCCCTTCTTCCCTTCCTCCCTTTCTCCCTTCCTTCCTTCCTTCCCTCCCTTATGTTGTTATGTGATGCAGAGTGTTGGACTGGATGGGCCACTAGCCTGATCCAACAGGGCTTCTCTTATGTTCTTATGTGACGCAGAGTGTTGGACTGGATGGGCCACTGGCCTGATCCAACAGGGCTTCTCTTATGTTCTTATGTGATGCAGAGTGTTGGACTGGATGGGCCACTGGCCTGATCCAACAGGGCTTCTCTTATGTTCTTATGTGACGCAGAGTGTTGGACTGGATGGGCCACTGGCCTGATCCAACAGGGCTTCTCTTATGTTCTTATGTGACGCAGAGTGTTGGACTGGATGGGCCACTGGCCTGATCCAACAGGGCTTCTCTTATGTTGTTATGTGATGCAGAGTGTTGGACTGGATGGGCCACTGGCCTGATCCAACAGGGCTTCTCTTATGTTGTTATGTGATGCAGAGTGTTGGACTGGATGGGCCACTGGCCTGATCCAACAGGGCTTCTCTTATGTTGTTATGTGATGCAGAGTGTTGGACTGGATGGGCCACTGGCCTGATCCAACAGGGCTTCTCTTATGTTATTATGTGACGCAGAGTGTTGGACTGGAGGGGCCACTGGCCTGATCCAACAGGGCTTCTCTTATGTGACAATACTGACTTTGGTGGACCCAAGCACTGATTCAGTGTAAGGGAGCTTTGTGTTTGTGTCTTCTAGTGCAATTTTGTTCTCAGATCCTGTATTTACTTCATCAGTATATGGGATAAGGCACTTTCTCAACTGTGCTGCATAATGCAGCCTATTTATTTTGTCCTGTTGGCTCTGTTGGCTCTATCTGCGCCACCTTCATCACTTTCGGGGTGTGGATCCCCCAGTGGAGTGGTCTCCCGACTCCCTCCGCCGGCTGTTTCTGATAGCCCTGCGCCCCCTCTTTCATTTGATATGTGTCCCGTGCGGGTGCCACCCTCCCGCCGGGAGATGCCGCAAAATGAGCCCCCTTGAGGCTTATGGCGGCAGGGCTCGGGGGAAGCGAGCTAGACTGCTGTTCTTTTGAGGGGTTATAGAGTGTTTCGAGCCCGTCCCTGTGGCATCGGTCCCATCGTTGTGGGGCCCAGGGGGCCGGCGCAGCGGCACGCTGAAGCAGCCTGTCGGTCACTTCCAGGTTCCTGTCCTGCATCTTGACCGGTGTTATTAGTGACAGGCTGCTTCGGCGTGCCGCTGCGCCGGCCCCCTTGGTCCCACAACGATGGGACCGATGCCACAGGGACGGGCTCGAAACACTCTATAACCCCTCAAAAGAACAGCAGTCTAGCTCGCTTCCCCCGAGCCCTGCCGCCATAAGCCTCAAGGGGGCTCATTTTGCGGCATCTCCCGGCGGGAGGGTGGCACCCGCACGGGACACATATCAAATGAAAGAGGGGGCGCAGGGCTATCAGAAACAGTCAGCGGAGGGAGTCGGGAGACCACCCCACTGGGGAATCCACACCCCGAAAGTGATGAAGGTGGCGCAGATAGAGCCAACAGAGCCAACAGGACAAAATAAATAGGCTGCATTATGCAGCACAGTTGAGAAAGTGCCTTATCCCATATACTGATGAAGTATATACAGGATTTGAGAACAAAATTGTTTCCGGCGGTGATATTTGGGGGATTTTTGGGGACGTCACAGGAAGTGCTGTGAAGTCACTTCCTGTTTCCGGCAGGTGACGCGGAGGAAATGATGTCACAGGAAGTGATGCCACTTCCTGTTTCCGGTGGTGGCATGACATCACCGGAAGTGACGTCGCCGGAAGTGACGTCACTTCCTGTTTCCGGCGGCGCACACGCTTCGCGCGCGCGCACCCCCCCCCCCCCCAGTGTCCCTGGCTGGCCTTCAGACATTATGGTCACCCTACATGAAACAAACATCTCAAGGTAAAAAAGTCTCCCTTTAGTGCCTCTCTGTGAGCTAGGAAGGGATGTGACTGGCCCCTTAATCTAATCAAGAAAAACTGAAACTGCCCATACTACCTCCCCCCACCCCCTATTCATTTTCAGCCAATTGAATGAAATCTGCCTCTTTTTTAAAAGCATATTGTAAAATATATAAAACAAACCTCTGCCAATCAAAAGAGCCACCATAAAGGGTAGCTAAATATTCTTGCAGTTTGCAAATGTCTGTTAATTTAAAAAACAGGAGTAGATCCCCTCTTTCTTCTCATTAAGCATGCTTGGGGCAAACAGGCCATAAACTATCTGCTTTACAGGCAGTAAAAGGGTTCAAACAGACAAAATGTACAAGCAGTACTAATTTCTAATCACTTAGGAAAAATAGTAGCACATGGCTTACCCGCAGCCTCAAGGTCTTCTGACCTTCTCCTCCTCTGGACAAAAAGAATGTGACTCACCCCACTAATCTAATCAAGACCAACTGACCACTACTGTGTGTGAAGGAACACTTTGATTGGTTTCCATCGGCAATGTGACTTGCTAATCCAATAGAAATTGTCCATGAATTATAAAGGTTACCAGGTTCCATCCATGTGACTGCAAAATCCCCCCTTCCTTTTCCTTCCCACACAATCTCAGAGAAGCAGCAGCTATGGTTTCAGGAAGCGCATGGGAAAGAGGGTAAGTAGTTTTTCAGAATACACTGTTTGTTTTAAAACAGCAGCCAGTAAACATGGGGGCTAACCATCCTAGCAATTATTAAAATGCTGCCAGATTTAATCAGAGTGCAGTCCCCCTTCCTCTCTCCCTTGCAACCCCCCCTTCCCCAACTTTTTTTTAAAAAAACAGCAGCCAGTAAATATGGGGGCTAAGTATCCTAGGAATTTTAAAATGCTGCCAGATTTAATCAGAGTGCAGCCCCCCTTCCTCTCTCCCTTGCAACCACCAGCCCTTCATTTCATGGGGGCATGCCTGGGCATATAATAACAACAGTGATTTCTTTAAAACGGCTCCTTTTTATTTACATGCTTTTTTCATTTACAGACAGTGAAAAATGGAGTTGCAGTCTATTTACAAGGTTTATTTCAAAAACAGACAGTAAAAAGCAGCCGCAATCTCTCTTTTATTTACATCACAGAAAGGCCATTTTTTTCTGGTGCAGTAAAAATGAACGAAAATACAAATCTTTGATATAGCCTTGAAAATATTTAACCATTGCACTGTCAGAGTTTTTCAAAATTGTTTCAAGAGTTTTGAGTGAATTTGACGCATCTCCAAATTTATTCAATAAATCAAATATTTGGTCCATATTCTCTTGCGTGAAGAGCAAACATTTCAATGAATAGGCAACCGAAGTCACAACTTGCATTATTGAATGAATTGACATTTCATGAATTACAAATTTCACCTTGCAGTCTACTATTTGTTCAGACCAAGAAACACATGCGTGAGATTTCTGCCCAGGTGATTGAAGCTGGCATCCTTCACAAGAATCATATAAAAATTCATTGATACAATGCATTGTTATTGAGTAGACCGCAGCACGAACTAACACTGACATTGCTGATTTCTGTTTTCAGAGTGGTATACAGTCAGAATCTTCAAAAAATTCCATGTTTAAAAGCTTTCTCATGGCAATGACTTGTTCCCCGGGCGTCATGCCAAATGGAATTTTTTGCTAATCCTGTTAAAAAGACAACATTTATTTTAGTTTTACATGCTTTGACAAGCCACCACACCCACCACACAACACTTAACAACTGGGATCCATACCTGCGTGGAGATCTTCGCCTCTGAAGGAATATTCTCCTTTGTGGCTTCAGCCAATTTTAAATCTGGAATTTGTGGCTCAATGCAGGCAGAATACTAGAAAATTAAAAGCAGAATTTTTTCAGTTAAAAGCACTATGCAAAGTCTGCTTCCAATAACGTTTTCTACTCCCTCACCCCACCCCCCGCCCCCCATCCTCCTTTCACAAATTACCTGTCCCATAGAGTTCTTGCTTGGAATCAGCTCTTGGGAATCAGGAATCTCTTGGAAAACCTGGGTGCTGTAGGTAATAAGTTCCTGGGAAATCTTCAAGAAGGCCTTGCAAAATTTGGGAAACGCCATTTTTAGCTAGCATGTCAGCTGTTGTCTCCCCGCTGTCCATACTAATGTGTATCTCTTCGTCAAAAGCAGGCCCTGGGAAATGGAGCTTTGTGGGAACAAATTCTTCATCCTCAGAACTGCTCACATATCTCCTTTTAAAATTTTGTCTCACCAATGGCGGTGGGCTGGAAAGTACCAAGGGTCTGGCCAAAGTTTCCATATTCTCAGCAACAGCCTGTGCACGTGTGTTCAAGCACAAATGGCTTCTTTCCTAAAATAACCTGGTGGGGGTGGGCCCCAGCCCCCCAGCCCATTTGCTATTGGCCAGGGGTGACTGGGCATGTTGTTAGAGGGGTCACACAGACCTACTCAGGCCTTTTCAGTGGCGGCCCCCATTTTCTGGGGTGGGGTGCCACAGGTGGAAGTTCAATGACGCTGGAGTGGGTGGCGCTGGAGAAGGGGGCTACACATGTGATTTCTGGCCTGCTCAATTAATATGCAGGGTCGCTACATCACAGCGGGGTGGATGTACATGCTGATTGACCTGGCTATGCCATGTGGTGTGAGTCAGTAAGGTCATTGCCTGGAGAAGGTGCTTAATTAATTAAATATGTGGGGTAGCTATGTCATGGTGGGGCATAGATTGGCGGGGCTAGGTCACGTGGGGGTGGGGCTAGACAGGACACCTCCTGGTAAGAGGCACTTAATTAAATATGCAGGGTGCCTACATCATGGTGGCACCCCCAAAATAGGTCACTTCCATCCTCCATTTGATGCAGATTCTGGTCACATGACTCTGGGGTCATGACTCTGATGACGCAGTTTCCGGTGACATCACTGGATATGACATCACTGGCCACACACCCTTCATTGATATTGCATGGGGGGGTCTATTTACTACTCATATTGGTAGGAGTTCAGGAAGCAAATTATGACATACTTAAAGTTATGCTAGGTAGAATCCCATGGCCAGAAATTCTTACGAAGAGAGTTGAAGAGGGGTGAGAGTTTCTTAAAAGTGGAATGTTGAAAGGCGTAATTACAAGCAATCCCTATGACAAGAAAAAATGAGAGGAGCCTAAAGAAGCCAAGGTGGCACCATAAGCAACTTAGGAAAGGAAAGGTCCCCTGTGCAAGCACCAGTTGTTTCTGACTCTGGGGTGACGTTGCTTTCACGTTTTCACAGCAGACATTTCACGGGGTGGCTTGCCATTGCCTTCCCCAGTCATCTACACTTCCCCCCCAGCAAGCTGGGTACTCATTTTACTGACCTCAGAAGGGTGGAAGGCTGAGTCAACTTTGAGCCGGCTACCTGAAAACCCAGCTACCACCGGGGATCAAACTCAGGTCGTGAGCAGAGCTTAGGACTGCAGTACTGCAGTTTTAACATTCTGCACCACGGGGCTCTTCTAAACAACTTAAGGACTTAAGCAATAAAAAAGATTCATTTAGGAAATGGAAGGTGGGCCTTATAACATCTCAAGATGGCGGCGGCAAGGAGGAGCGGGACGCTGAAGCTCCCGGCATAACAGCAAGCTAGACGCGTATTCCATCCAACTAACCTCCTCAGAACATTGTGCCAACTACGGAGCTGCTGGGGAAGGCATAGGCGAAATTAGAACTGCCTTCCCTGGAAACAAAGTGAGAATACAATTAAAGTGCTCACCAGCCGGGACGACATCGAGGACGGCGAGGGCCGCGGCAGAGAAACGCCGGGCGCGGACGGAGGGCCGCGACGGGAAAGTGCTGGGCGCGGTGGAGTTGAGCCAGAGCGCGGAGTGTGGAGCGCCAAGGTCTGAGACCGGGCGGCGGAGTGTGACATTGGAGGGGTATCGACCGGGGAGCTGGGGAGCTGGAGGACGCCGGCGAGAGGCTGGAGGCTGCGGCGTCTGCCCGGCGGCGGTGTCTGTGGGGCGAGGTGCCGGCGCGGCTTAGCTACCGGCAGGACGACGGCCCTACTTCCCCCCCCTCCTCCCCCCACTACGAAGACCGGAGGCCTGTGGACTGGGGTGCTGGGAAGTGGAAGGAGACGACGCCGACGGCGTAAAAGAACTGTGAGACGGGGCGAGGTACCGAGGCAGCGGGTCTGCCGGCGGGACGACGGCCCTGGCTTTTTCCTCTCCCTTCCCTTCCCCCCCCCCTCCCTCCTCCCATCGCTAGAACTGAAGGTCTCCGGGCCTCTTTGGGTGGCGTGTTGATACGCACCACTCTTATGTGAGATCAACGCCTAAGACTCAGACCAAGACACCTGCACTTTATAGACACTACCGCACTTTAAATCAAGATCATTGCACTCCATTGCTACCAGCACCTTAAAACATCTGGACTTAAAACAGCAGCACTTTAACCAAATAAGACTACTAAGAACACTTGCACTTTACTGCCCGGCACTTTAGCTGGTACAAATTGTTCCCTCCTACCCACTGGACCCTATCTCCCAAAGTATTAAGATTGGTGTAATTGTAATTGTATTGGTTATTTAAATTGTTAAGATTGGACTGATTATTGGTTATTTAAAATTGGTTTTGACTAGCTAATTTAATGGAACTATTTATGGCAAATTAATTGGAGAAAAGGGATAATGATTGTAGAGTATAATTAAGAAGCCAATTGGAATTATAAAGTATTATTGTTAGCTAGTGAATTGGATCGGATGGGGGGGGGGTAGATTAGATAACTATTAGATTAAATAACTATTAGATATTAGTGGGTATTTATTGATAGGCCAATCGGAGGTGGGAGGGCTGAGAAGAGACAAATCCAAATATCGGTCAGTGGAAGGGTTGGGGGCACCAGTGAGAGATGACTGGCCTGGGGATTCCGGTACTTCTGGGGAGGGGAAGGTATGACGGTGGGAACAGGCAAAAATGGAAGGGAAGGAGATCGAGACAAGATAGTGCTCGACCACCTTCCAGCCTGCGTCCCATCCCGATGGTGACAGGTAGCGGGGCAAGGCGAAATTACTCGCCTCCGTCACTGGTGTTATGTAATGCCAGGTCCATTAATAATAAGACCTCTATCCTTCGGGAATTCCTGCTTGAGCAGGACATGGACCTGGCATGCGTGACCGAGACCTGGGTCCGCGATGGGGAGACCGTAGCTCTCTCCCAGATGGCGCCCCCAGGATACTCGGTCTTTCACCAGTCGCGGACTAGCGGGCGGGGGGGAGGGGTGGCCCTGTTCATTCGAGAGGCTTACTCCTTCCGGGCCCTCCCGGCTCCGGAGATCAAGGGCATTGAATGTGCCGGCCTGGCGTGGGATGTCGGGGAGGGGTTGGCGATCTGGCTGGTGTACCGACCGCCTAACGCACCGGCCAGCGCCTTACTATCACTGGTGGAGGCCGCAGCAGGATGGGCATTGGAGCACCCAAGGCTTTTGATCCTGGGTGACTTCAATGTTCATGCCGATGACGTGACCTCCACTCAGGCGATGGACCTAGTGTCTTCCATGGCGACACTAGGACTCTCCCAAGTAGTTACGACACCCACTCACCAGGCCGGTCACATGTTAGACCTGATCTTCGCGTCGGGAGTTTTAGTGAACGATCTTGCTTCTATAGCAGTGCCATGGTCGGATCACTATGCCCTCAAGGCTCGTGTGGACGTCCCACCCCAACCCCGTTTGGGCGGCGAGCTTATTTTAGCTCGCCCGCGGAGCCTGATGGACCCGGAACGGTTCCTGACGGCTCTGCGGGATCCCTGGCCCCCTGGCGATTCCCTCGATGACCTGGTGGAGTCTTGGAATAATAGGCTTACCGGGGCCATCGACGAGATCGCGCCTAGGCGTCCTCTGCGCCCTCGTTCAAGGCCGACACCTTGGTATAACCAGGGGTTGCGGCGGCTGAAACGAGGACTCAGACGGCTAGAGAGGCAATGGCGGCGTACCCGAGACGAAGCGACTCGAACATCTTATAGAGAGGTTATGAAGTCCTATGAGATGGCAGTCAAGGCCGCAAAGAAAACTTACTTTGCGGCAGAGATTGCGTCCGCAACTTCGCGCCCGGCACAACTGTTCAATATAATTCGGACCCTTACAACGCTGCCACAGGGCAGACCAAATATTAATGAATTGGAAATTGGCTGTGAGGCTTTTGCGGATTATTTTGCGGATAAAATCGCATCGCTCCGTTCCGACTTCCCTGCCATATTGGACACAGTTAGTGAACCTGAGGCTCCGTGCCTGTCTTCGGATTGTGTTTTGGACAGCTTCGGCGCCCTCAGCCTGGAAGAAGTTGACAGGATCCTCCTATCTGCACGCCCAACAACTTGTAAATTGGACCCATGCCCCTCCTGGCTTATTAAGACCTGCCAGAGGGAGCTAAGATATCCTATACGGGATATCATAAATAGATCCCTACTGGAGGGACATTTTCCATCAGCGCTCAAAGAGGCGGTGGTCCGTCCCCTCTTGAAGAAAACAACGTTAGATCCGACCGAATTGGCACACTATCGGCCGGTATCGAATTTGCCCTTTTTGGGCAAACTTATAGAGAGGGCAGTGGCGTTGCAGCTACAGAGTTTCCTGGAGGATGCTTCTGTCCTTGACCCCTACCAGTCTGGCTTCCGCCCGGGCCACGGGACGGAGACGGTGCTGGTCGCTCTGGTGGATGACCTTCGGCGACATCTGGATCAAGGCGGCTCGGCGGTGCTGATGCTGTTGGACCTGTCGGCAGCGTTCGACATGGTCGACCATCGGCTTCTGGCGTGCCGCCTTGCCGACGCAGGGATTCAGGGGCTGGCCTTGCAATGGCTTTCCTCTTTCCTTGACGGTCGGGGACAAAGGGTGGCGATTGGGGAGGAACTGTCCCGGAGACACACGCTTGACTGCGGGGTGCCTCAAGGGGCGGTCCTCTCCCCGATGTTATTTAACATCTATATGCGCCCCCTTGCCCAGATGGCCCGGGGGTATGGGTTGGGTTGCCATCAATATGCTGATGACACCCAGCTCTATCTGCTTATGGACGGCCGACCCGCCTGCGCCCCAGAAAACTTGGACCGGGCGTTACAGGCAGTGGCTAGGTGGCTTAGGCTGAGCGGGCTGAAGCTGAACCCGGCGAAGACAGAGGTCCTTTGCTTGGGTCGCTGCGGCCCGGGAAGGGAAATCCCCCTGCCAGCTTTTGACGGCGCTTCGCTAACAGCGTCGGGCAGGGTCAAGAGCCTAGGGGTGCTGTTGGAGCCTTCGTTGACGATGGAGGCTCAGATAGCAGCCACTGCCAAGTCCGCGTTTTTTCATCTTAGGCGGGCGAGGCAGTTGGCCCCCTTCCTGGAACGTGACGACCTGGCAACAGTGATCCATGCTACGGTCACCTCGAGGCTGGACTACTGTAATGCCCTCTACATGGGGCTACCCTTGTGCCGGACCCGGAAGCTGCAGTTGGTGCAGAACGCTGCTGCCCGGCTATTATTAGGGCTCCCTAGATGGGAGCACATTCGGCCGGGGCTCCAGAGTCTGCACTGGCTGCCAGTAATGTTCCGAGTCCGGTACAAGGTGTTGGTCATCACCTTTAAAGCCCTATATGGCCTAGGACCTGCCTACCTTAGGGACCGTCTCTCCCCACACGTTCCCCAGAGAGTACTACGCTCAGGCTCACAAAACCTGTTGGTAGTCCCCGGGCCAAAGGAGGCCCGTCTAAAATCCACCAGGGACCGGGCCTTCTCAACAACGGCACCTTACTGGTGGAACCAGCTGCCGGAAGAGGTACGGGCCCTGCGGGATCTAGGGCAATTCCGCAGGGCCTGTAAGACAGTCCTCTTCCGGCAGGCCTATGACATTAACTGACAATGAAAACATCTTGGATGGAACAAAATGTATTTATAGGCCGCCGGTTTTAATTATCCTATTTTATCATGTTTTTATTAACCTATAGTTTAATTGTATTTTAAATGTTTCAATCTGAAGTTGTCTAATTTATCATGTTGTAAGCCGCCCTGAGACACTTAGGTGAGAAGGGCGGGGTATAAATCTTAATATAAATAAATAAATAAATAAATAAAATAAATAACAAAGGATGTATATAAACATATAACTAGGACTTGTAGAGATAATGTTAGAAAAGCTAAAGCTCAGGATAATAATAATAATAATAATAATAATAATAATAATAATAATAATAATAATAATAATAATAATAATAATAATAATAATAATAATAATAATTTTTATTTGTATCCCGCCCTCCCCGCCAAAGCAGTCTCAGGGCGGCTCACAGACATGGAAGTACCATGATTACATTTAATACATTATACGGTAAAATACATTAAAATACATTAAATAAATAATTAGTTAAAACCATTACAGTTAAGGATGAACTTAGGCTAGCAAAAGATGCTAAAAACAACCAAAAAAGGGGTTCTTTTCTTATGTTCAAGTAAGATAAAGAGCAAGGACATGGTAAGCCCATTGTAAGGACAGGAAAGTGAAATTATAACATGATGAAGAGAGGGCAGAACTGCTCAATTTCTACTTTTCCTCAGTCTTCACTTGTGATGGAAACAGTGCTCAAAAACAGAACATTTGATGAGGAATTTAAGTAATTTACTTTTTAAATTTATACCCCGCCCTATCCTGCAAGTAGGCTCAGGGCAGCTTACAACATTAAAAACAACATAAAAATGAATCACTATAAAACATCATAGCCACAGATATGTCAATCAGATTCAAGAGCAGTAATCAGTACAACAAACCACACAACGTCGTGTAAGCTGGAAGCTTTTGACGCAGCTTGAGCACCTTGATGGTTGGGTGTTGGGGGAGTGATGATTTCATAGGATGCCCACTGGATCAAGTAAAAGCCTGGTGGAAGAGCTCCATCTTACAGGCCCTGTGGGAGTTGGATAGGTCCTGCAGGGCCCAGATCTCCAATGGGAGTTCATTCCACCAGGTAGGGGCCCAGACTGAAAAGGCCCTGACCCCCGTCAAAGCCAGTCAAGCGTCCTTAGGCCCAGGGATCACAAGATGTCATGTAGCTGATTGCAGTGGCCAGGAGGGATCATATGGGAAGAGGCGGTCCCAAAGATAGGCAGGCCCCAGGTCGTAAAGGGCCTTAAAAATAAGGACCAACACTTTGAAACTGATCCAGTACTTGGTGGGTAGTCAGTGTAGTTTGCGCAGCACCAGATGCATCAGCGCCTGAATAGGCCTCGATGCCAACAACCGGGCTTCTGTGTTCTGCACCCTCTGGAGTTTCTGGAGCAGGAGCAAGGGTAGCCCCTTGTAGAGAGAGTTACAATAACCCAAAATGGAGGTGACCGTTGCATGAATCACTGTGGCTAGATCATTGGAGGCAAGGTAGGGGATCAACTGTTGGGCCCGCCTCAGATGGAAAAAGGCAGCCCTTGCAGTGGCAGCAACCTGGGCCTCCATAGATAAAGAGGCATCCATGAACAGCCCCAAGCTCTTCACCTCTGTCAATGGGACTGAGTTCCATCGAAGGGCAGGAGCCTCATACCACTTCCTGCTACCCCCCCCCCCCGACCCAGACACAGGATTTCCATCTTTGATGGATTTAACTTCAGTCAGCTGTGATGTAACCAACCAGCTCTGGCTTGTAATGCCTCACTCAGTTCATCAGGGGCAGAGTCCAGGTGGCCATCCATAAACATCAGCATATTGGTAACAACCCAGCCCATATTTCCAGACCATCTGGGCGAGGGGGCACATATAGATATTAAATGACATCAGGGAAAGGATTGCCCCCTGTGGCACTCCACATTTGAGTGGGTGCCACTGGGACAATTCCTGCCCCCCCTGAGAGCCACCCTCTGTCCCCAACCATGAAGGAAAGAGGTTAGCTACTGTAAAGCTAATCCCCAAATCCCTGCGTTGGCAAGGCGGTGGGCCAACATCTCATGGTCAGTCATATCAAATGCTGCCGATAGATCTAAAAGTATCAGCAGTGCCAATCCACCATGATCCTGATGCCTCCAGAGGTCATCCACTAAGGCAACCAGCACCATCTCTGTCCCATGGGCAGAGCAAAAGCGGAATTGAAAGGTGTCCAAGATGTCAGCTTCCTCCAAGAAAACCTAGAGCTGTGTTGCCACTGCCTTCTCCACCACCTTGCCCAGGAACGGTAAGTTTGATACTGGGCAGTAGTTAGTAAGGACCATAAGAGTCCAAAGAAAGTTTTTTCAGGAGATGGCAAACCACTGCCTCCTTCAAAACCCCTGGGAGTGTCCCCGATAACAGGGATGTGTTAACAATCTCATGCAGCCTAGGATCACCATAGGGGTAGTACATAAACACTTAGTTTCTTTAAATGAAACAAAGTCCTTGGGGCCAGATGAACTGAATCCAAGGGTACTAAAAGAACTCAGTGTAATTACTGAGCCTCTATCTATTATTTCTGAGAATTATTGTAGAACAGGTGAGATGCCAGATGATTAGAGGTGAGCAAATGTTGTCCCCATCTTCAAGAAGGGGGGAAAGGAGGCTCTGGGTAACTATACAAACCTGTCAGCTTGATATCTATACCTAGAAAAGTGTTAGAACAAATCATCAGTCAGTCAGTCCTTGAGTATTTAGAAAAGATGGCTGTGATTGCAGAGAGCCAGCATAGGTTTCTCAAAAAGAGTCATGTCAGACTAACCATATGTCTTCCCCCTGCCTCCTGCAAGTGACTTCTTTGCTGGATCAGGGGAATGCTGTAGACTTAGTTTATCTTGATTTCAGTAAGGTTTTTGATAAGGTTCCACATAACAAAGTTTGGATTCTAATGTTGTTTGATGCTATTACTGTTAGGTGGATCTGTAACAGATCAGACCCAAAGAGTGTGTGTGAATGGTTCCTCATCCTCTTGGAGAGGAGTGGCAAGTGCCTCAAGGATAGTCTTGGGACCTGTTCTGTTCAACCTCTTTATAAATGATTTTGATGAAGAGATTTAGTGAATGCTGATAAAATTTGCAGACGATATTAAATAACTTGGTGATTCAAGGAAGTCAGCATGGATTTGGTTTCTTTCTTTCTTTAATCATGTAACAAGCTTACTGGATCGTGGGAACTCTGTTGATGTGGTTTACCTGGATTTCAGTAAAGCTTTTGATGAGATTCCCCATGACATTCTGATGGGCAAACTGGAAGACTGCAGACTGGACTATAGGACAGTTCACTGGATAGGAAAATGGTTAGAGGACCATATCCAAAGAGTGGTTGTCAATGGAGTTTTGTGAGATTGGAGAGAGGTGTCCAGTGGGGTGCCACGGGGCTTGGTTTTGGGCCCGGTTCTTTTCAACATTTTTATCAATGATCTAGATGAAGGGGTGGAAGGACTGCTCATAAAATTTGCTGATGATACCAAATTGGGAGGAGTAGCAAACACCCAGGAGGATAGAGTTAAAATTCAACAAGATCTGAATAATTTGGAGAAGTTGACAGTTGTGAACAGCATGCAATTCAACAAAGATAAGTACAAAGTCTTTTATCTGGGCCACAAAAATATAAAGCACAAATAACTGTATGGGGGATGCACTTTTGGAAAATAGTGTGTGTGAAAGAGATCTTGGGGTAGTAGCCAACTGTAAACTAAATATGAGCAGTCAGTGTGATGCCATGGTAAAAAAGGCAAATTCAATCCTGGGTTGTATCAAAAGGGCTATAGCATCAAAATCCTGGAGAGGAGGCAGCTGAGAGGTGATATGATCACCATCCTCAAGTACTTGAAGAGCTGTCATATAGAGGATGGTGTGAAGTTACTTTCTATGGCCCCAGAAGTTTCTGGGTTGAAATTAAATCAGAAGAGTTTTCGTCTAAACATTAGGAAAAATTTCCTGACAGTTTAGTTCCTCATTGGAACAGGTTCCTCGGGAGGTGGTAGGCTCTCCTTCCTTGGAGGTTGTTAAGCAGAGGCTAGATGGCCATTTGACAGCAATGCTGATTCTGTGAATTAGGCAGATCATGAGAAGGAGGGCAGGAAGGGCTTCATCAGGGCTTAGTTCTCATAGCCCTTTCTTATACACCCAGGGAAATACTGTTTGACATTTGGGGTCAGTCAGCAATTTTTCTCCAGACCAGTTTGGCCAGGGATCCTGGAGAGTTTTTTTTTTTTTTGGGGGGGGGGGTGCCATCTTCTGTGTGTGTTGAGTAGATGTCACTGGATGCATGGTGGGAGGTATTTCAATTTCCTGCATTGTGCAGGGGGTTGGACTGAATGATCCTAGAGGATTATGCTCTAGAGCAGGGATCCTCAAACTTTTTAAATAGGGGGCCAGTTCACTCAGACTGTTGGAAGGCCGGACTGCCGTTACTGTACAAGGCCGCGGGCCGTCAGTTCTCCGTCTTCTGCATCTCTCTCCCTTCCCCACACCACACACCCCGGCCTGGGAACTCACCTCACACTCTGTCTCCGCCGCCTCAGCCCAGTGCCGGAAGTGTGCGTTGCTAACGCGAGTTTAGGTTGAACGTCACTTCTGATCTGATTTTGCCATAACCCGGCGGGCCGCATAAACGTCCTCAGTGGGCCGCATCTGGCCTGCGGGCCATAGTTTGAGGACCCCTGCTCTAGAGGATCCAACCTTAAGAATACTGGAAAATGGTTTCCAGAACAATTTTTAAAATAATTCTATATTGATATATAAATGCCCCATGGTACTGGCACTTTCTTACTCTCCCATTGGCTGCAGTGTGCACTCCATCAACCATTGGCGCATCCAACATCAATCAAGTACACTTTTGTGGCCTTGGCTGACTCTGCTCTCCCCTGCTTACTGCCAACCCAGCCACATTTAAAATCAACTGCCAAAACACCTGTCTCACCTCATGAAGACGTCAGGCAGGCAGAGGACAATGTTGGTTTCAGGGCTGCAGCAAGCCTTCCTACTGCTTGATGCCTCCAATTGCGGTCTGACCATCAACAGAGCTTGTGCCTGTTGGTGGGAGCTCTCCTGATGGCTCCCATAACCTCCAAAAGGGCCCAGGGACCTCCACTGCTGCTCTTCCATGGCCTCCCAAGGCCACCAAAAGGGCCTGGGAGCTGTCATCACTGCTGCTGATGGCTTGTGGCTTCCCAAGGTCACTGAAAGGACCCAGGAGCTGCTGCCCATGCTGGCCCATGGCCTGGGAGCCATTGCCACTTTCCCATGGCTTCCTGAGTCCTCTTTAAAGCCCCAGGACCTGCCACCTCCTGGGACCCTCCCATGGCTTCTGCAAGGCCTCCGCAAGACCTTGGGAGCCCCTGCGGCCTTCCCACAGCCTCCCTAGGCACTGTGGAGGAATTGGGAGGCTGTGGGATAGCACAAGCAGTGGTGGCTCATGGGTAAGCAAAGCTGTGGGTGGAATGGCAAGGGCTGGGCAGTGGTTAGTGCCAAGCATGGCTAATTCTGATCAATAACTGATGGTTTTAGGGCCTTGCCAGAGGCAGGTCTGGGGAAGATCCCTGAAGACCAAATGTTAGTTTATTATTCTTTCCTGGCTTTCCTCCTGCTTTATGACTGCTTAATTAGGGGTAATGTGAAGAGAACAAAGTTATCAGCACCTTCCCATGAATTCTCCTCCGGGAGGATGAGCCATCTGGGCATAGCAAGGCCGAATGGTTGATAACACCCTGGGAATGTATGTAGTTTTGATATTCTATGTGTGAACGCTCCCCCCCACCTTTGGAATCCCGTTGAAGTATGCCTTAAAAGTTGTGTATCAATGTATCAGTTTCATTCTTCTCAAGCAACGGCTTCAGCTAAAGTATCGGTCTATCAATAAACATAGTCTTTGTATCAACCTCGACTCGTCATTGAACCCGCATGCTTGACAGAGTAAAGCGAGGGTGGGAGAGTTATTGCCAAATGATGGGAGTGGGTGGGAGGAAAGTGAGATTGGGGAGAATGTATGCTAAGGGATGGGTGGGAAGGCAGCAGGGCGTGGGGGGGGGGGCTGCAAGGGTTGAAGACAGCAAGGGGGGGCTCCTGGGTTGGAGGTTGGAGTGTTTGCCCACTCCAGAAGCGCTAATTTTGGAAGGGGTGATGAAAGACAGTGGTGGGATTCAGCCGGTTCGCACCGGTTCTGCAGAACCGATACCTAATGTGCTATCGGTTCGGCAGAACCGGTTGTTGGCCGGGCACCTGCTGTTCATTTTTATTACTTTGTCCACGAAGGAGCCTCCAGCAGCCCGCCACATCGCGGTGTGGCTGCCGGGGAGATTTTCCCCCCTCCGGAGGAGAGAGCAGGCAATCTAGCGTGCTTTTGGCGCGTTTGCAGGGGGCGGGGCTTCTGTGTGCCTTCGGAAGCCTCCGCTCTGTGTTAAAAGCGGCGTGCCGTGTGCATCACCTTCGCCGTCCTCAGGAGCCCTCCTCTGCAGCTGATTTCCAGCGCTCAAAAGATTTGTGGGCCATGCATGCAGGGAGACTGAGGCTTCGCTGCCGCGGCTTGGAGGACTTCTCAAAAGCGGACGAAAGCTCTTTCCCTTCAGAAGGTTCCTTTTGGGGGTTTTTTTAGCTTGTTATATTTTCTTTAAAATGTTAGTTGATATTAATTATTTTATAAAACTGGTACTATAAGCCTGTAGATACACATTCAGAGGCTCATTTCTCATTGAAGGGCTCCATGCAAGGCTTGTAGATTCGTGTTCATAATATACTGGCACTTCCCAGGGTGATATAGAAAATAGTATTTTGGCTTTCCCAGCTCTCTCCTCACCCCCCAATCCTGACAATTTGTTAGCTGTTGTTGGTGCTGTCGAGAAAAGATGACGCCCTCTCAATTCGCAGTCATGGCCCCAAACTGAATTGCAATTTTCTCCTATGGCTCAGAAAGTTTTAAGTTGTCTTTTCTTTCAGTTTGATTAATTTTATGGCAGGTTAGGTTATAATGGAAAACGTAGGGCTGGGTGACCTAGATAGATCATGCCCCCCCCTCAACCCTGAGTCTCTCTCTCTGTGTGTATCTCTGGAGGATATTCAGAGAGGTGGCTGAATCCAGCTTGTCTTCCCACCTGCTGGTATTCCAAGGGAATCTCCCATCCAGGTACTAACTGCAGTTGATCCTGCTTATCTTTTGATATCTGATGAGATCAGGCTTGCCTGAGCTGCCCATGTCAGGGTGTAATGTATGATATTTCTTGATACAGAGTCAGAACTTTGGCCCATCTAATGCAGTACATCTGTGACTACTGAGAGGGTGCCAGCTAGAAAGACGTCTTTCCCAGCTGTCCTTTGAACTGGAGAGAGCAGGGACTGAACCTGGGGCCTTCTGCATGTGAAGCGGATGCTCTAACACTGAGCCAGGATCTCAGGTCAAAGTCCTTCTCAACCCATTTCATTGGAAATGCCAGGGATTGAATCTGGGACCTTCTGCAAGCCAATCTGAGGCTCTACCGCTGAGCCACAGTCCTCCTCTGGCAACAGGTTCCACACTTTTGTGTTTGCCCCATGCCCTGTTTGATTCCACACTCTTCCGTTTGTTCTACAACACTTCTGTTTTGTTTGCATCCCTGAGTCATTCTTGAACTCACATATGGGGAAAGAGTGTAATTATCAAAGATTTCAGGTTTTCATGGCTGGCATCATCATTAGGGTTTGTAGCATCTTTCGGGCTCAAGTGCCGTGTTCTACTGGAGAAAGTTTTTCTGGAAGAAATACTTTCTCCAGTAGAACACACCACTTGAGCCCGAAAGATTCTACAAACCCTAGTGTAATTATCGTTGGATTAGCACAGTAAACTCCATAATTTAATGCGTGAATTATTAAACTACCTTTCTGTACATCTTTTGGTATAGTTAAAATGGTCATTAGGACATAGAACCTGTTGTTAATTTATTTGAATCCCACCACTGATGAAAGACCTGAGTCAGATTGAGGTGACAAGAGAGGAGGTCCTACAACTGATAGACGCATTAAAAACTAATAAATCACCAGGTTTAGATGGCATACACCCAAGAGTTCTGAAAGAACTCAAAGTTGAAGTTGTGGATCTTCTGACAAAAATATGTAATCTTTCATTGAAATCTGCCTCCGTTCCTGAGGACTGGAAGATAGCAAATGTCACCCCCATCTTTAAAAAGGGTTCCAGAGAAGATCCAGGAAATTACAGACCAGTCAGTCTGACTTCAATACAGGGAAAGTTGGTAGAAACCATTATCAAGGACAGAATGAGTAGGCAGATTGATGAACACAAGTTATTGAGGAAGACTCAGCATGGGTTCTGTAAGGGAAGATCTTTCCTCACTAACCTGTTACAGTTCTTTGAGGGGGTGAACAAACATGTGGACAGAGGGGACCCAATGGATGTTTTTTACCTTGACTTTCAGAAAGCTTTTGATAAAGTTCCTCATCAAAGGCTCCTTAGTAAGTTCAAGAGTCATGGAGTAAAAGGACAAGTCCTCTTGTGGATCAAAAACTGGCTAACTAATAGGAAACAGAGAGTGAGAATGGACAATCTTCGCAGTAGAAGATGGTAAGCAGTGGGGTGCCGCAGGGCTCAGTACTGGGTCCCATGCTCTTTAACTTGTTCATTAATGATTTGGAGTTGGGAGTAAGCAGTGAAGTGGCCAAGTTTGCAGATGACACTAAATTGTTCAGGGTGGTGAGAACCAGAGAGGATTGGGAGGCACTCCAAAGGAAGCTGTTGAGGCTGGGTAAGTGGGCGTCAACGTGGCAGATGAGGTTCAATGTGGCCAAGTGCAAAGTAATGCACATTGGGGCCAAAAATCCCAGCTACAAATACAAGTTGATGGGGTGTGAACTGGTGAAGACTGACCAAGAAAGAGATCTTGGGGTCATGGTAGATAACTCACTGAAAATGTCAAGACAGTGTGTGATTGCAATAAAAAGGCCAACGCCATGCTGGAAATTATTAGGAAGGGAATTGAAAACAAATCAGCCAGTATCATAATGCCCAGTATAAATAGATGGTGTGGTCTCATTTGGAATACTGTCTACAATTCTGGTCACCGCACCTCAAAAAGGATATTATAGCATTGAAAAAAGTCCAGAAAAGGGCAACTAGAATGATTAAAGGGTTGGAACACTTTTCCTATGAAGAAAGGTTAAAAAGCTTGGGGCTCTTTAGCTTGGAGAAACGTCGACTGCGGGGTGACATGATAGAGGTTTACAAGATTATGCATGGGATGGAGAAAGTAGAGAAAGAAGTACTTTTCTCCCTTTCTCACAATACAAGAACTCGTGGGCATTCAATGAAATTGCAGAGCAGTCAGATTAAAAGGGATAAAAGAAAGTACTTCTTCATCCAAAGTGTGATTAACATGTGGAATTCACTGCCACAGTGGTGGCAGCTAAAAGCATAGTCAGCTTCAAGAGGGGAGTGGATAAAAATATGGAGCAGATGTCCATCAGTGGCTATTAGCCACAGCATATTATTGGAACCATCTGGGGCAGTGACGCTCTGTATTCTTGGTGCTTGGGGGGGCAAAGTGGAAGGGCTTCTAGCCCCACTTGTGAACCTCCTTTTTTTTGGCCACTGTGTGACACAGTGTTGAACTGGATGGGGCCTTAGCCTGATCCAACATGGCTTCTCTTATGCTCTTATGTTCTTATGAGGTGGGAAGACAGCAAGGATGGGGCAATGAATGCCAAGGGTTGGGGGTAGGGAGACAGTAAGGTGATAGGCTCTCCTTCCTTGGAGGTTCTTCAACAGAGGCCAGATGGCTACCTGACAGCAATGAAGATCCTGTGAATTTAGAGGGAGGTGTTTCCTGCATTGTGAAGGGGGTTGGACTAGATGACCCTGGAGGTCTCTTCCAACTCCATGATTCTATGATTCTGTGAAGGCTAGGGGGGGACCAAATGCCAAGGCTAGGAAGGGGTGGAAAGACAGTGAGGGTGGGTGGGTTAATGCCAACACTTGGGGGTATATGCGAAGACAGCCTTCTGTTTTTCCCTTCCCTTCCCAGCCCAGGTCAGGGCACTTGCCCAGACCTTCTCTCTACACTCCATTGTATTTCTTCTCATTTAATGGGGGCAAATTTTGTTGGGGGGCTGGGGGGACCTGGCACTCACCATGAGCCTCTTTTAGAGCCCATTGTATTTCTTTGCACAACAGGCCTTATTCCTAGTAGATAAAGATTTACCTTTCTCCTTTGAATGTTTTCTGTTGGATTACTTTCCAAAGGTACACAAAAAATTGTTTTAATGCTATAACTTTTGCAAGTTTAGTCTTTGCTAGTCTTTAGTCTTTGTGAAAGTAATATAGCTCCAAATAAAGAGGAGTGGCTGGAGAAACAAAAGCAATGTGTACAATTGAGTAAATTTATCTGTCTGCTACATGGTAAAAAATTAGATAAGTTTGATAAATGGAGTGGTGTTCTGACTAGGATGGTGACTTGAACCTAATATCATCTGCATGGTTTGTTTATAGAACAGAAAATGAACTTCTAAAGCCTGCTATCGAATTTTTTTTTACTGAATAAATATTTTCTTTAAAAGAACCATGAAAAATTGAAATTGAGAAATGTCAGCAAAATGGACAGATGGAACTTCCATCCGATGGGCAGGAGCAGGCTGACTGGCACCCAGTGGGAGTATGCCTACCTGAATATATGTTGCACTAGTACTATCATTAGCTGCTTATTAAAGAGCTGGGGAAATTATCATAATTGCTGTTGCCCTGTTATCATTAGCATTCTTTCAGATGACTTCCAAACACTGCAGCTGCTGCCCAAAGGCACCTGGCCTCAACATCATGCTTTAATTATATTATATAATTCATGTGTGTAATAAAACCAGTCACAAAATGCAGGACAAAACATGAAAAGTTTTGGAGAACAAAGATGCAGTGGCTGCATATTTGCCTGGCACCCAATTCTGAAGGTGCACCTTTGGAGTGGCCTGTGTTGGCATCCCCACAGCAGCCTCCTGTAGGAAGCACCCTCTGGGGACCTTGAGGAAGGGATGCCAAGTCTAACTCAAATAATATCTGGGGACATTGGGGGTGGGGCCCGGGAGACTTTGGGGGTGGGGCCATGAGACTTTTCCTAAAATAAATAAATAAAAACACAGCAGTACAGTTCCCCTGAATACAGTCTTTATTTCCTCACCCTAGCAGCTGCAAATCATCTCTCTCTCTGTCACACACACACAGAGAAGTAAAAAACAGTTTGCAATCCTACACTTGTGTGGTCTCACTGAGGCAATTTACTCATGAGTTGCTGAACTTCCAATAACACAGGGAAACCAAAGGTTCAAGTTTACCCTTTACGATGCAAACGACCTCTGAAAAGCTTGTACAATAAACGGAGGGTCTGGGCTTCTTTCACAGCCCATCTGTCCATCTTGCTGACATTTCTCAGCTTTAATTTTTCATGGTTCTTTTAATGACCTCTGAAAAGCTTGTACAACAAACGGAGGGTCTGGGCTGCTTTCACAGCTCCTGGGAACAGCCACGTTCTTCTGCCTGCTCACTCTGACCCCCTTCAGCCTTAAAGATGCACACACCACCCAAAAAGGAAGCCTTTGCAAGCTTGCTCCTAGCGTTCTGAAGGGGAAAGGCAGCTGTGGGGGCGGAGCTTCCCCTCACTGGTCAGCTGACTAGAGGTGGGAGGCAGCCTGGGAAAGCAGGAGAACCCCTGCTGCGATCTGGGGATTGGCAAACCTACTTTCAGGGAGCAATCCTCAGCGGGTCTGCTCCAAAGTAAGCCCATGTCATTCAGTGAGCCTTAGCCCCAGCAAAGCGTCCTTAGGCTTGCAGCCCCCTGAAGCAAGAGAAGGCCCAGTTAGAGCAAAGCCATTCAGTCCATGAACCAGCTGCACACTCCTCTGCCCACATTCTGCAGCATCCCTGGAGTTCTGACAGCAGCTCAGGGGAAAGAACAGATTGGCTGGGGAAATCTCAAGGCCAACCCCGGTGGTGAGGTAGTAGCCCATTTACAAGGTGAAGCAATGGCCTGTTATAACTTCAAACTTTAAACAAGAGCTTACAGGGCTCTTCTTACATACAAGCCAGGTACATTTATTCTTTGTTGGAGGGATGTCTCGGGTTTTCTGATTTCAAAATCAGAAATACACTGTTATCAGATTTTAACCCCCAATTGTGCCAAATTTATGATGGCAGCTAGGAGAATTTGTGAGGATTATGTAAAGAAGGGGTCTTGAATTGACTGTTTTTTTAATATTTCCAAGGTTGTATTTTATCTTTTCTTAAATGCCTGATGGTATACTCTGTATACTCTGTATACCATCACAAATGCTACTGAAACTGATATAAATACAGAGACCATGCATAAAGTTGCCAAATTTTGTTCCCATGCAATCAAATTGCATTTTATGGTTCTTACAAGTTAATGTCAAGGTAACAGATTGTAATTTTAACCAGTGTATTCTAGCTAATATTTTTCTGGAGCTGTATAATTTTTATTTTTTTTATTATATGTACTATATTTATAATAATAATAATAATATAATAATAATTTTTTATTTCTATCCCGCCCTCCCTGCCGGAGCAGGCTCAGGGCGGCTCACAACATAAAACACACATTACATCAATTATACTTATAAAACATGGTTAAAACAATTACAGAGTATTAAAATTAACATAACAGTATGGCGTTATAAACAGGTTTCAATAAATTTCAGAAGTAAAACATTTCAAGAATAAAAGCATTTCTAGCAGCATATCTAGTTTTGTCACAAGTTTTTTCGCTAGTTGAGGGCCATCCTGAAAAGGTGGGTCTTACAGGCCCTACGGAATCCCTCTAAACATTGTAGGGCCCTCACCTCCTCAGGGAGTTGGTTCCACAGTAGTGGAGCAGTAATAGAGAAGGCCCGGTCCCGGGTGGCTTTCAGTCTGGCCTCCCTTAGCCCAGGGATATTCAGCTGGTTTTTCCCAGATGACCTCAGTGCCCTCTGGGGCTCATATGGGGAGAGACGGTCCCTTAGGTAGGTAGGTCCTCGGCCATATAGGGCTTTAAAGGTAATAACCAGCACCTTGTAGCGAACTCGGTATGCCACTGGCAACCAGTGCAGTCCGCGCAGCCCCGGCTGTATGTGCTCCCACCTTGGGAGCCCCAGCAACAGCCTAGCCGCCGCGTTCTGCACCAGCTGCAGCCGCCGAATTCGGCACAAGGGCAGCCCCATGTAGAGGGCGTTGCAGTAGTCCAGTCTCGAGGTGACCGTAGCATGGATCACTGTTGCTAGGTCGCGGCGCTCTAGGAAGGGGGCCAACTGCTTCGCCCGACGAAGATGAAAGAACGCGGACTTGGCAGCGGCCGCTATCTGTGCCTCCATTGATAATGAAGGCTCCAGAAGAACCCCCAGGCTCTTGACCTTGTGTGCCGCTTTAAGCTGCACACCGTCAAGGACTGGCAAGGGGATTTCCCCTCCCAGGGCACCGCGACCCAAGCACAGGACCTCTGTCTTCGTTGGATTCAACTTCAGCCCACTCAGTCTGAGCCAGCCTGCCACGGCTTGCAATGCTAGGTCCAGGCTTTCTGGGACGGAGCCAGGCCGGCCATCCATTAGCAGGTAGAGTTGGGTGTCATCAGCATATTGATGGCACCCAAGTCCAAACCTCCGGGCAATCTGGGCAAGGGGGCGCATATAGATGTTAAATAACATCGGGGAGAGAACTGCCCCTTGTGGGACCCCACATACTAGTGGGTGCCTCCGGGACCGTTCCCCCCCAATGGCCACCCTTTGTCCCCGTCCTTCGAGGAAGGAGGAAAGCCACTGTAAGGCCAATCCCCCAATCCCCGTGTCGGTGAGCCGGCGGGCCAGTAACTGATGATCGACCGTATCAAATGCGGCCGACAGATCCAGCAATATCAGCACCGCCACGCCGCCTCGATCCAGATGCCGCTGGAGGTCATCCACCAAGGCGACCAGCACTGTCTCCGTCCCATAACCCGGACGGAAGCCGGACTGGTGAGGGTCTAAGGCGGAAGTGTCATCCAAAAAATTCTGCAACTGTAACGCCACTGCCCTCTCTATAACCTTACCTAAAAATGGTAGGTTCGAGACCGGCCGGTAATTTGCCAATTCGGCCGGGTCTGCTGTACTCTTTTTTAGGAGAGGGCGGACCATGGCCTCTTTCAAAGATGTTGGAAATTGCCCTTCCAAGAGGGATCTATTTATGATATCCCGTATAGGATATCTAAGCTCCCTCTGGCAGGATTTGATTAGCCAGGAGGGGCATGGGTCAAGGTCGCAAGTTGTAGGGCGTACAGTTGAGAGGACTTCGTCGACTTCCCCAAGACTAAGCGCGTCAAAGTGATCCAAGATAACACCAGAAGACAGGCACGGAGCCCCGGGTTCATCTGCTGCATTCAATGTGGCAGGAAAGTCCTGGCGGAGTGACGAGATTTTATCTGCAAAAAATTTCGCAAAAGCCTCACAGCCTATTTCCAATTCTTTCATGTTTGGTCTGCCTTGGGGCAGAGTGGTCAGATTCTCAATTATCTTAAATAATTGTGCTGGGCGCGAATTTGCAGATGCAATCCTAGCCGCAAAGTATTCCTTCTTTGCAGCTTTGACTGCCATCTCATAAGACTTCATAAACGTTCTGTAGGATGTTCTCGTCGCTTCGTCACGAGTATGCCGCCACCGCCTCTCTAGTCGTCTGAGTCCCTGTTTCAGTTGGCGTAGCTCCGAGGTGTACCAAGGAGCCAGCCTACTTCGGGGGCGCAGAGGACGCCGGGGTGCAATTTCGTTGATGGCCCTGGATAACCTGTCATGCCAGGTATCTACTAGGTCATCAAGGGAATTGCTAGGGGGCCAGGGGTCCCGCAGAGCCCTCTGGAACCACTCAGGGTCCATCTGACTCCGCGGGCGAGCCAAAATAGGCTCGCCGCCTGTACAGGGTCGAGGGGGCGCACCCACACGGGCCTTAAGGGCTAGGTGGTCCGACCATGGCACCGCTTCTACTGCGATACCGTCCACCAGAATCCCGGACGCAAAGATCAAGTCTAACATGTGTCCGGCCTGATGCGTGGGAGTGGTAACAAATTGGGAGAGTCCCAGTGTCGCCATGGAAGACACTAGGTCCAGCGCCTGATTGGAGGCCGCGTCGTCTGCATGGACGTTGAAGTCACCCAAGACCATAAGCCTTGGGAACTCCAACGCCCAGCCCGCCACCGCCTCCATCAGGGCTGGTAAGGCGCTGGCTGGTGCGTTAGGCGGACGGTACATCAGCCAGATCGCCAACCCCTCCCCCACTTCCCACGCTAGACCGGCACATTCCAAGCCATCGATCGTTGGGGCTGGGAGAGCTAGAAGATGTTTGACCACTACTGTATTATTTGTCATATCTCATTATTCATACTAATGTCCTATATTTTATTATCACATTTATTTTTTAAATATCTTACGTTTCACCTATTTAGGTCCATCTTGATTTTTACAATTTTTATGTGGTTGTTGTTGGCCTGCATTGTGCTATGTATTTGGTCATGGACCGTAATAAAGCAAACTGAAACTGAAACTGGCTCTTCTTACAGGGCCTACTGTAAGCTCCAGGAGGATTAGCTACATCAGGGAGGAATGGCCTAATATGCAAAGTAGTTCCTGCTACAAAAAGGCCCGACTGAATAATTTAACATGTCGCTGAATCTCCCTTTTCATTTTTAAAGTTATTCCTTTTGGTGGTTGCTTTTTCCCAGGGTCCAGGCAAATAGATGTGAAAAACCTCAGCTTGAGACCCTGGAGAGCCGCTGCCAGTCTGAGAAGACAATACTGACTTCGATGGACCCAGGGTCTGATTCAGTATAAGGCAGCTTCATATGTTCCCCCCCCTGCTGTTTTGAGATTGCTAAGAAATGCACTGTTACTGTATTTTAGTGTAGCAGATGTCTGTTTTACTACTGCTATTTTAATCAGAGGTCAAAGAATCATAGTTGGAAGGGACCTCTAGGGTCATCTAGTCCAACCCCCTGCACAATGCAGGAAACTCACAAACACCTCCCCCTAAATTCACAGGATCTGCATTGCTGTCAGATGGCCATCTAGCCTCTTTAAAAACCTCCAAGGAAGGAGAGCCCACCACCTCCCGAAGAAGCCTGTTCCACTGAGGAATCGCTCTAACGGTCAGGAAGTTTTTCCTAATGTTGAGCCGGAAACTCTTTTGATTTAATTTCAACCCACTGGTTCTGGTCCTACCTTCCGGGGCAACAGAAAACAATTCCACACCATCCTCTGTATGACAGCCCTTCAAGTACTTGAAGATGGTGATCATATCACCTCTCAGCTGCCTCCTCTCCAGGCTAAACATCCCCAGCTCCTTCAACCTTTCCTCATAAGACTTGGTCTCCAGACTCCTCACCGTCTTCATCGCCCTTCTCTGGACCCATTCCAGCTTGTCTATATCCTTCTTAAAGTGTGGTGCCCAAAACTGAACACAATACTCCAGGTGACGTCTTACCAGAGCAGAGTAAAGCGATACCATCACATCACGTGATCTGGACACTAAACTTCTGTTGATACAGCACAAAATTGCATTTGCCTTTTTAGCCACCACATCACACTGTTGACTCAAGTTCAGCGTATGATCCACTAAGACCCCTAGATCCTTTTCGCACATGCTACTGCTAAGACAAGTCTTCCCCATCCTATAACCATGCATTGGATTTTTCCTACCTAAATGCAGAATTTTACATTTATCCCTGTTAAAATTCATTGTATTGATTTTAGCCCAGTTTTCCAGCCTGTCAAGGTTATCCTGTATCCTGTTTCTGTCGTCTTCTGTGTTTGCATTGCAACCCCTCCCAATTTAGTATCATCTGCAAATTTAATAAGCATTCCCTCTATTCCTTCATCCAAATCATTGATAAAGATGTTAAACAAAACAGGTCCCAGGACAGACCCTTGAGGCTCTCCACTTGTCACTCCTCTCCAAGAGGATGAGGAACCATTCACAAGCACCCTTTGGGTGCGATCTGTCAACCAGTTACAGATCCACCTAACGGTAACAGGATCCAAACCACATTTTACCAACTTGTCAACAAGGATAGTATGTGGAACTTTATCAAAAGCCTTACTGAAATAAAGATAAACGATGTCTACAGCATTCCCCTGATCCAGCAAGGTAGTCACTTTCTCAAAAAAAGAGATCAGGTTAGTCTGACATGACTAGTTCTTGAGAAAACCATGCTGGCTCTTAGTAATCACATACATTCTTTCTAAATGTTCCAGGACCAACTGTTTGATGATTACAGAGGTAATTTTATGTTTGCATTTCTAATTTTGTAATGTTCTTTTAGCTATCTGCAAGCTGCTGCTAGTGAGAAGAGGGGATAGAAATTATGAAAACAAACCAGTGCCATTGACAACTACTCTTTGGGTCCAGTTCTCTAACCAGTTCCATATCCATTTGGCTGTCCAAGATTCCAGTGCACTGTCCTCCAGTCTACCCTTTAGAATATCATAGGGAACCCTGTCAAAAGCTTTACCAAAAACTAGGTTAAAAATGTTGATGGTGTTCCCACAATCCAATAAGCTCATCACTTGATCAAAGAAGAAAACAAGTTTGATTTGGCAGGACCTGCTGGAGATAAATCTCTGCTGACTTCCTTGGATCACCAAATTGTCCTTCAGATACTCACAGGTTGACCCTTTTAAAACCTGTTCCACCTTGGCCATGAATCACCAAGGATTGCAGATCTGACTATCAACAGGGAGGGGGGCACCAAGGAACCAAACCATCTCTTGAGAACCCTATGGAAACCCAGAGGGAGGTTGATCCAGAGGGAGGCTCGGTGGGATCCTTGGTCCAGAGACTAGTACCTCTAGTACTTTGTCATCCAATGATGGAGGAGAGCAACTTGCCCAAATCGAAGGTGTGGTTGTCCTGGGTCTCAGTGGAATGGGTGGATGGTACCACTTCAGAAGGGAGCCTCAAAGAGACAGCATCAAAGGCTGTCATCAAGGAGAAATATGCTAAGAGCCAGCTGTCAAGCGCCGATATTTCTCAATAACCAGTCTTTTGTTTTGAATCAAAGCTGTTTTATTGTTAGAAACTCAGGAGCTGTACCAAGGACACAAGCCTTGGGAGTAATGACGTACTCACAGTTACACAGTTGCTGTATAGGATATCATCAAAGGTTACCATACAGATGCATACTTGAGTCATAGGTTCAAAGGCTATGAAATCACTATCTATTTTATTACTAAGGAATGTAGGCTATTGGAAACATCAAACATTCTCACACTTTTCTGGGGGAAGATAAGAGTTGTCTGTGTGAACCTGTGGGAGAGGTGACTCGATGGTAATGCCAGCCAGGCTGTAGCATAAACATCCTAGGGCCAGATGGATTTATTACTTACCCACTGGCTGTAAAGAAGGGGGAAGCAATATAGAGTTGGTGGCCTGCTCTTTCTCTAGGAAGAGAAATACATCACTGAAATAAGTGCACTTGACACTGGCCCTGTGAGGGAAGGGGGAGCCTTCTCAAAAGATCTGAGCTTGCAGAGCTCTCACCGCAGCAGGAAGACAGCCTGTGGGACCTCACAGGAGCCATAAAGTCCTTGAAGCCTAGCTTTGCCCACTCTTCTGTTGCCCCTGGAGATTTGGGGAGGAAGCCTGGGGAGGACAGGGACCCCAGTGGGGTACAAGGTCAGAGAGTCCACTCTCCAAAGCATCCATTTGCCCAGGGGGACTGATCTCTGTATTCTGGAGTGGAGGTGTAATTCTGGAGGATCCCAGATCCCATGTGGAGGCTACTGGCGTCCATAGCAGGGTTTCTTAAACTCTTCTTTTAGATTAGCACTGGAGAAAGCTTCCCAGAAGTGGGGCCCCTGAGTTTAAAGACCAGCTCCTTGTTCCACCACCCCTTTCAAAAAGTGGCCTAAGATGTGAACAATACAGAGGCCAAAGTGCTTTCCTCCTGACCCAAACTGGCTTGTGAGCAAAGAGGCTTTTTACTGATGTCATTTTGTGAGTCTTATGCTTTGCTTTCCCCACCACTGAACTGGATTTTCTCATTTCTTTGTCTGAGAAAAAAAAGCATTCCTTGGGACTGGCCTTGCTGTGTCTATAGGCTGCCTTGAGACTAGAAAGGCTGCGGGCAAGGAGGAAGCCAAAGGCTTAGCTTGACTCTGCCTCTCCAGATTCTCTTCTGTATCTGTGGGGGGAGATTCTTCATTGCTTGTCCTGAGCACACTTAGCTTATATTTTGTCTGCTCAGGGAACAGCCTTGATGTTGTTCTGATATCTGACCAGACAGGCCCAAACAGCTCTGCCACCCTGGTGCTTGCAGCCACCCCAGGAGGCTGGGGGCCCTGAATGTAACTACAGGCAGAAACAATCCTCTTCTGTATTCCAAGATAAATTTATGGAAATAGCATTTAAGTGCCATACATACAGCTGAATCATTCCCTCTCTCTCTGCGTGTGTGTGATGGGAGAGACAGATTCTCTGTGGCTGAGGAAACTGACTTGAACTCATTCCCCAATGTAGAGCCAAAGCGACCCAACTCGGGTGTTGTACAGCCACAGAGCAGCTGCAGTGAATGGCTATTAAAGCAGAAAGCAGAGCCCGCTGGGGCTTGGAACACCCCTGTGGGTGTTCATGGGGCCTGTGAAACAGAGATGTTTCACCAGGTGTTTGGTTGAGGACAGCAATGGTCCACCATCACGCCTGGCTGCCACCTCTTGAGCTCCTCTCCCCTCCATGGGGAGGGTATGAACTGACATCAGATGTCATCGGAGGATTACATTGTAGTACAGTACTGTCTAAATTGTTCTATTGAACTTCTTTGTACTGTTTTACTACTGATATGCTGGTAATGTTGTACATTGCCCTAAACCTTTTTGGGGACAGCGTTTTTTAAATTGAGTCAATAAGAACATAAGAGAAGCCATGTTGGATCAGGCCAACGGCCCATCAAGTCCAACACTCTGTGTCACACAGTGGCAAAAAATTTTATATACACACATACACTGTGGCTAATAGCCACTGATGGACCTGTGCTCCATATTTTTATCTAAACCCTTCTTGAAGGTGGCTATACTTGTGGCTGCCACCACCTTCTGTGGCAGTGAATTCCACATGTTAATCACCCTTTGGGTGAAGAAGTACTTCCTTTTATCCGTTTTAACCTGTCTGCTCAGCAATTTCATCGAATGCCCACGGGTTCTTGTATTGTGAGAAAGGGAGAAAAGTACTTCTTTCTCTACTTTCTCCATCCCATGCATTATCTTGTAAACCTCTATCATGTCACCCCGGAGTCGACGTTTCTCCAATCAATCAGCACCGTCCCGCCCACCACCCCCCACCCCCGCCACAGTGTTTCACCTAATATGGGCTGTAGTGAACCTGGTCATCACAGGCTTCCCATCCTGCCAAGGCCATGCCAGTGGGGGCAATCTGCCTTTGGGTTTTAGGGGCAGAAGTCAAAGAGCTGAAAGAGAAAAAAAAAAAGCTTGGGCAAGAACTGAGGAAACAAGATCTCAAATGGCAGCAGCAGAAAGGCCATGAAATTAAGCTGCCTTCCTTCTGACTCATATGTGAATCTGTGAGGAAATATGTAAGGAAATATGTGAATCTGAGCGTGGCAGCTCAGTTGAGAATCTCTGGGTAAAAATAAAAAGAGTAAGAAACAACAGTGATATTATTGTGGGGGTCTGCTATAGACCCCCAAGTCAGTCAGAGGACTTGGATGAGATACTTCTACAGCAGATTGCAAAGTTCTGCAAGATAAGGGATACAGTGATCATGGGAGATTTCAATTACCTGGACATCTGTTGGAAGTCCAACTCTGCTAAAAATGAAAAGTCAAATAGATTCCTGACTTGTCTTGCTGATAACTTCCTTTTCCAGAAAGTGAAGAAGGAAACAAGGGGATCTGCTATCTTGGATTTGATTCTTACCAACAAGGAAGAATTTATTGAAGAAGTGGAAATAGTGGGCACCCTGGGCAGTAGTGACCATGTGATTTTGGAATTTACAGTCTTAGGGAAGGGAAAAGCTATATGTAGTCAGACTTATAGGTTGGACTTCAGAAAGGCAAACTTTGATAAACTTAGAACTATGCTGGGTAAAATCCCATGGTCAGAAATACTTAGGAGGAAGGGGGTTCAGGAGGAGTGGGAGTTTCTTAAAAGTGAAATACTGAAAGTGCAATCACAGACAATTCCTATGAGAAGAAAAAATGGAAAAAGCCTAAAGAAACCGAAGTGGCTCCATAAACAGCTCTCTAAAGACTTGAGAAATAAAAAAGACTCCTTTAGGAATTGGAAGGAGGGTATTATAACCAAGAATGAATATAAACAAATACCAGTGCTTGTAGAAAAAAAGTTAGGAAAGCTAAAGTTCAGTATGGGCTTTGGCTGCCCAAAGATGCTAAAAACAACAAAAAAGGATTCTTTTCTTATGTTCAGAGTAAGAAAAAGAGCAAGCATATGGTAGGCCCATTGCGAGGGCAAGAAAGTGAAATTGTAGCAGGTAATGAAGAGAGGGCAGAACTGCTCAATTCCTACTTTTCCTCAGTCTTCTATTCTGAAGGAAATGGTGCTCAACATGGCAAAACAGAACATATAAGGAGGGTCTGAAGTTCCAACCTAGGATCAGCATAGGGGTAGTACATAAACACCTAGTTTCTTTAAATGAAACAAAGTTCTCAGGGCCAGATAAATTGCATCCAAGGGTTCTAAAAGAGTTTATGGATGTAATTTCTGAACCTCTGGCTATTATTTTTGAGAATTCTTGGAGAACAGGAGAGGTGCTGGAAGATTGGAGGCGGGCGAATATTGTCCCCATCTTCAAGAAGAGGAAAAAAGATGATCCGGGTAACTACCGACCCGTCAGCTTGACGTTTATACCTGGAAAAGTTTTAGAACAAATCATCAAACAGTTGGTCCTGGAACATTTAGAAAAAATGGATGTGATTACTAAGAGCCAGCATTGTTTTCTCAAGAACAAGTTATGTCAGGCTAACCTGATCTCTTTTTTTGAGAAAGTGACTACCTTGCTGGATCAGGGGAATGGTGTAGACATCATTTATCTTGATTTCAGTAAGGCTTTTTATAAGGTTCCACATACTATCTTTGTTGACAAGTTGGTAAAATGTGGTTTGGATCCTGTTTTAAGAAGAATATAGACAAGCTGGAACGGGTCCAGAGGAGGGCGACGAAGATGGTGAGGGGTCTGGAGACCAAGTCCTATGAAAAAAGGTTGAAGGAGCTGGGGATGTTTAGCCTGGAGAGGAGGCAGCTGAGAGGTGATATGATCACCATCTTCAAGTACATGAAGGGCTGTCATATAGAGGATGGTATGGAATTGTTTTCTGTGGTCCCGGAAGGTAGGACCAGAACAAGTGGGTTGAAATTAAATCAAAAGAGTTTCCAGCTCAACATTAGGAAGAACTTCCTGACCATTAGAGCAATTCTTCAGTGGAACAGGCTTCCTCTGTGTCAAGTCGGCTGAATTCAATAACGAGTCTCTTGATAAAGTAGCAAGTTTATTGTAATCAGAACTGTGGACCATGGCAGAGATTGAAGGACTGAAACACATATGCACTAATCCAGTATTTAAAGTATGAATCTAAAGGATTCCTACGGGGGGCAATCTATGCAACACATCTTCACACTAGGATGCTACTTCTTTCGTTCCCAGACCGAAGTCTTGACACCCCATACTCCCCACAGAGAACAAGGCTGGGAAGGCGCCACTATCTTGTTCACAGGTTAGCATTTCAAAGCAGGTTACACAACAAAGGCATTTCTAGAGAGGGGGCAGGAGAGTGAGCTAGCAGCCCCCGGTGTACACTGTAAAGTACCCAGACTCCTTCACTTCAGAACCAACCTTAATACAGATATTGAGTAACCCATAGCAGACTTGACATACTGCCCCCCCTAGGATCCCCCTCCTGCCGGGCGGCCTTGCAAGGAGGGCGAGTCACATTTATGGCTCCGGAACTCGGGCCCCGAGAGGCTCCGGCACTCCCCCTTCGAGGGGAGGGTTGGTGAATCTTGTGAATGCCATTTGGACGGCCCCGGAGATCTGCGCAGTAGGCTGCAATGAAAAACAGGGTGGACTTTACCAAGAGCAGGGGGGAGGTCTAACTCTACTGTCACCGGGTTGATTACCCGCTTGATTTTGAATGGCCCTAAGAACTTAAAAGCCAATTTCCTAGACGGTTGTGCCAGAGGCAGGTTTTTTGTTGACAGGTACACGGAGTCCCCCACCTTCAAGTCCCAGACTGGCACATGGCTTTTATCGTACTGTTTCTTATACGCCTCCTTGGCCAGCTTCAGGTTTTCTTGAATGGCTGGCCAACATTGGCTGGGACCTTGCCACCATTGCTCAAAACTTGAGCCCGTCAATCCCTCCCCCCCTGGCAGCATGGGAATCGGCTTTCCCTCATACCCGAACACTGTTGCAAAGGGAGATGCTTTTGTGGAACTGTGAGCGCTGTTGTTGTAAGCGTATTCAGCGAAGGGGAGGAGGTCCACCCAGTCCGACTGGCGTAGGCTCACAAAGCACCGTAGGTACTGCTCTAGCACCCCGTTCACTCTCTCAGTCTGTCCGTCCGTCTGGGGGTGATAGGCAGAACTTAGCCCCTGTTCCATCCCTAGTAACTTACAAAACTCCCGCCAGAAGGTGGCAACGAACTGAGGCCCCCTGTCACTTATGACCTTGTCAGGGATGGAGTGATGTTTGGCCACGTGGTCGAAAAATAAAGTCGCTAGTTTCTTGGCCGTGGGTAATTGGCTGCAGGGGATGAAGTGGGCTTGTTTTGAAAACGTGTCCACCACCACCAGTATGACTGTTTTCCCCCGGGAGGGGGGTAGCTCGACTATGAAGTCCATGGACACCATGGCCCATGGCCGTTTTGCTGTTTCCAGAGGCTGTAGGAGTCCCGGGGGTTCCCCCCCTCCTTTTTGCCATCACACACACCGGGCAACCAGCTACAAAGTCCGACACATCCTTCTTTAGGGACGGCCACCAGAACTGCCGGTGCACCAAGTGCAAGGTTTTTACATAGCCGAAGTGCCCAGCTAATTTGGAGCAGTGACATAGTTGGAGAATTTCTTTCCTTAATATTTCCGGGATGTACAGTTTCTCCCCCTTGTACCAAAGAGCGTCTTTTCTTTTCTGCAACCCCTCCGGCCGCCCACCTCCCTCCCGTTCGGCCTCTAGGGTGATTCGTTCTTTGCTTAGCCCGCTCAATTCCTTTTTCCTCTGCGAGCGGGTAGTGACCATAGCCGCCACTTGTGTGGGGGGGATCAGGGAATCTACCACTTCCTCTCTCTGGCTCTCATGCTGTGGGAGCCTGGACAGGGCGTCTGCTAGGAAATTTCGGGTCCCCGGGATGTGTTTCAGGGTGAAGTCGAATCTGGAGAAGAAGCCCGCCCACCTGATTTGCTTTTCACTCAATTTTCTTTTCCCTGTTAGTGCCTCTAGATTTTTGTGGTCCGTCCATATCTCAAAGGGCACCCTGGCTCCCTCCAACCAGGACCTCCAAGTTTTCAGTGCAAACATGACAGCGAAAGCCTCTTTGTCCCACACTGACCAGTTCCTCTGCTCCTCCGAGAACTTTCGCGAAATGTAAGCGCAGGGTCTCAGCTTCCCCTCCTCATCCCTCTGCATGAGAATGGCTCCTACGGCGACGTCGGAGGCGTCGCATTGGACCACAAACCCCTTCCGCTCATCTGGGTGGCTTAAGACCGGCTCGCTTGTGAACAGTTGTTTAAGCCGGTCGAAAGCCGCCTGACAAGTCGGTGTCCAATTCAGCCTGGCCCCTGGTCGCTTTGCCTCCTCCCCCTTCCCCTTCGTCTTCAGGAGGTCTGTTAGGGGCAGAGCGATCTGGGCGAACCCCTCAATGAATGTCCTATAGAAATTGGAGAATCCGAGGAAACTTTGGAGCTGTCTACGTGTCCTCGGGGGGGCCCACTCTAGAACTGCCTGAACTTTGGCTGGATCCATGGCCAGCCCGTCCCCAGACACCCGGAAGCCCAAATAGTCTAGTTCCGTGCGGTGGAACTCGCATTTAGACAGCTTGGCGTAGAGCTGGTGCTTCAGCAGGGTGGCCAGCACTTCCCTCACTAGTTTCACATGGGATTGTTCGTCTTGCGAATAAATAATGATGTCATCAAGGTACACCACCACCCCCTTGTACAGAAATTCCCGCAATACATCATTTATGAAATTCATGAACACCCCCGGTGCCCCTTGCAATCCAAACGGCATGACTAAATATTCAAATTGCCCCATCGGGGTGTTGAACGCCGTTTTCCACTCATCCCCCTCCTTGATGCGCACTCGGAAGTACGCGTCCCGCAGGTCAAGCTTTGTGAAAATCTTCCCCCCCGCCACCGTGCTTAGCAAATCTTTGATGAGGGGGATGGGGTAGGCGTTTGACATGGAAATCGCGTTAATCCCATGAAAATCCGTGCAAAGCCTAAGACTGTGGTCCTTTTTCTTTCTAAACAACACGGGGGCCGCGTGGGGGGCCGTCGCGGGTCTGATGAACCCCCTTTTCAAGTTCAAGTCTAGGAATTTTCGCAGCTCCTTCTTCTCAGCCCACCCCATTTGGTAGAGCTTGGCCCTGGGAAGGCTTTCCCCGGGGATTAGTTCTATCGCACAGTCTGTGCTCCTGTGGGGGGGGAAGCTGGTTGGCCTCCCGCTCACTAAATACCTCCATCAGGTCGCGGTAGGCGTCCGGGACATGGTGCACCTCTTCCACCAGGACGCACGCCCTCTCCCGAGCGGCTGGCGCTCGTGGCCCCCATGCTGCCTGCCAAAGGTGCTGGTTGCAACTTGGGTCGGGAAATCTGATGGTCTGGGCTCTCCAGCGGATGAGGGGCTCGTGCTTTTCCAACCACCTCACTCCCAGGACCACGGGGTAGCCGCAGGCGGGCGCGATCACAAACGTCTCTGAGTCCCAGTGATCCTCAATCCCCAGGGGGCACGGCTCAGTCTCTTGCGTGCAGGGTTCCCCCCCCATTACTGACTCATCCATCTGTTCAAAGTGCATGGGGTGGGGCAGTTGTAAGCGTTTCAATCCCAGAGCCTCCACCACCTTGGGGGAAATCAGCTCTCTATTACAGCCCGAGTCTATGAGGGCCCGGATCTGTAGGAACCTTTTTAGCTTTGGGTTCAACAATTTGACCACTATAAAGTACAACCTTCCCGTGGGTCTCACCGTGAGCGGTGCCTCCTCTCGGTCGACCTGCTGGCTGGCACCGTTCAAAGCAGGTCGGCGTCGTTTCCCGCCGGCTCCTCTTCCCACGCCAGCTCGGCCAGCTCCTCTGACAGACGCACCTCCTCCTCTTGTAGGTCGTCTTGCACCAGGAGCGCGCTGCTCTTCGCCGCGTCCTTAGGGCGGCCGGTGGTTTTCTTGGGGCCGGGGGTGCCCGGGCGGGTGGCTCCCTGCGGTGGGGCGGCCCCGGTGGCTGATTGGGGGCAGCCGGAGGCTAGATGGTTGGGGTCCCCACACCGAAAACAACGTCGGGGCCCCCCCGGGGCAGCCACCGCCTGCTTCTTGACTTTAGGTGGCTCAGCCTTCCCGGGGCTTGCTTTCGGCGTTCCCCTGCCGGCGGCCAGTGCTTGGCGCAGCATCGCCACTCGTTTCAGGTTGGTCTCCACCTCCCCCGCCAGCTGAATCCACCCCACCAGGGTATCGGGGCGGGCTTGCGTGAGCGCTCTATCCAGGATGCTCGGGTTCAGCCCATTGGTGAAGTGCTCGATCTTCATCACCTCGTTCCAGTTCCGAGCCCGGGCGGCGTTGGCCTGGAAGTCGGCCGCGTACTCCCGGATGGATCGGGCCCCTTGCTTCATGTTCCGCAGCGCCGCCAGCGCTCGGGTTTCTTGCAGGGGGTCCTCGTACTGGGTCAGCAGGGCCTGCACGAAAGTGTTTATGAAATGGAGGACCGGGCTGTTGGTTTCGCATAGGCTCACATACCACTTCTTCGCTGCGCCCCGTAGCTTCGACCCGAGGTAGTCCACGCGGCTCATCTCATCGGGGAATGAGTCCCCCCAGTAGTGCATGTAGCTGTTTGCTTGGATCGCGAAGTAGTTCACTTCCTCCGGGTCCCCGTCGAACGTGGCGTCCAGCTCCCGGCCCCCCCCAGGTCTCTTTGTCTGACCGGGGCAGGGGGGGCGCCGCTGGGGCTTGCGGGGCCGCTCCGGGTGGAGGAGCGGCGGGGCCCTGTCGAGCCGGGGGTCCCCGCGGACCCGCCGGGGCTGGCTGTTGCTGGCGAGCCCCGGTCACCCCCAGCGCTCTGCCCAGCTGCGCGGTCAGGGTCTGCATCTGGTCCTTTAGGTCTCTCACCGCCCCGTCGATCTCCCTGCGGACCATCGCGCGAAACGTCTCGTACTCCTCATCGGTCTGGTCCTTGGGGCTCGCCCCTCCGTCCTCCGCTCCGCACTCGGCCCCTTCGCTTCCACTCTCGAGGTCCTGCGCCCCCGCGGCGCTGGCGCCTTCGCTCGCCTCGCCCGGGTGGACGGCGGCGGCCTCGGCCAGTTGGACCCGCTTGGTGTGGCGGGTCATGATCGCCTCCCGACGGACCGGGGCTTGATCCATCAGCGTAGTGGAGGTTCTTGGCTGGTATTGCCGTGGGGTCGCCACCAGCTGAAACTGTGGAGGGGAGGCCGCGGTCCTTCTGGCAGTATGGATGTGCCAGGGTGTCTCGGCCCCCTCCACTCTGGTTGGGAATCCTCCATTCTCCGGAGACTGTTCGGACATCGCCTTTTCAGTTGCCGGAAAGGTTGAACTCCAAGATAGGGAGTCCTTCAAAATGTCAAGTCGGCTGAATTCAATAACGAGTCTCTTGATAAAGTAGCAAGTTTATTGTAATCAGAACTGTGGACCATGGCAGAGATTGAAGGACTGAAACACATATGCACTAATCCAGTATTTAAAGTATGAATCTAAAGGATTCCTACGGGGGGCAATCTATGCAACACATCTTCACACTAGGATGCTACTTCTTTCGTTCCCAGACCGAAGTCTTGACACCCCATACTCCCCACAGAGAACAAGGCTGGGAAGGCGCCACTATCTTGTTCACAGGTTAGCATTTCAAAGCAGGTTACACAACAAAGGCATTTCTAGAGAGGGGGCAGGAGAGTGAGCTAGCAGCCCCCGGTGTACACTGTAAAGTACCCAGACTCCTTCACTTCAGAACCAACCTTAATACAGATATTGAGTAACCCATAGCAGACTTGACACTCTGGAGGTGATGGGCTCTCCTTCCTTTGAGGTTTTTAAACAGAGGCTAGATAATGCACGCATGAACATAATGCACATAAAAGTGTAGAAAAAAAGAACTGCATGGTGCCGTCATGTGGACAAAAGAAGACGATTTCACCACAGAGTGATTCAAATTGCAGTATGGCAGTCTGATCGATAATATCCGGAACAAAGATATTCGGAACAGAACCGGGTCAGTTTAACATGGACTCAACACACTGTGTGAACATGGCCACAGAGTTGTTGCAGCACCTGAAAAAGTTCGTGGGGGGGGGGGGGAAGGATGATCCCACCAGGATTGGCCCTTATGCCATTTAAATTTTTTAAAAGACTTTTTCCTCCTTAGTTTTTCTGAAATTCCCTGAATGTTTCACTCAAGAATGAACTTCCAAAGTTTCCTAGATATTTTGCTTAGGTGAGACTTCAGGAAAACCTAAGAAGGTGCACCCCCTCCAAAGTGCTCAGTAGACTTCAGTTTTTGGGTGAAGACCCTCTGGAGAGTTGTGGGCCTGGCCTTGTGAGACCCGCTATTATTGCTGCCAGTACACATCTGAAGAGAGTCATGGCCTCCAGGCTCTGTTTGCAGGCCAACTGAACAGAGCAGCAGGTTGGCAAAGCGTGATTGCTTGGAGGGGGAGAATCCAATTTTAGTACAGGCAGGTTAAGAGATTCTGCCCCTCCTCTTGCTGTCACATGAAAGAGATGCCACCTGAGGGATACAGTTGTGTCCCAGGCCTGTAAAACCTGAGGTATCATTGCTTCCTGTTGGAGGTTTTCTACGAATCTGGGCAAACTGGCACACAAAAGGTCAGGCAGGGTGACAGCAGTCTGAGCATCCATGGTGTGATCCCACAGCTGATGAGCTTGTGTCTGGTCCAGTTTGGCAAAGGCTTCCTTCCTGACTGCAGAGCTGCAGGGCTTTATTTATGGCAGACTTGCAGTCACCATTACAGATGCCAGCCTCCGGGTGGGATGTGTGGAGGATTCCCCAGAATTACAGGATAGCTCTCCAGATGTTTTTTGCCTACAACTCCCATCAGCCCCAGTCAGCATGGCCAATGGCTGGGGCTGGTGGAAGTTGTAGGCAAAAACATCTGGAGAGCTACCCTTGGCCACCCCTGGCATAGAATATTTTTTTTTATTGCTTAAATAAAATACTGCATCATCCACAAATAACTCAATTTATATTCACCTGAGAGAGTAGGAATTCCTGTAATATCTGAGTCCTTTCTTATGGAATGAGCCAAAGGCGCTAACGAAATAGCAAATAGAATTGGGGACATCAGGCAACCTTGACGTGTTCTTCTATTAAGAGAAAAGTCCACAGACCTATAACCATTTACTGACACTTGCGCCACAGGATTATGATATAGGGCACTAATAGATCATAAAAAGCATGGTCCAAAGCCCATATACCTCAAGACTTCCAACAGATATGAAAATTCCACACTATCAAATGATTTTTCTGCGTCTAATGATACAGACACCGAAGTTAAGCTATTAAAATGACAGTAGTGAATTAAGTTCAGACTCTTGCGTATGTTGTCATTAATAGACCGACCCGGTATAAATCCTGACTATGTATACATTCCATACACTATGTATGTATTCCAAAATTATTTTATTTAGTCTAGTTGCCATTATTGTGGAAAATAATTTGAAGTTGTTTAAAATGAAAATTGGTTGGTACATAGCAGGACAATTTATCTTTACCCTCCTTATGAATCACTATTATCTTAGCCTCCTTCCATGAAATTGGCATCCTACCTGATGTTAGTAGATCATTACATGTTTTCAGCAGTAGATTCAAAATTAGTGTTTGGAATTTTCTATAAAACTCAACAGGGAGACCATCCCTACCTGGAGTGTTGTTATTATTTAACTTACCCAAAGCCTCTTTCAACTCTAATTCCTCTATAGGGTGGTCCAAAAACTCAACATGTTCCTTAGGTAACTTAGAATCAAACTGTATTTTCTGTAAATACTGTAAAGCTTGCCATGAATCTTTCACCTCAGATGAATAGAGTGAGTTATAATATTCAAAAAAAGTTGAAGCAACCTCCTTTAATGACAATTGAACTACACCCTGAGGGGGTCTTAATAGCATGAACTAAGTGAGAAGTAACTTTTTTTGAAATCCTAGATTTTAACCATCTAATAGATTTTGATGTTTTTTGTTACAAATTTGTTTCAAAAATAAGTGTTGTTTTTTTTTTAAATAGAGCATGTTTCCAACATGGCTAGTTTCTTCCTTTCCAATTCTAATTTTCTCCAATTTTTCTTTCCCCCATATTTAATATGCCTTTTTTCTAACAGTTCAATCTTTGCAGCTAAGTCTGAAACAACTTTAAGTCTATTCTTTTTAAAAGTTGATGCCAATGACAACCATTTACCACGTATCACCACTTTAAAGGCATCCCAAATTGTATCTTGTGTTACACCATAGTTATCATTATATTTAAAATACTCAGTAATTTCCTTTGAAATACATTCACAAAGTCCAGGTTGTTTTAGAAGCAATTTGTTAAGCGACCAATTTAGACCTAAACTACCTGTATCTTTTCTTGAAAATTGGCAAGAGACCCATGAGTGATCTGATGATGATGATGATGATGATGATGATGATGATAATAATAATAATAATAATAATAATAATAATAATAATAATAATAATAATAATAATAATAATAATAATTAATTTGTATCCCGCCCTCCCCACCGAAGCAGTATCCTGTTACCAATCACAGCTGTGGCAATTTCATTTAGTAATTTTTTAGAAGTCAATAAGAAACCTATGTGAGTATAAACTCCATGAACATAGGGAAAAATGTGTAATCCCTAACCCCTGGATTTTTAACTCTCCAGACATCTCCCAAATTAAATTGAACTAGGGCATGACCTAGTTCATAATGATGTTGAATTATATTTCTATCAGAAGAAGGCTTAAATGTCTTGTCTACCCTAGGATCAACAATAAGATTTAAATCAGCTCCAATAATAATATCTCCAGTCTGAAAATGAACTAACTCATCTAAGGTATCCCTAATAAAATCTATTTGCAGCATATTAGGAGCATAAATGGACACTACGGTAAGAGGTTTGCTCTCAAGCTCTCCCTTCACAAAGATATATCTACCCTTAGAATCTGTTTTAATTTGACATACTTGAAATGGTACATTTTTAGAAATAAAAATAGCAATGCCTCTTGCCTTTGAGGAACCCGGGACCTGAAATGTCTGTGAAAACCACTTAATCTTTAAGATATTTTGTTTATGTTCTTTAAGATGCGTTTCTTGCAGAAATAAGAAATGAGAGTGTTCTTTAACTAAAGCATTAGTAATGCACCATACATTAATTTGGTTATTCAATCCTCTGCAATTCCACGTTATAATTTTATAAGAAGTTGACATTTTAATCTAGTTACCTAAGTGTCTATATTACCTAACATCCTAGATAAGGTTAAATTCACCTTGCTCCAAAAAAGTAATGAAAAGGTAATAACAAATAAAAACAAAAATCTTACAACTCAGAAAGATTTTTAAAAGGAATTAATTAAGCCACACAAGTAGCTCCCTGCTGGAGCTGGTTATTCAGAAGGCTCTTCCTTACAAGGACCCACAAGGGAGGCTTGAATAACCCTTCCTATCTGATAGATCCACGTTCAGTGGCGGACTGGCCAGGGGGTCAGCTTGCCCAATGGCAAGTGGGCCCCCTTAAGCATAAGACAATATGTTAACAATCTTAATGACCTTTTAGTAGCTTGAAAATATAATAGAAGTCCCAATATTATTACTGTAATGCAGCTAAAATTTACATTGCATTTAGGGTTGCCAGCCTCCTGGGAATCTCCCTCTTACAACTGATCTCCAGCTAGCAGAGATCAGCTCCCCTGGAGAAAATGCAATCTATATTTACATTTAGTATCTACTGTATGCTGCCAGTAATATGTACAATATATGTATACTGTAATGACTAATATATATGTGTATATATGTATATATACACACACACACACACACATATATATATATGCATTTATTTTACAAAAGTTTTAATTGTACCTTTTTTCCACTTATATATTATTTGAAGATTTTATTTATTTCTTATACAAATTAAATGATAGCCTTATAGTTGTGGTTGGACCCTAAATACAATGTAAATTTTAGTTGCATTCCAGTAATAATATTGGGACTTCTATTATATTTTCAAGCTACTGAAAGGTCATTAAGATTTTTATCATATTGTCTAATGTTTAAGGGGGCCCACTTCGTCAGGGGCCTTCAGGGCTCACTTGCCATGTCTCCTGGCAACCAGTATTTTTAGACCCAGTCCACCACTGTCCATGTTAAATGGTAAATTCGGTGGACAAGAAAATCACTATCCAATTTATTTATCTTTTAGCTGTATTGACATACTCAAACAGGAATATTGGCTATTTATCTCATTACGTATACTGAACCTATCTTCCACTATATTTTACAGTATTTTTCATCTAATGGCAAACTATATGTATGTTACATGTTAAAAGGTAAATTAGTTAGATGGGAAAAACTGCTGAGAAAGAAGTGCCCTCTTTTTGACCTAGGCTTATTACAATACAGTGATTAACAGACATTCTCACATTTTAACATATTACTGTTTTATTGCTTTCGCATGCTCATGCTACCCAGATCAAAGGTTTGCTCAATTTGTTAATTTTACTGTTCTGTCATTGGATCTTAAACTTGTACCATTTTGCATTCTAAACCACTGTCTACCAGCTGTATTTAGTTCTGCTCACTGTACTTGATTCCTCATCTGATGAAGTGTGCTTGGAGCACACGAAGGTTTACATTGCGAATACAACTTTGTTGGACTTAAAGGTGCAACTTGACTCCTCCCTATCTGAATGATCCTACCCTTCCACCACCAAGGGCTTGCAACTATCTTAAAACAGACCAAACCCATTATGCCTCATTTCTGCTCCTATAACAACAAATTTCCATCTTCATATATTTCAATATGTGTAAATATCTCAAAATATCTCAAAACTAACAGCTGATCTTTAATAAAACAAACACCTAGAGTTCAAAGGAATAATATACAGCCTAATAAACATTAACATTCATAAGTATATGTTTGTCATAGCTAGACTGAGATTATATCTATAAACACTTAAAGTACATAACTCTTTTGTTGTATATCCATTTTAAAAATTCATTGGTTAGAACCTAAGATCATAAGAGAAGCCTTGTTGGATCAGGCCAATGGCCCATCCAGTCCAACACTCTGTGTCACACAGTGGCCAAAAAAATTATATATATACACACACACACACACATATATATATACACACTGTGGCTAATAGCCGCTGATGGACCTCTGCTCCATATTTTAATCTAACCAAACTGAGCCAAAACATCTACTAGGCTTCCCTCTGACTCTTCATCTCCTCCTTCCTTCTTTGTCACACTCAGCACTGACAGTGCCCTGTTAAGATAGAGTTTCCACCTGTTCATGTGAACTTTCTTGGTCTTTCCTCCTGACCTCTCCATAGACACACACACATGACATTGCCTAGCCTATCCAAAACCACACAAGGTCTTTCCAAGGAATGGAGGCTTCAGCAGGTTTACTGAGGATGTCCTTTCTACTTAGCATTATATTCAGAGACTGCTGTGCACAACGTCATTTTTCTTTTGAATATGACCCAGGTCCAAGCTCTCATTTGTTCCCCTGGCACCTTGCTGCAGATGTTTCCCTAGCCTACCTATATGCCATCCCTTCCTTGCAGATCAGATAACTGTTCCATGTTGCCTTAAATTTACAACCATCGTATAGCCTCCCTCTGTCAAGCATCGGTATTTCGAATAACCAAGCGATTGTTGGCTACAAAGACTCATTTTATTGATAATCCGGTACTTGCTCCAAGGCGATACCTTGGAAGTGATACAGAATTTCACACGGTAAAGATTCTTAAAGGAAAGATAGGTTCAAACCATAACATGCAGATGTAAATTGCTACAAAGGTTCAAAGGGTACTATCAAAGGGTACATACGTTGATTCAATACCCAGAAATAGCATGCTTGACATACTGTCTCCCTAAGACTTCTTCCGGGGTTTATTTGGATTCAATTTGTAAAATTTCTTTATTAATTCTGCTGCTGTTACATTTGAAGCCTCCACCCATTCATTGTGACTTGTTGGGAAATGTTTCCATCTGATTAAAAAATACAACACCCCTCTCTTTAACCTAGCATCTAAAATTTCTTTGACTTCATGGTGACTCTGACCTCCAATCTGGATAGGTTATGGAGCTTGTGGTTGAGGGTGCCAAGACGTAGCTCCAGGATCCCAGCATAGTAAACTGCAATAAAAAAGAGGGTGGATTTTACTGAACATTTTTGGTAATTCTAGTTCCACTATTACTTTATTGATGACTCTCTTTATCTTGAATGGGCCCAGGAATTTGTAAGCTAACTTCCTGGAAGGTTGAGACATAGGTAAGTTCTTAGTGGAAAGAAACACTGTTTCCCCCACTTTAAAGTCCCACACTAGAACATGACTTTTGTCATAATGTCTCTTGTGTCTTTAGCCGCTTCCAAATTTTCTTGTATTATTTTCAACACCTTTCCCAAATTCCCTCACCAATGTTCAAATGAAGAAGGTAATTCGGGGGTAGTTCCTCCTGGTAATAGTGGAAAGGGCTTCCCTTCATAACCATTTACCACCCTGAAAGGAGACATTTTGGTGGAGCTATGAACACTATTGTTATATCCATACTCCGCAAACGGTAACAGATCTACCCAGTTGGATTGTTGGTAATTTACGTAGCACCGTAAATACTGTTCTAGGAGTGCATTTACTCTTTCCGTTTGTCCATCAGTCTGAGGGTGGTACGTGGAGCTCAGACCCTGCTCCATGCCTGTTAGTTTGCAAAACTCTCGCCAGAAGTTGGCAACAAACTGAGGCCCTCTGAAGTTGGCAACGAACTGAGGCCCTCTGTCGCTAATGATTTTGTTTGGAAATGAGTGTAATTTAACCACGTGCTGGAAAAATAAGTATGCTAACTTTTTCACAGTAGGTAACTGGGTGCATGGAATGAAGTGCGCCTGTTTTGAGAAAGTGTCCACCACTACTAAAATCACGGTTTTCCCTTGTGATACTGGGAGTTCTATTATAAAGTCCATTGAAACCACTGACCATGGCCAGTCGGCAGTTTCCAACGGTTGTAACAGTCCCGGGGGGGGGGGTTCCTCCCCTTTTCTTAGCCATTATGCATACTGGACAAGTAGCCACACAATTCAAAATGTCTTTTTTCATGGATGGCCACCAAAATTGTCGATTCACCAGATGTAAGGTCTTTATGTAACCAAAATGCCCAGAAAGTTTACTACTGTAACAAAATAGTAATACCTCTTTCCGGAGGCTCTCTGGCACATACAGCTTTCCTTCTCTGTACCAGAATCCTTCTTCTCCCTTAATTACCCCCTCAGGTTTCTCCTTTTCAACTTCGACAATTAGTCTCTCACTTCCCCATTTCTCCTCTAATTTTTCTTTTTTAGCTTTGGATCTGGTAGTTACTGCTCCCACCAAATGATGGGGAGAGACAATAGAGTCAATAATTTCCTCCCTTTGGCTATCGTGTTGGGGAAGTCGAGACAAAGCATCTGCTAAAAAGTTTTTGGAACCCGGAATATGCTTTAAAGTCAAATTGTCAAGTCTGGCTTTAACTTTGGCTCAAACAAAGAGCATGCTGGGTAGAACCAAAGTGTAACCAAATGCTGCTAGCAAACCCTTTTCTGTTCCCCCCTCCCTTTTAGAGAATATTCCTGCTTTGAAATGGTGATGTGTGAAACGTCTTATCTGAACCTTCTCAGCTCAGGCTCGGGGGAGAGAAAGGAGCCTGAAAGCATCAAGGCCAGATGGCCTCTAATCAACATGAGAATGTATTTGTAACATCTATGTGTGAATGTTCCCTGCACAATTCCCCTACCCGTAGGAATCCCTTTGAAGTATACCTTATATGCAATGTATCTACTGTATGTCCTTCAGTCTTTTCAAGCCTTGGCTTAGGCCACAAGTATTCAGTATCAATAAAATAGTTTCTTTGTACCTACATCGACTCATCATTGAGTCTGCAGACGTGACACAAATTTGGCAAAAAATCCTGCCCATCGCATGCTGCTTTAAGTACCTAGGGGTAGTCTTTCAGGCCTCAGGGGCCAGGAAGGCACATGTGGCATATGTTACAACAAGTGCAGCAAAAAGTTCAGGAGCCATAGAGAAATTCTATTGGACCTCCGGGGGGCAGAACGTGGCGGCTGCAGTTAAGGTCTTTAAGGCCAAGGCCCTCGCCCAAATTCTATATGGGGCACCCTTGAGTATAACACCATATCAGCATCTCTGGTATTTAGCAGAGAAAGTGCAATCAAAGTTCCTTAGGCATATACTACAAGTCCCTCCATGTGCTCCCAACTCATTTATCAGAGTAGAAACGGGTATGGTCACTGTGAAAGCAAGACTGTGGATTGCTGCTATTCTTTACTGGTATAAACTAATGACTCAGCCCACCAGTTTGGCAGGGCTGATAGCAAGAGATGCGTTTGTGCCTCGGTGCATTAGAGAAACGGAGTCCAAGTTGGGTTATTATGGACTATCAAAACAATATTTGCTCAACATGGTGTACAATCTGGTTAAACCCTTTCTTAAACAGAGAATCTTGGATGTCGAAAGACAGCATGATTTGAATCAGCTTAAAGGTTATTTACCAAAAATAGAGGAGCTACATAAAATAACTCCGATGCCATACTTGCATAATCTTGATAAAGTTGAGTATAGGAGAGCATTTACCCTTCTCAGACTTGATATGTTACCATCAGCTATTATTGAAGGCAGATACACAGGACAACCATACGAGGAGAGATTGTGTATTTGTGGGGACAAGAAACCGGAAGATAGGGAACATGTATTATTCCAATGTAAATTATATCAGTGTATTAGGGCCGACTATATACTCCCGATCTGTTCCAGTGTTCCTGGGAGAAATATTAGATATCAGCTAGACAAATTATTGGCGGATAGGAATAAAAGAACCACTTTATGTGTGGCAAAATTTGCTTCGCGAGCTGTAAGTCTCCGGAAGCAATTCCTAAGGGAAATATCCAACTGAATGCCTTGGCTATGGAACCTAACTAGTGTTCTGGAGGGAAATTATATCATACTGTGTATGTTTTATTCTGATTATTGTTTTACCTGATTGTATTTTATTAAGTTATTTGTATTTAATTTAACTGGTCTATGACCGTATTAAACTTGACTTGACTCCTGCCCATCGAATTTGTTTCTCAGTTACCTTTCTGCGTCCTGTGATGGCTTCCAAATTCTTATGATCTGTCCAAATTTCAAAAGGGACTCTGGCGCCCTCTAGCCAGGACCTCCAGGTTTTTAATGCGAACTTCACGGCAAATGCCTCTTTATCCCACACAGACCAATTCCGTTGTTCCTGAGAGAATTTTTTAGAAATATAGGCACAGAGTTTTAGCCTCCCTTCATCATCTGGTTGCATCAGAATGGCTCCCACTGTGACGTCGGAAGCGTCACATTGAACCACGAAGGATCATAACTCATTTGGGTGACTGAGAATGGGTTCACTAGTGAATAGTCTTTTCATTTTATTACACGCCTCCTGACATTTGGTTGTCCACTCTAATTCCGCCCCTGGTCTCTTTTCTTCCAGGCCCTTCCCTTTTGTTTTGAGGAGGTCTGTCAGGGACAGCATAGTCTGCGCAAATCCCTGAATGAAATTATGGTAAAAAATTGTGAAACTGAGGAATGATTGGAGCTGTCAACGTGTCCTCGGGGGTTCCCCACCTAGTACTGCTTGAATCTTGGCAGGGTCCATGGCTAACCCTCTCCCGGACACTCTATATCCCAGGTAGTCCAGTTCCGTTTTGTGAAACTCGCACTTGGACAATTTAGCGTACAGTTTATGTCTGTATAGGGTACTCAGTACCTCCCTCACTAACTTTACATGAGATCGTAAGTCCTTGGAATAAATAATTATGTCTTCCAGGTACATCACGATGCCTTTATACAAGTATTTACATAATACTTCATTGATAAAATTCATAAAAACTCCTGGGGCCCCTTGTAATCCAAACGGCATGACTAGGTACTCAAACTGTCCCATGGGAGTATTGAAGGCGGTTTTCCATTCATCTGCCTCTTTTATGCACACTCTGAAGTAGGCATCCCGTAAATCTAGTTTGGTAAAGATTTTCCCTTCAGACACCGTACTCAAATTAGAGGTATGGGATAGGCGTTCAAGGTAGAAATCCCATTAATCCCTCGAAAATTCATGCAAAGCATAAGCCCACCATCCTTCTTCTTTCAGAACAGTACTGGGGCTGCATGGGGGGCGATGGCTGGTCGGATGAAACTTCTTTTTAGATTCTTGTCTAAAAATTTCTGTAATTCAGCCTTTCCCCCCCATCCCATGGAGTAATGTCTAGCTTTAGGGAGCTCTTGCCCTGGAATCAGTTCTACAGCACAGTCAGTGTCCCGATGGGGAGGAAGTTCATTTGCTTCCTCTTCACTAAACACCCTCTTTAAGTCTTTGTACTCCTTGGGTATGGAGCGTACTTTTTCTACTGTTAAGCACAGTCTCTCGTTCCTAGGAGGTGGCTCAGGGTCCCAAGTTTTATCCCACTGGTGGTGTTCACATTTTTTTATCAGTAAAGTCTATGGTTTGGTCTCCCCATTTAATGTCTGGTTCATGTTCCGCTAACCACCCCACTCCTAGTACTAAGTCAAAGGAGGCGGAGAGGGCTACGACAAAGGGGGCTACGAGAGGGCTACGAGTTCTGTGTCCCAGTGGTTTTCTATGCCTACCAGCACCACTTGAGTTTGGTCAACGCATGGTTCCCCTTTCATTACTGTCCCGTCCATTTGCTCAGACTGTATGGGTTGTGGTAAGGGGATCTTGGGGATTCCCAAGGCTTCCACTAACTTGGGCGTAATTATTTCTCTCGTGCACTCTGAGTCAATTAGGGCCTGGACATGGACAAACCTCTTTAGTTTCGAGTTTAACAAAGTCAATGGAACAAAAAATAAAGATCCAGTTATTCTCACCCTCAATGGTGCCGTTAATTCCACGACCTGCTGCTCGGCACCTCTCAGTGCAGGTCCTTCCCGTTTCCTGCTGGCTTGTCTTCCCAGGACATTTCACTTAGCTCATTTCTTCATCCCTTCACTGATTCTTTAGGGCATTTCACTTAGCTCATTTCTTCATCCCTTTGCTGCTTCTTTAGGGCGAGTTGCGATCTTCTTTGACATCAGTGCGCTGAGTTTCAGAGTAAAGGGGGGGCCTCGAGGTTGCTCCAGGCAGTTAGCAGCCAGATGGTTCAGGTCCCCACATCGGAACCTGTGGGGTTAGCTTTTTTCCCATCTGGCTTTGCTCCCAACAAAGACTCATGTCCCCCCTTTCCCCCTTGCTGCTGTTGCCGTTGCAGGGCCACTCTCTTCATGTTGGTCTCTACTTCACCAGCTAGTTGCACCCATCCCTCCAGCGTGGTAGGACGGGCTTGTTGTAGAGCTCAATCCAACACACTCACATTCAGGCCCCTCTGGAACTGCTCGATTTGTATCAACTCGTTCCACCCTCGGACTTTGGCTGTATTTGCCCGAAATTCGGCTGTATACTCACGCACCGATTTAGACCCCTGCTGTATGTCTCATAGTGCTGTCAGTGCTCAAGTTTCTTGGAGCATGTCCTCGTACTGCATGAGTAAGGCTTGCAGGAAGCCAGCTACCATGTCCAATTCAGAGCTTTGGGTCTCGTACAGGCTCACGTACCATCATTTGGCGGCCCCTTTCAGCTTCGATCCCAAGTAGTCTACTCAGCTGAATTCATCTGGGAAGATGTTCCCCCAATAGTGCATATAGCTATTGGCTTGGCTTGAGAAGTATTCCACCTCCTCGGGGTTGCCATCAAATGTAGCATCCAATTCTCTCCCCCAGCCATAATCTCGTGGGGCAGGGGGTGGCGGCAGCTGCGGTGCTGCGGGTTGCCTCGCCAGCAGGGGTATTGGGGCTCCCCTCGGGTCTGTGGGCCGTAGCATCCTGTCAAGTTGCCTCCTCATCTCTTGTGCCATGAAGGTGGCGTTGGCTTGCATCTCGTCCATCAAACCCCTTGCCATTTCAGCCATCTCATTTCTTACCGTTTGGAGTATTCTTCAGTCATCAGGTTCTGGCTCTTCTTCTTCCCCTTCAGGGCATGGTTGCTCAGGAGCCTCACATTCCTCCTCAGTTCGAGGTTCTTCTCGCTCCCCACCACCAGCGGCTCGCACACCTTCTTGCCCAATCATCACTCTCTCCCTATGGGAATGTCACATCAGGATAGCCTCCCTCCGAGCTGGTGCTTTCTCCATTAGGGTGGTGGAAGCTTGCGGTTCCCAACTTTGGGGGGGGGGTGATGAGGAGTTGTTGAATATGCAAAGGAGACCCTCTCCCCGTAACCCTACGGGCGTCTAGTATGTGCCATGGAGGGGTCCGCACTCCGGCTTCTTCCTCTCAGCTTTCGCCTCATCTCCTCTCCGGGGAAGTAGGGAATTCACTGTTATCTGGAGTTCTTTCCGCCATATGGTTAGAAAGTTGCCAGTTCAGTTAAAATCCTAATAGGATCACTTCCAAAATGTCAAGCATTGGTATTTTGAATAACCAAGCGATTGTTTGATACAAAGACTCGTTTTATTGATAATCCAGTACTTGCTCCAAGGCAATACCTTGGAAGTGATACAGAATTTCACACAGTACAGATTCTTAAAGGCTACTTCAAAGGCAATAGGAAAGATAGCTTCAAACCATTACATGGAGATGTAAATTGCTACAAAGGTTCAAAGGGTACTATCAACTACCATTGTGTTACTACAACTTCTCCCAGTTCCCACACATTCCTGTCTTTCTGATAAGGTTCTGGGAACAGGTCGGGGGAGGCACCTTGCTTCCAACATCAAGGTTACTTGCATATTCTAAATCTTCTATCAAAAGGTGAGAAAGGAAGGAGAGGAAAAGAAAGGGGGGGGGGAGCAAGCTTTGAAATGCAACTATGAGAGTGAAGAATTTCGAGTCAGAGATAAAATGGCTTCCAGTACATACATTGATTTAATACCCAGAAATAGCATGCTTGACACCCACAGCAGAATGGATTAGAAGATCAGTGACTGCATTGAAATGCTTCATTTTCTCAACGGCTTGGGAAAGTCGAAGCCTGGCTGGTCTCCTTTAGCATTTTATTCCAATTAAGTGACCAGAGTCATTACACAGATAATTTCCCTGCTGCTCTGTTTTTATAGTGGTTTATGGAGTTCTGGTCACATATTTTGTTGTGTTTGAGTGGGATGCAAAGAAGTCGGCAGGCCTCATTTCTGGCTCTCAGCACAGGTGAAAATCCCATAGTTAAGTTTTTATTGCATGCTAAACCGAATCCCATCCATCTGAAATATTTCAGTGTTTTTGCAAGGAGAAAGGAAAAGATTTATAAGGCAACCACTTATGGCCAGATTATTCCAAAGAGCCATATGATATATATAAAGAGAGCAATTCCCATTTACAAAGCGTCAGTATCAGAGCTCCCTTGACAAAGCTCTCAGCATTTTGTGTGCTGTATCTCCAAGCTCTTTTGCTTCTTTTCATTTTCCCAGGTCTGTAGGCTTTTTCTCTGGTAAAATATGTTATGGCACTTTGAAGTTGTGTGCACATACAGAAATCCCCAGACCGATTAACAAAGAAAAAAACAGAAGAGCTTGACAATGTTAATGAATGGCAGAGCAGGTGATAACTCTAGATGACAAAAGCGTATTAAAATGATAATGAGAGGTTTATTTGGGCTACATCAGGAACAAGACTGATGAACTGTACCAAGACATGTAGGGGGTGAAATTGATGAGTGGGACACTTAAGAAAGCAAGGGCTTTGGGGGAAGACATGCATTAAAACATGGGAGCCATGGTGTAAACAAGCAAATAAAGTGAATGAGCCTAAGCAGGCCTTCTCAGAATTAAGTCCCATGTTATTCATTGGGGTTTCCTCCCAAGAAAGTGTCCTTAGAATTGTAGCCATGTTGTCTTAGAGATGCCAGCTTCCAGGGAACCTCTGGAATTACACCTAATCTCCATACTACAGAGAGCAGTTCCCCTGGAGAAACTGGTTGCCTTGGAGTGTGGGCTGTATGGCATTGGACCCCATTGAGGCCCCTGTCCTCCCCAGGCTCTATCCCCAAATCTCCAGGAGTTTCCTATACTGGAGCTGGCAACCCTACTCCACATCCCCCACTGGTGGCTAGGGGGGACATGGGTTAGGCTTGCAAGTGGAACTTTGCTGAGCAAGATCTGTCCAGAATTGTGTCCTGTCTTAGATGCCACATTTAAAGGTTAGCACTAATACCTTGAAACAGATCCAGTACTCGATTGGTAGCCAGTACAGTTGGCAAAGCACTGGCTGAATGCAAGCCTACATAGGCAATGCGATCAGCAGGCATGCCACTGCATTCTACACCAGCTGGAGTTTCCAGATCAGTCCCAAGGGCAAGCCTATGTAGAGCAAGTTACAGTAGTCAAGTCTGGAAGTGACCATTGTGTAGGTCACTGTAGCTAGGTTCTGCAGGGAGATATAGGGTACCAGCTGCCTGATCTGCCAAAGAGAAGACAATTGAGAAGTGATGTTATCACTATCTTCAAATACTTGAGGGGCTATCATTTAGAGGATGGTGCAGAATTGTTTTCTGTGGCCTCAGAATGTTGGACCAGAACCAACGGGTTGAAATTAAATCAAAAGAGTTTCCGGTTCAACATTAGGAAGACCTTCCTGACAATCAGAGTGGTTCCTCAGAGGAACAGGGTTCCTCAGGAGGTGGTGGGCTCTCCTTCTTTGGAGGTTTTTAAACAGAGGCTTAGATGGCCATCTGACAGCAATGCTGTCAGCAATTCATGAGAAGAAGGGCAGGAGGGGTTGCATCAGTGCTTAGTTTTGATGGCTCTTTCTTACATGCCCAGGGAAATGCTGATCGACTCTTCGGGGTTATTCAGCAATGTTTCTTCAGGTCAAATTGGCAAGAGATCCTGGAGGGTTTTGCCATCTTCTGGGAATGTAACAGGGGTCACTGGGGATGTATATGTTTGTGGGGGGAGGTATTTGTGAATTTCCTGCAATGTGCAGGGGGTTGAACTAGATGATTCTGGATATCCTTTCCAACTCTATGATTCTATGTCATTTCTAATCCTAAGAATCTGTGCACTTTGTAATAAATATTTGCATTTATTTTCTAGTAAATATTTAATAATAATAATAATAATAATAAAATTTTATTTATACCCCGCCCTCCCCGCCAAGGCAGGCTCAGGGCGGCTTACAGGTATAGCAAAGCCATTGAACAATAAAACAGTTATACAATTCAATAAAATTACAATTTACCATTAAATTTTACATAATCTAAAACAATCTAAAAACAGTCTAAAATAATCTCTACTCGCTGTTATCTCAGTTATTAGTATTAGTGTAGCTTCCCACTTATCATTGTCAAGATCCTTTGCTGTTTGAGTGTTTTACTTTACTCTTCCGAAACACCTGCTATGCTTACTGAGAATACGAAAGTATTTAGGCCCTCTAGCACTGTCTGACCGTCAAGGTCATCACTATCTGTTAGAGTGTTTTGCCAACGACTATTGTAGAGTGAGAATGTCAGCCTTGTAGGAATTAAATGTTTTGAACGTATCTCATGCCAGAAAGTTAGGCGTGCATGTAACGGCTAACTGCTTCCATATATATTCATCCACCTGCAAATCACCTTAATTTCTCCACTGGCCTTGCCAATGGTACTATCCTGTCTTACAATAAACATTAATTCTGATTAAATGGAGAGCTGTTATTATTGAAGATAGTCATAGACCTGACAATTACACAAAAAGGCACACATATTATTTACCTACAAAAATAAAATAAAACTATTGGAACATATTCAAATTATTGTAACTCTAAGAAATAATGAAATCAAAGACATATCAAAACCTCCAATTCATATATTACATATAGCCCAGTAACTGTTTTCCTGATTCTATCAGATGCATTATTTAAATTCAATAGAAAGAGACCAGATTTGTACAAAGGTTACTGATGACTTTTTCTCTCCCCCATATGTTGACAGGCCATTAAGAGGATAAGCCAGTGGTGGGGCAGTGGTTAAGAGCATTGGGGTAATATCTGGAAGACTGGAGCTGCTTTCTTTGAGCACATTTTAGGGATCAGGAGGCTGCATTTGACATTTAACTTCTGGACACAGAATCCACAGGCTTTCCAATATATTTCTGCATGGATCATTTTTTTCAAGTCAATATCTGCTGGGGTGCTTCTTTCCCTTCCCTTCCCTGATTAAAGCTCCTTGGGTAAAAGTCTTGAGCAGTCATTCACTTGCTCCTGAAGCAGAAGCACAGCAATGTTGTTTGTTGTCAAAGGTGGCTGCCTGTTGCATCTCTGCAAGAAGCAAGGTCACCAGCTCTGGGCTGGAAAATACCTGGGAATTTTTGCGGTGGAGTCTGGGAGGGGTGGGGTTTGGGAAGGGGAGGGGAGGGAGGGACCTCAACAAAGTACAATGCCACAGAATCCACCCTCCTAGACAGCCATTTTCTCCATGGGAATAGATTTTGATCATCCACTGTAACTCTGTGCACCTCTGCAGGGGAACTAATCTCTGGTGCATGGAGATCAGTTGCAATTCCAGGAGATCTCCAGGCTCCACCTGGAGGATGGCAACCCCACAAACAAATCTTATGCAGACAAAGGACACTGCCTCTGAAGGGGGTTCTGCAACATCCATTCTGAATGGGCTTTGAGAGTTCTTGAGATCTTCACAAAGCTGAGAGATGCCATCAGAACCAAAATGAAGCAATACTTTTCCAAAATGAAACTGCAGCTAGTCAGGAACAGCGGGGGGGGGGGGGGGGGGACCAGTAGGAAAATTGTTTGCTTTGTGTGTGAGCGTGTGCCTGGGGTCTTTTGGGAAGCTTTGACCCACCCACTCCAAAATTGTTTTTTCACATTCATAATGTTTCTGGGTCAACAGGTAGAGTGCAAGGTTGAGGAATGTCTTAAAGCAATTTCATCATGAATAGCAAGCAAACATTTTGTGCAAAAGTGGCTAAACCTTTCTCTAGAACCAACTAGTCATGTGATCTTGAGGCAAGTCCCCAAACTCCCACATAGTTGCCACCTGGGGATCTCACGTTATTACAACTGATCTCCAGATGACCTGGAGAAAATGGCAGCTTTGGAAGGTGGCCTCTGTGACCTTACCCTGCTGAGATCCGTCCCCAAACCCCGCCCTCCCAGGCTCCTCCCCCAGTCTCCAGGGAAATACCCAGAGCTTGCAACCCTACATAACACTTCTAAATATAAGGGAATGTCTCTGAATTGTAATTTCTATCACTACACCACGGAAGATGTTTGACAGAGAAAATTCAACCTGTCTCTAAAATGAGCTATTGATTATTTGTTTGTTTGTTTATGAAGAAGATAGGTTGGGCTGCCTGAAGTCTTGAGCAAAGGCTGGATAAGATTTCCAGCAACTGGATGTAAAATTTGAGAGCTCCACAGAGCTCCTTCCCTCTCCCTGTGGAATTAAAAAATGCACAAAAGTAGAAACTGTAGAATACAGTATGTAAAACAAGAAATTATGCCCAGAATCCTGGTCCCAGAATTCCACTTCTTGCAACAGAATTTGGGCTTCTGCAGATTTGTAAATGTTTTTAGTGCGGATTATAGGTTGCTGCAGTGCAGAATGTAAACAATACGAACACAGGATAAGATCCCACCATTTAAAGCTGTTATTCCTGCATATTTATGTTGCTTGTTTGTAAAATTTCAATTGAGCCCTTTCTAAGCAAACCAGGAGTTGTTGTTTTTTTCACTGACCACCACATGGTTCCTTGGCACACCTGCCTTGGTCATCCCTGTAGCTCTGTCAAGAAGGTGCCAGTCCACAAGACAGAAGCTGCCATTCATGAGTTATTAAGTTGACATTATACCCTACAGAGACATCACTGCCCCCCCCCCAGCTCCCTCTGGCTCTTCATGGTGGGCCAGGTGGGCAGATTTATTAGCCCTGTGCTGTCCATGTGGTCTGACAAGAGGCCTATTAATTGGGGGGGGGGGGGTGTTTCTTTTGGAACAGATGTTGGACTTGACCAGAACAACTCTAAGTGACAGTCCCAGAAGTGCTGGTGGGCTATCATTGTTCAAATATTGGTTTAGGAAAAGAAATGGGAATTTTGCAAAAAATACCCCCCTCCTGATTTAAACCACCACTGTGGTTGTGAAAAGAAACACAAGCTAGTTCAAGGGTGTGTGTGTGAAGTTCATGTCTGAAATTCTTTCCTGCCGAGTCATTTAGAAGAACCGGAGACAATTTTGGGAAATAGCCAGGGCTATTCAGTGTCTGAGCTGAGCAGAAGCGGGGAAGCCTGAGTGAGCGCTCTCTGTGGGGCCAGGCTGGCTCTGTGGGCGTCAGTAGGGCATCCACATACTCAGTCCTTGGGAACACGAGACTGGACCTGGGGGAGAGGAGGCCATAGGGTCGCCAGCCTCCAGGTAGAGGCTGCAGGATAGGACATTTAACCTAAAAAAAAGAGAAGGAAAATGGACCTACCTGTTGAACTATTGCATCAATTGGCGTGGATTAATTGTCCTCCTCCCATTTATATGTGATGTTCTGTCTTTATGAAATTTATATTCTTGTGAGGTATTATTAAATGTTGTGAGGTATTATTAATGAGTTTAAGATATTTTTTCTAATTTTCCAGTATTTGGTGTATTTTTCTTTAAATAGTGTTGCTTAGACATTCTACAAGCGACTACCTTGCTGAATCAGGGGAATGCTGTAGATGCCATTTATCTTGATTTCAGTAAGGCTTTTGATAAAGTTCCACATAATATAATGGGGAGGGACAGTGGCTCAGTGGTAGAGCATCTGCGTGGGAAGCAGAAGGTCCCAGGTTCAATCCCTGGCATCTCCAAAAAAGGTTCCAGGCAAATAGGTGTGAAAAACCTCAGCTTGAGACCCTGGAGAGCCGCTACCAGTCTGAGTAGACAATACTGACTTTGATGGACCGAGGGTCTGATTCAGTATAAGGCAGCTTCATATGCTGATATCCTTGTTGACAAGTTGGTAAAATGTAGTTTGGATCCTGTTACTGTTAGGTGGATCTGTAACTGGATGACAGATCGCACCCAAAGAGTGCTTGTGAATGGTTCCTCATCCTCTTGGAGAGGAGTGACAAGTGGAGTGCCTCAAGGATTTGTCCTGGGACCTGTTTTGTTCAACATCTTTATAAACGATTTGGATGAAGGAACAGAGGGAATGCTTATTAAATCTGCAGATGATACTAAATTGGGAGGGGTTGCAAATACAATACAAGACAGAAACAGGAAACAGGATGACCTTGACAGGCTGGAAAACTGGATTAAAACCAATAAAATGAATTTTAACAGAGATAAATGTAAAGTTCTGCAATTCCGTAGGAAAAATTCCATGCATAGCTATAGGATGGGAGAGACTTCTCTTAGCAGTAGTATGTGCAAAAAGGATCTAGGGGTGTTAGTGGATCACACTCTGAACATGAGTCAACAGTGTGATGCGGTGGCTAAAAAGGCAAATGCAATTTTGGGCTGTATCAACAGAAGTATAGTGTTCAGATCACGGGATATGATGGTATCCCTTTACTGTGCTCTGGTAAGACCTCACCTGGAGTATTGTGTTCACTTTTGGGCATCGCATTTTAAGAAGGATATAGACAAGCTGGAACGGGTCCAGAGGAGGGCAACAAAGATAGTGAGGGGCCTGGAGACCAAGTCCTATGAGGAAAGGTTGAAGGAGCTGGGGATGTTTAGCCTGAAGAGGAGGCGGCTGAGAGGTGATATGATCACCATCTTCAAGTACTTGAAGGGCTGTCATATAGAGTATGGTGTTGAACTGTTTTCTGTGACCCCAGAAGGTAGGACCAGAACCAATGGGTTGAAATTAAATCAAAAGAGTTTCCAGCTCAACATTAGGAAGAACTTCCTGACTATTAAAGCGATTCCTCAGTGGAACAGGCTTCCTCGGGAGGTGGTGGGCTCTCCTTCCTTGGAGGTTTTCAAACAGAGGCTAGATTGGCCATTTTACAGCAATGAAGATCCTGTGAATTTAGGGGGAGGTGTTTGTGAGTTTCTTGCATTGTGCAGGGGGTTGGACTAGATGTCCCTGCCAACTCTATGATTCTACATGGAAGCATAGCTTCTGCTGCTTGCCAGCCTCCAGGTGGTGGCTGGAGATCTCCTGGGATTACAACTGAACTTTAGGCAACAGAGATCCATTCCCCTGCTTTGGAGAGTAGACTCTGTGGTCTTGTCCCCATTGAAGGTCCTCCTTTCCCCCAAAATCCTGCCCTCCTCAAGCCCCCAAAATCTCCAGGTATTTTTTAACTCAGAGCTGGCATCCCTGCATGCTGCCCCCAAGTGGGCGTGGCTTCCAAGGCTGATGGGAGGGCATGGGAGAGGCACTCCCCCTCCTCCTCTCTCCTCCTGGGCCTACCCTGGCTAGAGTCCCGGTCCCAGAACCAGTGCCAAGGCCAGGGGTTAGCAATCTGGTGCCAAAACTGCATGGATAGGCTAGCCCTGATATCTTCCCCCCTCCCCCAGGATAGCTGGCACCTCTATGCAGTGGAGACATTCATGACTGAAGGGCATTAGCTGCTGTGTCAGGAGGAGGCCTGGCACTTCCTGGCTGGCAGGGACAATATTCACATATTTGCATCATATAGAGGATGATGTTGAACTGTTTTCTGTGACACCGGAAGGTAGGACCTATGTATTTATAGTCTGTCTGCCTCACTGGGACTTGAGGCAGATGCACGATGTTGGGCAATACAGTCAACAGGATGGAACACTCAACAAGCAATGCAATAGGATTAGGATTGCAGAGACCTGAAAAAAGCATCCAGATCAATGCGACATGCTAAAAGATGCAGAAATCACACCGGAGGATCATACATACAGCAATACTTTGCACAATAGTACCTTTACTTTTCTGAATCATTTTGTTATAGTATAGCCCTATTACTTCTGCAAAAATGCCCCCAAATAGTTCCTTTTTCTTGGTCTGCAGAATGCCAGAAGCATGGAAACCTTCCTGATTTTCTCAGGCAGACTGTTCCATCATGTGAGGCCACAGCAGAAAAAGCAACTATACAGGCAGTTCTTGACTGTTTTTCCCATTAGCAAGGTGGCATCCCTAAAGCATCCTGCTCCAATGAGCAAGGCTGTTGTGATATCCAGGAAGACACCCCTGTACTTATTCCCAAGCCATGCACCCCTGGAATGTGATATTGCAATGTAACCCTAGAATATTAATGACACAGCAATGCCCATTTGAATTGGAATGGTCTTTCTTGCACATAAGGGAGACAAATCCAATTCCTTCTTGGCCCAAGGCATGCTGGAATGTGGTTCTGGTTCACAAGCCAGACAAACATGATGGCCAGCTGAAAGGTTAAGAAGCGTCCATCTTTCTGCTCCTGGAAATGAAGAGTTCCAGGCCCAGAGAGGGACAAATGTGGGCAGAGCTGTAAAAAGTTCCTTCACACTTTTGGCAACCTTTTAAGTTCTGTTATCAAAGCATAAATAAATAAGTGGACCAGGGACCCCGCAACACAAATAAATGGCTTGTATATATACATTCTGTTATTCTTCAGGGCAAGACAGCAGAAACACAAAGGTTAAGGGTTAAGTGCTCATCTTGTTGTGAATGTGTGGTATAACTGCAAACTGATCTCACAATTTTGACTTTAAACAAAGTTTCTGTTTTTCTTTAATTAATTGCTAAGGCCATCAAAGTCAACCAGTCTCCTGAATACCTGATAGATGCCTATACATTTTTGACACTAAGGGAGAAATCTATCACTTTTGGGGAGCTTCAAAGGAGTCAGTTTGGAAAAACAGGGCCATAAAAAGTCATTTGGCCAGTGTAATTAAAATTCCTATGTTGGGGTATGGTTCTATGATACGAATGATCTCTGATTGGATATTCCACATATGACACTCTAATTTTCCATTGGCGTGACACTCTGCCCCCTCATTGGGTAATTGAATCGCTTGATGTGACATAATTTACCCTAAAAAACAGGCAACCCCACCTGTCAGGAGCAGGGTCGAGAGAAAAGAGAAGGAAAGCCATCCCTCCTACCCTCACCCCCCCTTCTTCTCAAAAGAAATCTCCCTCCAGAGGCCTTGCATTTCCTCTGACTGAGCCTACCCTGCAAGATCTAGGTATCGTATCACCTTCCCCCATCCATACCTATTCAGCTAACCTCTTGTATTCCTCTTGTATGCTTGAAATTGTTTGATTGGGATATAACTATTTGAACCCCTATTCCTATAATAAAATCCATTATTAACCAAAGGATTTTCAGTGGTCTATCTTCGTAGACATAGACAGAGATCCTGTTCACCTCACCTCTCGTAGACTTACCATTTGAGCTAAGAAATATTAATATTCCCCAATAAAAAGTTAGTTGAGGTGTAACAGTTGTGGCAGAGCATAGGGGTGGAGGCAGTTCTGCAGGTACTGTTGGATTCTCTGCACTTGGTACTGCCAGAGAACCACGTAAAAGAAGCAGAGTGCTCAAGTTTTTAATGCAACTGAGCTGGGGCTGGGTGTGGTAGCAGACTTAAAGTTACACAGAGTCAGGATTAGTTCTAAGACTAATAAATTTTATTAAAGGAAATACATGCATGAGAGTGCAGGTAAGAGATAGGGATAGATTACCTATTCTTGCTAACTAGATGGTGTTGGATGCTGGCTGCATGTCCAGCCTCCATGGTGCAAGATGGAGAGATCCTGCACACCTTCTTTGTGCATGTGAGAGAGAGGAAGTGTGGGAGTGAAAAAGGAAATTGCATCTTTAAGAGTAGCATTCTACTTCAAAGGAAAGGATCAGATAGCAGGAAGGAAAGAATGTTCTGTGTGTCTGACCTCTCTACCTGTCTAAACTCTTTGGTGCCATCTCTCGAGACAGGAGACAGCCAGGAAGGAAAGGATGTTCTGTGTGTCTGACCTCTCTACCTGTCTAAACTCTTTGGTGCCATCTCTCGAGACAGGAGACAGCGCAAAGCCCTCCACTTCCAACAAATAGCAGGGTCCAAGAGGTCACGAAGGACTTTGTAAGTGATAGCCAGCAACCTGAACTGGACACAGGAAATGACAGCCACCAAAGGAGTGACTGCAGAAGAGGAGTAAGATGCATGTTCCGCTTGGAACGCACAGGAACCCAGTTCTGGTGGCTTGGTGTTAAGGTGGCTTGGTGTTAAGGTTGCCAAGTCCAATTCAAGAAATATCTGGGACTTTGGGGGTGGGGCCAGGAGACATTGGGGGTGGAGCCATGAGCACGGTTGGAACAAGTACAACTGAATTCCAAAGGGAGTTCTGGCCATCACATTGAAAGGGACTGCACACCTTTACAATGCCTTTCCTCCATTAGAAATAATGAAGGATAGCACCTTCTTTGGGGGCTCATAGAATTGCTCCCCTGGTCCAATCCATTTGAAACTTGAAGGGTGTTTTGAGGAAAGGCATCAGATGCTATGCTGCAATTTGGTGCCTCTACCTCAAAGAACACCCCCCAGAGCCCCAAATACCCACGGATCAATTTCCCATTATTCCCTATGGTAATCGTTCTCCATAATAGAGTGCCCAGTAGACATTTCCCTCCCCCCACACACACAGCTTCTAAAGCTTTCTGAAGTGGGGGGAGGGCCTCCAAACTGGGGATTCCCTGCCCCCACCTGGGGATTGGCAACCCTCCCTTTCTCTCTCTCTCTCACACACACACACACTTACTGGGTCTGGTTCCTTCACAACAACATCTGGAATGGACAGGGGTTACAAGCTGCTTTCTTTTACACACACTCCTACTTGCTCTGAAAACTAAACCAAAACAAATGGAGGAACTGTGCTGCTGACCCTTCCCCATGAAGTGCTTCCTGTTTCCTGCTTCCTGCTCAAGTGCTCAAGACACACACAAACATACACACACATTTTAAAACGGGACCTGTTTGCAGGTTTCCAAACCTGCCAGAGCTCTAGAGGTACAAAGTGCTGTGGGGGCAGGGCTTTCCCCCACTGGCCAGCTGGCTGGGGGCAGGGAAGCCTGTAAAACTGGGGGATCCCCCACTGGGACCTGGGGATTGGGAAGCCTACTTGGTGTCAGGAGGTGTGGCCTAATATGCAAATGTGCTCCTGGTGGGCTTTTTCTCCCCCCCCCCCCAAAAAGTCCGTGCAGGCACAACTGAGTTGCAGGCCCAACTAAGTTAGAAAAGCAGTGTTTTTTGCCACTGGATGACCTACTTAAAAAGCACAAAATTCCTGTGCTGTCAGGGTAACCAAACGACCCTACATGATACTCTATGAGGATCGGTCTCCGTAGGGTATAATGAAGCACCCATCAGCTATCCCAATCCCAGGTTTTTTATAGCCCTGGAGAAAGGGGATCCTCTGCCCCACAACTAGGGATAGGTAACCCTAGTGATGGCAGTCTGGAAAGGGCCTTCTTGGTTGTGGCACCCAAGCTCTGGACACCCCCCCCAGAACAGCTGGCATTCCCTCAGTCATCCCTCCTTCCAAACAAATCTTTCACTTGTTTTTTTCAGTCTTTGTACATATTTTTAATCTCTATTTGTAATTTGTTTTAAATAATAAGTCTTGAAGGGGTTGATTTTTTGTGGTTTTAAAATGTGATTTTTTTCCACAACATTTCTCCTTGGTGGCCCTTGCAAGGGAAGAAAGGCAGGAGTCAGCATTTTGTAAATAAAACAAATGAACCAGAACGGCTTGTCTGGTTTGGATTTTCTGCTCAGGCACCGAATACGTCATATTGCCCCCTCTCTCTTCCTGCATGCTGTTGGCACTGGCCCTTGGTGCCTGACTCCTATGAACAGCGAGCACTGAGCACACAGGGACTGGCACACCTGCTGTCTTGCCACGCAAGGGTGAAATAAAGTGTTAGTGTGTTGGGGAGCAAAGAGATCTGGCCCTGAGAGCCAGCCATGCATGGCTGATGTTGTGCAACCTGAGCTCAAAGCCCTGATCCTCATGAACCCCGTGCAAATGGCCCAGGACTTGGCCAGAATGGGCTGCCTCTCCCACTAAAAATACTCCTGTAGGTAGAAGAGCAAGGAAAGAGCCCCATACAGAAGCTTCCACTACTGGATGCAAATGGAAAATGCAAATGTGTCACCAGAGAGAGAGGGAGGGAAGGAGGGAGGTTCTGGAAATCATTCTTAATTTCCTAAATGCTAATAGATCACTCACCACTTCTGTTTAGTTAATAGGATTCTTCGGTAGGATTTAAACAGCAATTGCAGCCATTTATTCTCAAGACACAGAAGTAGAGTTTAACCTTTTTTCACAAATGTGAATGAATTAGCACCCCCCCCCCCCCTCGCCGCCCCACTTCCCTGGAGCCGGCTCTCTGCATTCACCAGGGAAGAAAAGCCTTTGAGAGGATGGTTCTTTCTTTGAATAATAAAATTGGTACTTTTTGGTGGGCTCAGAAGAATAATGACATTGCAAATGCAAGATACTGAGCTCTAAAATGTGGAATGGATTATGGAGTGATGAGGGTACCAAAAGTTAAAACAAAACTCTGCAGCCAATGCTCTCAGTCCACTGCTCTGAGTTGCTTAATCCATAATCTGGACTAGCCCAACTAGTCCGGAACTTGTCGCTACTTTAGCACCAAGCACAGTTGCATGGATATGGCAAGTCCAGTATGTATGCAGAGACTCTGACACACACAGCCAGAGTCACACAAAAGGCCCAAGTCATGCTGTTCGGAGCTCCTGCCCACTCGCCCTTCCCAAACTCTGGGGTTAGAGGTAAAGGACTGGAGAAGGATCACACTTTAAGCTCCAACTCAACAGAAAAGAAGCATTTTGCTTGAGAAGCTGAGGGAGCAAAATATCCCAACAGTGTTAAACCCCATTGCCTCTCACACAGGAACAGCAAGGTCTTAAGGAGGATTTTAAAAAACAACAACACTGCACCATGAATAACCAGTTCATCTGCATACCAAGACTCTGAGTGGTCTCCCATACTGATTCCAAGCTACTAGTAGTAGACTTACACTAAGGGTGTTTTTACACTGACAATTTGTAACTATCACCGCATTGGAAACTCACCTTTTACATTACCTAACATTCTCACAACTGTTTTACATTGTTGCTGTCCGAAGCATCTACATTTGCTTCAGTGAGATGGGTTTTGGAGCTGCTTCTGCAATGTTTTTCTCCACACTAGTTTTGATCTGGTCTTTTCTCTACAGGCATTTCAAACTTGTAATGTAGAAGTTTTCACATGTTTCAAAAGACTCCTCCAAAAGCCACCACAAGGTGCAGTAATTTGCATGAGAACTGACAGCTCTTGAAATTTTTACATATCATTGCTTGCCTCATCTAGTAATTTAAATTTGTATTGTTTTTTGCAGTGTTAACACGATTTCCAAGCAATTGTATATATTTTACTAAGCACTGGTATTCCGGCTGCCCTCTGATCAGAGACATCCCCCCCCCTGCCCCCCCGCCAACTGAAACACTTAAATGTAAAAGGAAAATAATTAAAGTGGAACAGTGGCAGGCGATTTGAAGACTCTAAAACTCTGGCTCAAACTGAATGTAAAAACACCCTAAAGCAACTGATAAAAATGTGTACTTGCATTTTGGATCCTACCATCCTTGTCATTTGAGACAAAATATCCCATGTAGGCAATATTTATGCTCAAAGAGAAACTCAACTTTTATGTCTGATTTTGAGAATGAAACTACTAAGCTAGAACATTCTTTTTTACAAAGAGGTTACCCTGCATCAGTATTAGAGGTAGCCAGATAGAGAGCTCATAATAAACCATGTTTAGAATTATTTAAAAATAAAACTAAAGCTGTCGATACACAAATGACTTGTGCCTTTGACTTTTCATCTACATCTGATGCTATAAGGAAAATAATCCTAAGAAATGGGCATATCATTAAACATATTCTAGGATGTGAAACTTCTCCCTTTATTGCGATGAGAAAAATCAAAAGCATCAGGAATATCATGGTACATTCTGATTGGGGGGGGGGGGATTATCTATCACTGGGCATTTTTCTTGTGGATCATGTTCGGCATGCCCAGCATAATGGAACACTAAAAAAATTATTTTGCCCAATTTTGTTAAGGTTTCCTCCACTTATACCAATTGTGCCTCCTTGGGAGTAAGTTACCTCATATGGTGTTCATGCCAGTTTCTGTATGTCGGGGTCTACTACTTGCCAGAATTTCTGAGCATAAATCATGTTTAAAATGTGGCATTTTAGAAGCTCCTTTAGTAAATCATTTTTCTGAGAAAGAGTATGCATATAATGGCTTTAAATTTGTTGTTTTTGGAGAAAATGGAAAAACATCACTATAATGTAATAGATGTATAGAAAAAGCAATAGCAGAGAAAATTATTGGATGTTTCTCATAGATACCCTGGAACCCAATGGTCTTAGCCAATATTTGGATTATTCTCATTTATAAATTTCTGGTGCATGTTTTTTTTTTAAGCAATAGGTTTTATAATGATAGGTTCCTCTATACCATTGGTGTCAAACTCATTTATTATAAGGGCCAAATATGACATAAATGAGACCTCGTCAGGCCAGGCCATGCTGGGCAGGCCATGTTGGACTGGGCCATGTTTGTACCTATTTAAGATTAGTTTGTAGATATATAAGCTTTATAAAACACAGGCAAACACAATTTAAAAGTTTTTAAAAAACAAAACCAAACCTTAAAGCATGCTTAAAATGTTAGTACTTGTTGGTCTTAAAGGAGCTTTCTTTGTATCTCTCCCAGGGGATCCAGGGAACTGGGAAAGGAAGCTATGGCTCTTTCCTTCCTTCACCAGGGGATGAGAAGGGGGAGCAGCCTCAGCCAGTAGAAGGAAGAGAGGCCTGGCACAAGTAGCTCTGCTGTGTGATTGAGAGAGCCTGGCAAAGCAAGCTATCCCTCCTCCCCAAGGGAGAAATCTCAGTAAATGGAGAAAATAGAGGTTTTGTTCTGACGTTACTGTGCGATTAAGCAAGCCTGACAAAGCAAACTGTTATGCAGAAGGAAACAAGAGAGAGGGAAAAGGAAGTAGATGACAACCAGTTGCTCAGGGGCTTGATAGGGGCCCTCTGGGGGCCTGATTCAGCCCCTGGACTGCCCGTTTGACACCCCTCTGTGTGTGTGTGTGTGAGAGAGAGAGAGAGAGAATGAGCAGCTGTGGTAAGACCTCACCTGGAGTATTGTGTTCAGTTTTAGACATCACATTTTAAGAAAGATATAAACAAGCTGAAATGGGTCCAGAGGAGGGCGATGAAGATGGTGAGGAGTCCGGAGACCACGTCCTATGAAGAAAGGTTTAAGGAGCTGGGTATGTTTAGCCTGGGGAGGAGATGACTGAGAGGTGATAGGATAGGATAGGATAGGATAGGAGTACTTGAAGGGCTGTCATCTCTAGAAGATGGTGAGGAATTGTTTTCTGTTGCTCCAGAAGGTCAGACCAGAACCAACAAGTTGAAATTAAATCAAAAGTTTCCAACAACATTAGGAAGAACTTCCTGACAGTTAGAGCAGTTCCTCAGTGGAACAGGCTTCTTCAGGAAGTGGTGGGCTCTCCTTCCTTGGAGGTTTTTAAACAAAGGCTAGGTGGCCATCTGACAGCAATGATTATCCTGTGAACTTAGAGGGAGTATTTGTGAAGTTCCTGTATTGTGCAGGGGTTTGGACTAGATGACCCTGGGGGTCCCTTCCAATTCTATGATTCTAAGAGATGGTATCCTCCCATAATAGTTTGGTAGGTGGCAATGAGGAAGTTCAGCGCTGAGGAAGAATAGAATTTTCTTTCCAAGGAGCCTAATCTACAACTCTCCCTATCTGTTGGGGATGAATGTTGACCTGGCCAGAGGGTGCCTGCATGTGTTCAATAATGAGAGAAGACAATGCTGGGAGTGTGGATAAATATTCGGCAGAGTCTTGTTTCACTCACTCTGTACAAATTTTCAATCTTAGAATCATAGAGTTGGGAGGTACCTCCAGGGTCATCTAGTCCAACCCCCTGCACAATGCAGGAAACTCACAAATACCTTCCCCCCCAAAAAAAATCTTCCAAAGGGGTGGCAGGGACCGAGGCTGGTTTCTACCAAATTGGAATAGTGAGGTTGGATAAACCTTCTAAAATAGGGAATGCTACTGAACCAGGGGTCTTGGAATAAAGACAGCTTAAAATTCTGTCCATTGGATCAGTATCAGAAGTAACAACATCAATCTTGAGAGCTTTTGCCATCTTCAACATTGGTTCGTGGTGTAGGTGCAGATCATCCCTAGGGGATACATATGGGGGTTGGATTGCTGACAGGATAATTCCGGGACAGATCCAAAGCACTCTCGGGGCTGTACCTAGAAGCTCTTGAGGCTTCTTCCTCTGTGTCGCGGTATGGTGACCTGAATGGGAACATAGTGGGACAGCCCTCCATGTATTCTTTTGATGGGTCTTGCTCCTCTAGAAATTGCGCTCCCACTGGCAGCTCAAATGAGACCGAGACATTAAGTGAGACTGCTGCTGTCCCACAGGTTGCCAGGATGGTGGAGGACTTGGTTCTGTCAGGATAGACTGTCCTGCAGGAATGTCAAGATGGTGAGGTGATGGGGTGCAGGGGAGGGACCAGTGTCCTGTTCCAGCTCCAGGGCCTTAGACAGCAGAGGCAGGACCTTGGTACTGTCTGAGACTTGTCCTTATGCTTTGCTCTTTTGTACTTTTTTGTAAGGTGTTCCCTAAGTGGTCAGAACCTCTTGGGTGGTCCTGGGGAGGGTGAATGCTGTCTTGACCACTAGGTCTCTGGGGTGACAGAGGCAGTTCTCTTAGGAGCAGGTGGGATTGCCTTTGCAATTGGGACCACCAGGACCATGTGGACTGATGGAGGACTGGAATGTGGTCCAATGGAAAGAATGAAAGGAGGTGTAAGTGAGACTGTCAATGCTGAGCCCAGAGTTGTCCTAGCCAAGGCCAACATCTCCTCCCATAAGGCTGCTTTTAGCCAGGAGGCCCTGCCAAATCAGGCCTTCAGAGTAAATCATTGGTAGACCAGACAGGCCTCAGCATTATAGGCCTCACCCAGGCAAAGCCAAAAAAGCCCATGCTCATCACTGTGAGGCATCTTCACCCCACATTTTGAGCTTTTTTTAAAACAGCCCCTTGGACGTCGTCAGAGGGACCACAAGCACACAGATCATAGGGAAGGATCTCAGTGACAAAGAGGACTCACTTCCCAAGTAAGGCAGACTAACAATGGCTGCCCATCAACTTCCCAAAGTCTGGAAAATCCCTTGAATATTCTCAATGCAATTAAGAAACCCTGGAGCACAGTAGAATGCATCCTACTCTTGCAGAGGCAAAAAAGGAACTGAAGGAAGAGGATGCCCATCACTGGAGCACATGATGCACTCTGTGGGAAAACCCATACATGTGCCGACTCCCGTGAGGGGCAGGGCACCCCCATTTTGAAGTTTTTAAAATAGAGACAAAACGTCCATAACTGGCTTCTGCAAGTGCAGTCCCAATGTGGGGCTGCACAGGAAGACAAAAGATGAACTAGTCCACTCAGAGAGTTCTGAGAATCACAGTGAATAACTGTCTAAAAGAACAAAAAGCTGACTAACAAGGAGATACTGCAGACTGAAAGCACATCTGCCCCAAATACCTCCCCCCCAGTCTGGGATAGATGCGAACTACCCCCCTCCAACACACTGTTCCATCATCAGGTGTCCAAAGTAGGCTTACATTTCTCTCTCACACAGACACACGCACAGAGTTTTCCCAATGTAGGTTAGCACCAAGTATCAACTGAAAACAATCAATCAATATCATATATTAGAATAAAACAAAGAGGTATCACTGAAAACAGACATGTAGCCAGGGCTTTTTTGGTAGAAAAAGCCCAGCAAAAATTCATTTACATATTAGGCCACACCCCCTAACACCAAGCCAGCCGGAAGTGCGATCCTGTGTGTTCCTGCTCAAAAAAAGCCCTGCATGTAGCCATATCTAGACACGTCCATCTCCCCCTACCAACAGGGCTAAGAGCACCCTCTCCATTAAGAAAGTGGTGTGGGGGAAGATCTAAGCCCTCCCACCTAAGTGTCATGATCCCATTCCAAAACACACACATGCTTGGGATGCATGGAACACACTGGTGACCCAGCCTGGGGAAAAACCCATGGTGAAAAACCCATGGTGAAAAACCCATGGTGTTAGTTGGGTCCTTTGGGAAGAAAAAGTCTATGCCATGTTTATTTCAGCATCTCCAGTTACAGGGGTCAGGCAGAAGATCTTTACCTGAGCCCTCGGAGAGCTGGTGCCAGTCTGAGTAGACCTTGATGGACCAGCGGCCTGATTCAGGGTGCCTTCTTTAAATCTGCTGCTCCTCATCAATAATTGTAACTGCAAAATCTCTCTATCTGCAGGTGCATCCTTTTAAAGAGGGCAGTGAACCAGATGAGTAAAGCTCCAACGTATCAGTTCTTTCTTCTGTGAAATGGGCACTTTGCTCTTCCTTTGTATGAGGTTTAATTAATCCTTGAAAACCCTATATGGCTGAAGATCATTTTCCTCTCAGAAGAGGAGTGTGGAAAGAAAGCAATCTCTTTTTATTTTTCTGTCCAACAGGCAGGGCTATCAAAGTAAATTTCAGTCTCAAGCTCTGGAAAAGCTTTCATTATCAGAGATGGAGTGTGGCCCAAATAGCTCGTGATTTTTCATTCTGTTTCCTTCTTACCACTTTTATACACCTTACTGAGATTATAGTTCATTGTCCTGATATTTTTCACATGCTTCTTACAGTTTGATTTACTTCTGCACGTAAGTGGGGTCCTTTTGCAATGCCCGTCTCTCTAAGTTGCTTGTTACAATCGTTCATGAATGGTTAAGAGCCCTTCTCTTTCCTTTTGTAGACAGGAATAACTGGTATTTTATTTTTACCCACTTGCAAAAAACTGTGCAGTCTTAGGTTAGCCATTAACTTTTAAATTATTTTCCTAAGGCATTGGATGAAGTATTAAAGAGAAATTAAATTTTGCTAGCTCATTTTCCAAGTGGGGAACGGGTTGTGGGAGTGGAGTGCCTGGGCTCTGCAGAACTTCAGCAAGAGAGGAATGTGCCCGTCAAAGAATTTGAATCCATTTAACAATCTCAAAGGTGCTCATCAGAACAAACACAGCCCATGCAAGTAGTTACTTCAGCCTCTTGGAAAGAGATATCCCTTTTCTTGCCTTTTTAAACATACAGACATCTAATTGAGGAAGAGAGTCCATTTAACACCAAAAAAAACCATTTTCAGTGATTTTGGGATTGAAAGCCAAGATGTAGCCACCACTGGACAAAAATGGTTGAGCCAAGACTACTGCCGTGAAGGTGTCTAAAGCCAAAATGCTCACCTCGCATTTCTCCACTCTGTGTTGCCAGCCATCAATCAGAGTGCCCCACACCCTTTATTCCCATCTGCCCAACACTGAGCAAGAAGGGCAGCCCAATCCAGACATACGTGGCGGCCGGCCGTTTGGGCGTGGGCGGATCTACAGCGCCCCTTGTTGGCTTCCAAAAGGGTTTGGGGTGGCAGAGCACAGCGTGGTCAAGCCCCAGCCACCACCTGTAGATGTGAAAATTATGCTGGAGTGTGGGTTCCCAGAGCGGCGCGAGGGCAGGGACAGGAGAGGGCGCTGCCACTCCAGAGATTGACTGGTGGTGGCCGGGGAGCTGGCTCACGTGACATTCGGTGGCGGAGAAAGCGCTCCCCGGTGATAGGCTGACCACATGCCCCACCCCCCTCATGCACACACCCAGCCCCATGGTGTGGCTGCGTAATCCTTGGGAAGCATCCGGTCAGCACTTACCGCTAGCTCCATGGAGCAGCCAAAGGGGTGAAGCCGAGCTCCTGTCAGTGTCCCTCCCGTAGGCTGCAGGGCCGGATGGCGTCCCCAATGCCACGGAGGCCCTCCTGCCAGGACACAGTAGGCCACCTGCTGCAGGCATCCATGTACCAAAGGTGCTGGCGATGGTCGCCGCAGTGGCTTGCGCTCATGTCTGCCCGCTGAGAATTGGACACCCATGAGGGGCACAAGGTGGCTTCAAAGTGGCCATAGGCAGGACTCGCCTCCCCCCACCCCCAGATCCCCCTTGAATAAGGATTCAACACAATGTACAGGAATAAGATTTAATAAAGCGCCGGGCTGCAAAGGGGCTGCCGCCTGACCCCCTCACAGAAAGCTGCCTCGAGTCATGGTGGGCAGAGGCGGCCACCCAAGGGGCGGAGCTGTGGGGCGGCCAGTCCCCTGTCAGGGGCAGGCACAGCGTCCAGGACATCATCCCCGACAGCACCCGCGTGCAGCGTCTCCCTGCCTGACTCACTGGGGGGGGCACCTTGGGTGCGGCAGAAGCAGCCCCTCCACCGGCCACCAGAGACTGGTTGATATTGGTGAGCAGCCGCTTCACCCTCGTGCCCCACTCCTGCGACTGCCTCACCATGGCCAGGAGACTGGACAGGTGGCCAGTGGCCATGGACACGGTCCCCTCCATCCACGCCATCCAGCACTGAACCGCAGCCGTGGCCTCCCACCATTCCCAGTGCCCCTCCAGCCGGTCCCACTCTATGGCTGCCCACATGGAGGACAGGGTGGCGGGGATTCTTTGAGCTGGCCGTGGTCCCTGAGCTCTGGGTCCCGGTTCCCAGCCACCTGCACAGCCTTTTGCATCGCTGCCACCTTCTGGATCCCCCAGCAGCTCCCCCTGGTTAGGGTCCGGGGTGGGGGAGTGTCAAGCTCTACTGATTCTGATCAATAACTGATGGGTTCCTGGGTAAAATCACACTGAACCAAATACTGCTAGTTTATTATCCTTTCCTGGCCCCTCTTTGTTTTATGACTGTTAATTACTGAGAGCAAAGCAATCTGCACTTTCCCATGAATCCTCTTGCGGGATGAAGCACCATCTGGGTGATACAAAACCAATGCCTGATAATGCCCTGGGAATGTATGTAGTTTTTATACGTATGTGTGAATGCTTCCCTGCTTCCCCTCCCTGTAGGAATCCCTTTGAAGTGTACCTTAAAACATATGTATCAATGTATTGGTTTCATTCTTCTCAAGCCAAGGCTTGAGCCAAAGTAACAGTCTATCAATAAACGTAGTCTTTGTGGCAACTTTGACTCGTCATTGAATCCGTCTGCTTGACAGGGAGGATGGGGGCCGCCCCCACACAAGTCTGCCGTGTTTGGCCCCCCGCATTCCTGGCCCCCGTGGCATAGGGAGGGGATGTGGGCAGATCCAGGGTCTGCAGCATGAGGGAGGCAGCTAGGGCCAACCGCCTGCATGGGGATGCCCTCCGTAAGTTCTCCACCACATCAGCCGCCAGTGTCACAGTGTGGCTACCTGCGGAATGGGACAGGGGTTGGATGCTGGCATGAGCAGCCAGTCGCGGACGCCCCATGCTCTGCACTCAGTGTTGCACCTTGAGGGGACTCAGGCCGGTCATCATCTGTGGACAGACGGAGGTCAGCCACCGCGGCATCCATGACCTCCTCACTCGATGTGTCCTTCCCCTGATTTGGCGCCTCCTGACAGCTGTTCGGACGTCCTGGGGACGACGGGGGGTGCTGGACCTGCCAACCTCCAGTCCTCAGCTGCCTCGCTTGAGTGACCTCCCATCTCTGAGCTTATAGTGGAGCTCATGGCAGCCCACGACAATTCCTGGAAGTTACCTGGGGGGGGGGGGGGGCAAAGGGCATCACCGTCAGAATCTGGCAGTCCCATGGTTGCGAGGGCGGGGGGGGAAGGTGCCAACCTACTGCGGATCACCTCAATGCCGTGGTCAGCTACGGCCACTGGGCAGATGAGGGGTCCCATGATTGCCTCAGAGCCGGTCAGGACCCGGGCCACCACCTCCTCATAGGCTGAGCCCTTAGCGATGAGACGCTGGCTCCGCTTCTTGGCAGGGCCGAAGGAGTCATTCCAACATTTCAGGGTGGACCTGGCTCACAGCGGGCACTCACTCCACTGCCATATGCCAGAAACCCTGCTGAAGGGAGTTCGCAACACTGGCTCTTGTGGCAGCAAGTGTCACTGCAGCATTCTTGGCCACCAAGCTAAAGAGGAGTGCCTTCTTTGCCTCAGACCAGTTCAGTTGGCGGTGACTCTCAGTTGATGACGATCTGTCTGCCGCCATTCCTCCCTTGAGCAGTGGAAAGCGGGGGCTGCTAACCGCAGCTGTCTGACAGTGGTTGCTCTCACGCCGCCCCACACAGCTTTCCCACAGGACACCAGCAGGGCATCTGTTGGCCTTGACGGCCCCTTGTCACTGCTCATTCTGGGACCCTCACAGCTCCAGCGATGTCTGGAGGTGGTAATGGAGTACCTCGGGGCGGCAGCATGGCCACTGCAGCCCACGCCACAGCATGCAAACCATGGGGGCCTGTGGCGGGTGGTGCCCCCACATCCCACCACCAGAGCCCCCCCGGGTGCGGCCAGTGTACATCCTCCCCGCTCTCTATGTGTGGGTTGCACGGTGGCGGCAGAGATGCCGTCGGGCGCGCAGGTACCGGAATTGCCTGAGCACTTTGCATCTTGAGGATGCCACCTGTCTGAACCGCTTTCACCTGGACTGCGCTGCCATCCAGGACCTGTGTGAGCAGCTCGGGGTGAGCCTCTGCAGCCAGGTGACTGGCCCCCACCCCATCCCCGTCCTACAGCGGGTCCTCATCTCCCTGCGCTTCCTGGCGACTGGCTCCTTCCAGAATGTGGTGCCCGAGGTCCTGGAGGTCTCCCAGTCGTCAGCCAGCCGCTGCCTCCACTCCTTCCTACACACAGACTCAACTCCCAGCTAAAGACGCCTCTCGGCAAACAGCAGCCAACGGGAATGATAGCCACCACTCACACCTCTCCATGTGCTCCCTAGGCTGAGCAGGCAAACCTTCAAGTCCACAGGTTTATCTCATTTGCATATCCAGAAGTCCCCATGGCGGCCCTCACTGCCCCCTGCTTGTGGCCCCTGCGTGACCCCACCAAGGCCACTCCGAAGGGGGCAGGGAGGAGTCGATCATGCCGACACTCTCAGCCAGGACCAACCCTGCCCTCCCGGCATGTAGCAGCTGAAAGCCACCTCAGAACACAGCGGAGGCAGCTTGGCTTAGCGAGCTACTCCCCCGCCTCATTATGCTGGGCCTGTGGGTTTGAGACCGCCCTGCGGCAGGACTGCTCACACGCTCAGCTGCCCTCTTTATTGAGCCTGCCATTCAGCCACCATTATTTTTGGTCAGCCAAGTCAACTCCCTGTTCCGCCCCTCCTTTCCTGTGGGCAGCCACTCTAATCTCAGCCCCTGTCAGCTGCATCACACACCCAGGCGGCGTGGACACATGGTGCATCCCCAGACAAGTGTCTGCCTTGCCGCCTATCAGCCTCCACCCTCCCCCGCTATCGCCCACTGCATCTCCCACACAATTGCGCTAAGTGGGTGTCCCGAGAGTCCCCCCGGCCACAGAGCCATGCCCTTGGGACGGCCACGAGCAGAGTGGGTGGGGGATACAGGGGGCGAGGTGGGAAAAGTAAAAGACACAGAAGACAAGATGGGTGTGCTGGGCTAGGTTTATTGATCTGCAAGCAGGGAGAGCAAGCTTGCGCATGGAGGTTTCTGGCTCCTGCACTCCGAGATGCCATTGCCAGGGGACACACCAACAGCTGCGGGGCTGATGGAACCGGCCAGCTGTGCTCCTGCAGCGCAGAGGCTGGAGTGCAACACACACACCTGAAAGACAGAGAGATGGGGGGAGCCTTGCTGGCTGCAGGCATAGGACTCCACCCCTGGGCAAGCCTGCGGGGAATCATAGAATCATAGAGTTGGAGGGGACCTCTAGGGTCATCTAGTCCAACCCCCTGCACAATGCAGGAAGCTCACAAACACTTTCCCCTAAATTCACAGGACCTTCATTGCTGTCAGATGTCCATCTAGCCTCTGTTTAAAAACCTCCAAGGAAGGAGAGCCCACCACCTCCCGAAGAAGCCTGTTCCACTGAGGAATTGCTCTAACGGTCAGGAAGTTCTTCCTGATGTTGAGTTGGAAACTCTTGATTTAACTTCAGCCCATTGGTTCTAGTGCTACCTTCCGGGGCCACAGAAAATAATTCCACACCATCCTCTATATGACAATCCTTCAAGTACTTGAAGATTGTGGTCATATCACCTCTCAGCCACCTCCTCTCCAGGCTAAACATCCCCAGTTCCTTCAACCTTTCCTCATAGGACTTGGTCTTCAGACCCCTCACCATCTTCGTCACCCTCCTCTGGACTCATTCTAACTTGTCTATAGACTTCTTAAAATGTGGTGCCCAAAACTGAACACAAGACTCCAGGTGAGGTCTTACCAGAGCAGAGTAAAGCAATACCATCACATCACGTGATCTGGACACTAAACTTCTGTTGATACAGCCCAAAATTGCATTTGCCTTTTTAGCCACAGCATCACACTGTTGACTCATGTTCAACATAAGATCCACTAAGACCTCTAGATCCTTTTCGGACATACTACTGCTAAGACAAGTCTCCCCCATCCTATAACCATGCATTGGATTTTTCCTACCTAAATGCAGAACTTTACATTTATCCTTGTTAAAATTCATTTTATTGATTTTAGCCCAGTTTTCCAGCCTGTCAAGGTCATCCTATATCCTGTTTCTGTCTTCTTCTGTGTTTGCAACCCCTCCCAATTTAGTATCATCTGCAAATTTAATAAACATTCCCTCTATTCCTTCATCCAAATCATTGATAAAGATGTTGAACCAAAAAGCTCCCAGGACAGACCCTTGAGGTACTCCATTTGTCCCTCCTCTCCAGGAGAATGAGGAACCATTCACAAGCACTCTTTGGGTGTGATCTGTCAACCAGGTATAGATCCACCTAAAGGAAACAGAATCCAAACCACATTTTACCAACTTGTCAAAAGGATAGTATGGGCGAGCGTCCTGACTGGCTCCGATGGGGCCATCCCACACAATTCCAGCTGTCCTGCATAATGGGCCAGCTGACTCGCATGCGAGCCCGCAATCTCGGCAGCCACGGTGGGGCCGGTGCAAGCAGCAGGACCTGCCCTAGATGGCGAGTCTCTGACTGGGCTGCGGAAAGCCGGGACACATGTCACACCCCCTTCGCCCCAGCACGGGGATGACCGAGACTCTGGGGGGGGGGGGCCGCCAGTGGCATGGATGGCCGGGGCGCACCCCGCATACACATGTGCAGTGGCCGGCACCCCATGCTGGATGTTGGGGGCTGGGGGCCATGGGGACTCCTAGCCGGACTTACCAGTCCATACGGGGGGGGGGGGGGCTCTTGAAGCAAGACCTGTTAGGACTGGGAAGTAAAATTGGATAAACAGGTAGCCCAAACTTTGCTCACCTCCCCCCAAGTCCAGCTGCTCTAACTTTACTAACATCCTTCTCTGTGCCATTCCCTCCACCAAATGCACCCCTCCTCACGCGAAGTCTGCACGGCGTGGCCCTCTGGAGCAGAGTGCCATGCCATGTGCCCTGCCCTCCCTGGGGAGTTGTGTGTGGCAGGAGTCAAAACTTTTGTAGGGAGGGGGGCACTGATTGGGTGCGGGAGGGGGACCGTTCCCAGCCCGGAGCGGGAGGGGATTGGTGGAGCGATAAAACGGCTCCGAAATGGGTTTGTGCACTGCTGTGCCAGCACCGCCGGCATGTGCTTTGTGCTTCCACTAGCTCCTATGGGGCATGCCAGCATTTGCGTGGCACAGGTTTGCGCCTGGCGGGGGGGACAAATTCCCACACCGAAAACTCTCTGGAAGCTGACCAGCAGCGGCCACGTCACTGGGTTGACCCCCTCCTATGCTGAAGTGTTGCCCTGCGCCTCTGCTGTGCCCCAAGTGTGGTGGTCAGAGAGTGGCGCATGCCCCATTTCCGCCGGTGCGGAGGAGTATACGCCAGCGTATGTCTCCCTACCACCGGTGTAGCGGTAAGTCCGCTTCCACAGCGCTTTCAGCCGCCACCCCACCCCCCAGATTGTGCTGTAAAGAACCCAACGCCTTCCCTTCAAAAATGTGCCGCAGTTTGTGTTTTGTCTATACTCCCTTTTTCATCACAATTTTCTATCACTCCATCAATTGTCCAGCTGCCCACAGGTAAGACATGCCATGTAAAAAGGGGAGGGTGCAGAGTGGGGGAGAAGGTCACATTTGGGCCTCAGCCACTGTTGAAGACTGCACAATGGAGTTCTGCTTTTTATGCTGCTAGTGCTGGAAACCCAAAGAGTTTTCAGAAGTGGACAGGGATCTGGATGTGGCCCTCAGGTGGAAAAAACACCACCCTGGTTTAGCTGGCTGCGGTGGGATGCTCAACTGTTCTCTTTCCCTTGGCCAGGCAACACCTACATTCCTGCCCTTCCCTCAGATGGCAGCAGTTCTGCCTAAGGCAATAAAGAATCCAAAGGACCTCTGAACGCCTTTGCATGTTGCCTCTTTACATGCTCCCCCCCAAATCCCTCCGGTAACTCACTCCCCACTCTCTACAAAGAGAACTTCTGCCATATCTCTGAAGCCGATGCACATCAAGACAAAAGGTATGAAGTATCCAGAATGAGGTGGGGCTGCTCTACCACAGGGAGTCCATGGCAGCAGTTTGATCCTAGATTTGCCAGCAGGAAAGGTCTCTCTTTATTGGACAGTTTTGTGCCGGACGTGTTTTTTGAAATAGGACATTCTGTACTCAGGCAGCTATGTTAGCAGAATATTAGTGGTTCTCCCCCATTGGTGTACAAGCTTCACTATCACTTAGGGTTTCCATCTTTTAAATTTTGGGTTTTTTAAAAACAAGTAGGTTTAATCCAGCATGCGGGGTTTTTTTTCCCCTAATCTTGGATTGCTGGAGAAAAATCATTGATAGGGAATGCTTTAAATGTTTGGTTGGAAGTAGAGTGTGCAGGGCTTTTTTTGTAGCAGGAACTCCTTTGCCTATTAGACCACACACCCCTGATGTAGCCAATCCTCCAACAGTTTACAGGGCTCTTCTTACAGGGCCTACTGTAATCTCTTGGGGGACTGGGGGTGTGACCTAATATGCAAAGGAGTTCCTGCTACAAAAAAAGCCCTGAGCGCATGCATGTGTGTGCAGTTAAGAGTTTTAAAAGAGGTGTGCCCTCTGGAGGAGATGCTGAACACCTGGCTAGAGAGGAAGGAAGGAAGGAAGGAAGGAAGGAAGGAAGGAAGGAAGGAAGGAAGGAAGGAAGGAAGGAAGGAAGGAAGGAAGGAAGGAAGGAAGGGAGGGAGGAAGGAAGGGAGGGAGGGAGGGAGGGAGGGAGGGAGGGAGGGAGGGAGGGAGGGAGGGAGGGAGGGCAGCTGGGCATGTGGAGGATGGTAGCCACCCATCCTCAGGTCAGGCTCCCACTGCCCCCCACCACCACTACCCACTGGCATTGTCAGAACTGCGGGGGGGGGGGGGTAGGGCTCCCAGCTTCCATTCTAAAACCTCCCCTCTGCATCTGGTTACCAAAGGGACAGCACATCACTTCGGGGAGGGGGGTCAGCCACATGCCGAGTGGCTGATCCTCCCCATCTTCCCGGCACTCCTTCTACAACAGGCTAAAATGCAGGGGAGGAGACTGACACTTTGGGCCCCTTTTGAAGAGGAAGGGGGACTAAAGGGACAGTGAATAAACATGAATGAAATACTTTGCTGCACAGGAGGATAAACTTGGAGAAACGTGCTTCCTGGAGCACCACCAATGCAACTGCTAGAAAAGCAATGGCTAACAATAACTTTTACTACTGCTCATCATGGTGGTGCCAACAATTCCTTCGCCATTGTGTAACACACACAGCCCCTCCCGAGAGGGCTGCACCTAATCTCCTTCAGAGTAGCAGAACAGGAATCCAGGGGAGTGAAGCGGAAGCATGCTTCTATCCCCTTTTCTCCCCCTCCCCTGGGGGCAGGTTTCTGCCCTGGCACACAGACATGGTTCTGGGAACTTTCTTGGCCCAGAGTTAGCACCCGCCTGAATCTCTGGAGAAACTCTTTCCAATCAAGTGCTGAAACCTCAGTACAAAATGAGCTGGTCTCTGTGAAGTTAATTAACCAGCGGCAGAACCACAGAGGGTAAAAAGTGCTCCATTCCTACAAAGCCAAGAGAGCCCTTTGTGGCGGGGAGGGAAGCAGCTCCTGTACTCAGACACTGCTTGGGGGGGGCAGGAAACAGAGATGGCCACACAGCAATTGAGACTCGATAAAAATACTTGAAACACAATGCGCTCTGTTTTATGGGATATTACTCAGTGCAATAAAAACATCTCTCTGACATTAAACCATTTCGTTTACATCTTGCCTGCCACTAGTGCTGCTGTCAGTCAAAGAGCTTGATGGGAAGAGATCGCTCTTCTCTTCCTCGTGTTTTAGAATGAAAGACATGAAAGGGGGCGAGTCTGGGAGGGAGAAGCCCTGCAATAAACAGGGTCAACTTGGAATTGCTCTGAAAAACATCTAAAGGGCCTGGAAGTGAAAGTGGTTAATAGAATATTGCCTGTGATATCTGGAAGCAATCCATGGACAGTCACTTTGATCATTCCTTTTTCACTAGTTACTGTTTGAAAACCAAGGCTCTAGGTGACTTTTGCTTCCACAGATTCCACTTCGATGGCTAAAAAACCCCCTTGGATCTCATCTGGCACAGCATACAGACACAGTGAATTGGATATGGGGACACAAATCCAGTCTCCACTGTTAGCCAAATTGCCTTTTTAAATTAATTTGGGCTCAGGTGGGCAAGATGGCAAAATAGTATGGGAGCAATGACCTGTGTGTACCAGAGTCAGTATTTCCCAGGAGACCCTCCAGTCAATAAAGAGAATTTTGTAACTAGGGTTGCCAAGTCCAATTCAAGAAATATCTGGGGACTTTGGGGGTGGAGCCAGGAGACATTGGGAGTGGAGCCATAAGCAAGGTTGGAACAAGTACAATTGAACTCCAAAGGGAGTTCTGGCCATCACACTGAAAAAGACTGCACACCTTTTCAATGCCTTTCCTCCATTAGAAATAATGAATGATAGGGGCACCTTCTTTGGGGGCTCATAAAATTGCCCCCCCGGTCCAATCCTTTTGAAACTTAGAGGGTGTTTTGAGGAAAGGCATCAGATGCTATGCCACAAATTTGGTGCCTCTACCTCGAAGAACACCCCCTCCCCAGAGCCCCAGACACCTGCAGATCAATTCCCCATTATTCCCTATGGGAATCGTTCTCCATAGGGAATAATAGAGTGCCCAGTAGACGATTCCCTCCCCCCCCCCAGCTTTCTAAAGCTTTCTAAAGCTGGGGGAGGGCCTCAAACCAGGGAATCCTCTGCCCCCATCTGGGGATTGGCAACCCTCCCTCCCTCTCTCTCTCTCTCTCTCTCTCTCTCTCTCTCTCTCTCTCTCTCTCTCTCTCACACACACACACACACACACTCTTACTGGATCTGGTTCCTCCACAATGGCATCTAAAAAGTACAGGGGTTACAAGCTGCTCTCTCTTACACACTTACTTGCTCTGAAAGCGAAAGCAAAACAAACAGAAGGGCTATGCTCTGACGAAGCTGCTGCTGACTCTCCCCATGAAGTGCTTCCTCTTTCCTGCTTCCTGCTCAGCTTTAAAGGCACACAAACACAGAAACACACACACATTTTAAAACGGGACCTGTTTGCATGTTTCTAAACCTGCTGGAGCTCTAGAGGTACATGGTGGTTGTGGTGGCAGGGCTTCCCCCCGCCGGCCAACTGGCTGGGGGTGGGGGGAAGCCTGTAAAATTGGGGGATCCCCCACTGGGACCTGGGCATTGGGAAGTCTATTTGTAACTAAAGCAAATTGTATTTATTGGAGAAAATTTCAAGCATGCAAGATAAAACACACATTCAACACAAGCAATACAGACCTAAGAAAAATAGATATGAAAAGATGGGGTTGTTTGCATTAGCAGGGATATTGGTGGTGGGTGATACTTTACCTGTTCTGAAGAGAAAAAGACATTCCACAGCAATAAAGAGAGGGATGGGGAAGAGGAGCATGAGATGACCAGCGTCACCCACAATAATGGACCCAAACTGACCAGGAATGGGGATGGCTCCTCCAGCAAAGGTGGGGGCCTGGAAAGAGTCACACCTGAAAGGCAGAGGGTCTGCCTTAAATAGCCAAATTCATAACCTAAGGCAAGAGCTCTTAATTTATTTTATTTATTTATTTAATTTATATTCCACCCTCCCAGTTGGAGCAGGCTCAGGGTGGCTCACAACATAGAAATCCACAATAGTAAAATAGTAAAATATACCAGCTATAAAATAATCCATTCAATAAAATTACGTATACATTCAGAATTAAAATTAGCATTACATATCGTTTGGTGCTAAGATCTAAGTATTATTCCATTTTTCAGTGTGATGGCATTCCATCTGCACTGTAGGCACTACATTAGTTAAAGGTCAGCTTGAAGAGGATGGTTTTGCAGGCCCTGCAGAATTGGCCAAGATCCCACAAGGCCCGTATTTCTTCTGGTAGCTGGTTCCACCAGCGTGGGGTGGCGATCGAAAAGGCCCTTTCCCTGGTGACTTTCAGTTTGGCCTGCTTCAGCCCGGGGATTACCAGTAAGTTTTGAGAGTCAGATCGAAGTACCCTCTGGGGAATGTATGGGGAGAGACGGTCCCTAAGGTAGACAGGTCCTCAACCATATAGGGCTTTATAGGTAATAACCAGCACCTTGTAACGAATCCAGTAAACTATTGGCAGCCAGTACAGTTCCCACAGCTCCAGCTGTATGTGCTCCCACTTAGGGAGCCCCAATAACAGCCTGGTTGCCATGTTCTGCACTAGCTGTAGTTTCTGGGTTCAGCATAGAGGCAGCCTCGTGTAAAGGGCATTACAGTAGTCCAGCCTCGAGGTGACCATTGAGTGGATCACTGTTGCCAGGTCGTCGTGATCCAGGAAGGGGACCAACTGCCTCACCCGCCGAAGATGAAAGAAAATGTATTTAGCAGTGGCTGCTATCTGGGTCTCCATTGTCAGGGCAGGCTCCAGTAGTACCCCCAAGCTCTTGACCTTGTGCACCACTTTCAGTGGCTCACAGTCAAGCACCAGTAGGGGAATTTCCCTTCCTGGACCTCCCTGACCCAGGCAAAGGACCTCTGTCTTCGCTGGATTCAGCTTCATGTCAAGCATGCTATTTCTAAAGTGTTGATTCCCCATACGTTTCCTCTCTTCCCCCCTTCTCTCTCTTCCCCCTGTGGATGCATAATAAAACCATCTGGATCCAGGATGTTTAGTGTAACTTTGTATTAACAGTGTAGAATGCCTCTCCCACAGATTCACACAGCTATGCCTTATCAGCCATGCTAGCAGAGAATGTGTGAAAAATTGAGATGTTAACATTCCGTAGCCATAAAAGAGATACTAGAGAGTAGCCTTTGAACCTTCAACTCAATTTGCATCTTTATCTTATTCTTTTGAAGTAACCCTTCCTTTTGAAGTTTGTCTATAAGATACTATTCAACACTATGTAAGCCATTACTTCTAAGGAATCCGTCGTGGAGCAAGCCATGGAGTTTTCAATAAAACAAGTCTTTGATTAAAAAACGAAAGCTTGATTATTGCAAAATATCAATGCTTGACACTTCAACCTACTCAGTCTGAGCCCCCGCGCCACGGTCTGCAGCGCAGATCTAGATTTTCTGGGACATAGTCAGGCCGGCCATCCATCAGTAAATAGAGCTGGGTGTCATCAATGTATTGGTGACAGCCCAACCCATACCTCTAGGCAATCTGGGCAAAGGGGCACATGTAGATGTTGAACAACATCGGGGAGAGAACCGCCCCCTGTGGCACCCTCCAATTAAGTGCGTGCCTCTGAGACAGTTCTTGCCCAATCGCCACCCTTTGTCCCCGACCATCAAGGAAAGAGGAAAGCCATTTCAAACCCAACCGCTGAATCCCGGCATCAGTGAGGCGGCAGGTTAGTAACCGATGGTCGACCATATTGAACGCAGCCGATATGTCTAAAAGCATCAGCACTGCCAAGCTGCCTTGATCCAGATGCCACTGGAGGTCATCCATCAGGGTGACCAGCACTGTCTCTGTCCCATGATCTGGGCGGAAGCCAGATTGGTGGGTGTCTAAGATGGAAGCGACATCCAAAAAACTCTGTAACTGTAATGCAACTGCCCTCTCAATAATTTTACCCCAAAAGGGTAAATTCAAGACCGGCCAGTAATTTGCCAATTCAGCTGGATCTGATGTAGCTTTTTTCAAGAGGGGCAGACCACGGCCTCTTTAAGAGGCGTTGGGAAAAGCCCCTCCGAGAGGGATCTATTTACGATGTCCTGTATAAGACATCTAAGCTCCCTCTGGCAAGCTTTAATTAGCCAGGAAGGGCAAGGGTCCAGATCACAAATTGTTGGCGTACAGTGAGGAGGATTCTGTCGACTTCCTCCAGGCTGAGCATGTTGAAGCAATCCAGAGCTGGTCCAGAAGACAGGCATGGGGCCTCGAGTTCACATACTGTTTCCAATGTGGCGGGGACGTCACGACAGAGAGACGAGATTTTATCTGCAAAAAATTCTGTGAAAGCCTCACAGTCTTTCTCCAATTTCCTAGCATTTGGCCTGCCTTGCAGAAGTGTTGTAAGAGTCAGAATTGTCCTAAGCAATTGTGCCGGGCGCAAATTTGCAGACGCAATCTTGGCCACAAAGTAAGTCTTCTTTGTGGCTTTGACTGCCATCTAATAGGATCTCATAACTCTCTATAGTTTCTTCGTCTCGAGTACGCCGCCATTGCCTCTCCAGTCGTCTGAACCCTGGTTTCAGCTGCCGCAATTCCAGGGTGTACCACGGTGCCAGCTTAACACAAGGACGCAGAGGGCGCTGAGGTGTGATCTCATCGATGGCTCTAGAGAGCTGGACATGCCAGGACTCAACCAGGTCATCAAAAGAATCGCCAGGGGGCCAAGGATCCCATAGAGCTGTCTGAAACCACTCAGGATTCATCAGGCTCCATGGGTGAACCAAAATATGCTCGCTGCCTAAACGGACTTGGGGTGGGACTTCCATACGAGCCTTAAGGGCAAGGTGGTCTGACCATGGCACTGCTTCCGCAATAATATCATCCACCAAAACCCCTGCCATAAAGATCAAGTCTAACATGTGCCCCGCCTGGTGGGTGGGTGATGTAACAAATTGGGAGAGTCCGAGTGTTGCCATGGATGACACTAGGTCCATCGCCTGACTGGAGGCCGCGTTGTCAGCATGGACACTGAAGTCATCCAGGATCACTAGCCTTGGGTACTCCAGTGTCCAGCCTGCTATGGCCTCCATCAGGGATGGAAAGGCGCTGGCCAGTGCATTAGGCGGGTGGTACGCCAGCCATATCACCAACCCTTCCCCCACATCCCACACCAGATTGACACATTCAATGCCATTGATCTCTGGGGCTGGGAGTGCCCGAAAGGAGTAAGCCTCTCGTATGAATCCCCAGGCTGGTCATCCCCCCACTGGTCTCCGCAGCAGCCTCAGACCAATATATAAATAGGATGCCCTGCTTACAATCCTGGATTATTCTATAATCCTGTATTAATCCTGGAGAGCCAGTTTGGTGTAGTGGTTAAGTGTGCGGACTCTTATCTGGGAGAACCGGGTTTGATTCCCCACTCCTCCACTTGCACCTGCTGGAATGGCCTTGGGTCAGCCAGAGCTCTGGCAGAGGTTGTCCTTGAAAGGGCAGCTGCTGTGAGAGTCCTCTCAGCCCCACCCACCTCACAGGGTGTCTGTTGTGGGGGAGGAAGGTAAAGGAGATTGTGAGCCGCTCTGAGACTCTTCGGAGTGGAGGGCGGGATATAATTCCAATATCTTCATCTTCTTCTTCTTCTATTATTCTAATAAAACAGCCTGATGGTTCCCAGGATGTTTAGACAATGGATACCCAGAGAGTAATAACCATTTCTCTGAGTGGATCATAAGTTGAAACAACGAAAATGAAATGAATCAATTTAGGGTCTGATGTTTGCTTATTGTGACAATGTCTGTAAGACATTGGGAAAAACAAAGTAATTGAGAGGAAAGGAGATTTGTGACAGAATCTGGTCAATGGCTCCAACGATGATCTATTGACAGAAGTGATTTCCTGGCTAGGTGGCAGGAAGAGTCTATTGCAATAAATATAGAAATAGTAACAGTTCCTCCCCCCCTCCCAGGCCTGTAGCCAGAAAATTTGAGGAGGGGAGGCCTAGAGGAGAAAACGTTAGGTGGGGGGCAGGGCCCAAAATGACTTCTGAGCAGGACTTTGCTATGCTCACTGCTGAGATCATGAACCACATTGGGAAGGTGTCCAAGTTGCGGGGGCGGGGGGAAGGGGGAGTTACAAAAGAAATGGCAGCGCTCATCTCCCTCTCAAGCAATGCTGCACTTGTATAGAGTGGCAGTGAGCAAAAGGGGCAGACTGGAGGCCCTCCAATGGAGGGGCCATACAGATGGAAGGGGGGTTGAATGGAGTAGCTACCCCACTGAAGCTACAGGCCTGCCTCCCAACCCCAGTCAACCTTAAATTTCTGAAAGGCCAAGGGCCAAATGTTGCCTTGGGTTCCCTTCCTTCTCAATGTCAGTTTCTGAACCAGAATAAGTGGAAATGTCTCCTTTTCAAAAATCATGTCTATGTATTATGAAAATTCAGGATGCTAAAATTTTATGATCTGAAAGTTGAAAGCAGCAAAGATGATCCTCCCACATTTAGGGAAGTAGCACAAATTAGTGAGATTCTGCCGGGGGTGGGGGTGAGCGGAAGTGTTGGCGAGTTTGTCTAACTGGAAGTTAACCCAAGCCAGTGAAGTATGACTTGCTACTGTTGGCTTAGGGTGGGGGGGAGGTGCTCCAACATTCCCACCTTCCAACTCAGCAACCAGGCAGGCTGAAAGTCTGCCAGAAAGGAGAAGGAAAAGAAGCAATCAGTGATATGCTAATTAAATTTGCCAGCCAAGTAAAGCAATAATACCAAATCCCCCCCCCCCCAAAGTCAATGGGCCACTAAATGGAGTGTGGAGCAAACCCTAGTCCTAAGATTCTATTTTATTCTATTTTCACTGATACACCCCACCCCCCTCAACAACAATCTGATCATTTCAGATAAAAGAAAAGGTAAAGGTAATTCCCTGTGCAAGCACCAGTCATTTCCGACTCTGGGGTGACGTTTTCACGGCAGCCTTTTACAGGATGGTTTGCCACTGCCTTCCCCAGTCATCTACACTTTCCCCCCAGCAAGCTGAGGACTCCTTTGACTGACCTCGGAAGGATGGAGGTTTGAGTCAATCTGGAGCCAGCTACCTGAACCAGCTTCTGCTGGGATCGAACTCAGGTCGTGAGCAGTGAGCTCAGACAGCAGTACTGCAGCTTTACCACTCTGCGCCACGGGGCAGGATTGCTTGTCAATACAGATGTGGCCGTTTCTATGTGTGAAGCCCCCCCCCAAATTGCCCCCATCTCCCCCTTTTGAAAAAGGGCCTGCCTCTTCCTCAGACATCCATCTGCTTTGAGTCTTTGCAAGTCTCTTGACCGTAATAAACTTGATGGATGGATTGGTCGCTTGATTGCTATTATAATATGGTGGAGGAGCTGAGAATCCCCGCCCCTTGCCACCATGTGCTCAGGAGAATGACTGTCGGAGCAGCTCTTGCAAGGGGGCAGACATGTCCACAGTGGGGCTTTTAAATGACTGTTGTGTGCACGCCAGAACCCAGCAGCAGAACCAAGTTTTCAGGCCAGAAATCAGCAAGAGAAGGGTTGCTACTGCAAGGCTGGGAATTCCCTGGAGACTTTGGGGGTGGAGACTGAGGAGGGCAGGGTTCGGGGAGAGGAGAGGAGGGACTTCAGCAGGGTTCACCTTCCAAAGCGGCCATGTTCTCCAGGGGACAATATTATGATACTATCAGCCGCAGCTAAAGCTGTTATTGTGCTTAAACGGAAAGATGAGCATCCTCCCTCTACAAGAGCTTGGTAGGTACATCAAGGTCTGCGACTGTTTTGTATTGGACAAGATCACTGATGAGCTAAAGCATCACACAGGTATATCTCAGCATAGATCTATAATGGAAAAGTAGTCTCCCTTTTTAAAAGTTAACTTTTTTTACTATTTAACTTTAACATAATTTGTTTGAACTGGATTTTTTGCATGTATTATTGTATATGTGTGTGTTGTATGTATTTCCTACAGTATCACTTTAATGTTGCACTATCCTCTGTAAACTACATTGTCAATATAAAAAAAATATTTAAAAAAAAAATGTTCTCCAGGAGACCTGGTCTCCGTGATCTAGAGATCCGTTGTGACTGCAGGAGATCTCCAGCCACCACTTGGAGGATTCAACAACTGGAACAGCATCACCGTGAAGCTTAAAGACAATTCTATGGCACGTTATGATTTTTCAAATTAATAAAAATAATATATTTAAATATCAGTGCATGTAATTATTATTCTAAGCATTATTCAAGAGATGCAATGCACTTTCTATCCAGTAACAAAATCTCAAAGGTATACAGCTAATACCCAGAAATAAGTAATTAGTCAGATGTCACAAAAATATATACAGTCCAAAAACATCAACTTGATAAACTGAAAATGGGGGCCTGGTGTCCTTCCGGTTTCAAAACGAATCTTCTTCTGTTCTCATAGCAAGTCGCTTTATGACCATTGCCTGTGTCCCTACAGACTACAATCAGCCATAACATTAAGAGGGTATTTGCTAAATGTCAAGATCTATCGATCCAAATTTCAGAATAGAAAATCACGACTCTACAGTGTAAGAGAAGAACAAAGCCTTCAGCATTTACAGAATCGGGAAAGATTCTGGACAGAAAGTGCCTGTTGGACTGCTCATACGTGGAATGTGCCTTTTAGGCATGCAGATTTGGCCTGCCTTGACAAGTCTCCTCCGGAGTCTAGACTATGGAGAGCAGGGTTTAGGGAGCAGAAGGACCTCATCAAGGTATAACACCATGGAGTTTGTCCTCCAAAGGAGCCATTTTCTCCAGGGGAACTAATCTCTGTTGTCTGGAGATTGGTTGTGATTCCAAGAGTTCTCCAGGCCTCACCTGGAGGTTGGGAGCCCTATGCACAGAGCTGAGACATTTTATAAGCATGAATTCTTGGCAACAGTTGGACATTCATGAATCTGCTTTCCTGGAAGCATGAAAGAAAGGGCCACAGCCTGAAAACTGAAGAGAAGTCTGGCCGCTGGTCATTGTTAGCTGAGGGCTTGGAGCAGACCAGCAGCCCTCTTTCAGTATCTGCTGGCACAAAGGACAACTGTCACAATTTTGGCCATCCCAGAAAAGTTCCCAAGCCAAAGCATCCATGTCTTCCAGCACATCAGCTTCTAGAGTGAATGAAATTTGACCCCAATCCAAAGGGCATGTCCTCCTGCTTTTTATGAGAACTGAGTTTATGATCAAGTTCCTAACAAATTCCATCTTCCCAGGGGATGCATGATGGGCAGAAGCACTTCTACTTTCGAGGAACAGCCTTCAGCTGAATCTTCCAGATAATCCAACAGCTGCTTCAAGAAAGGAATGTTGACTTCTGTAGAGCAATCCGTCAAAGAAACTATTGGGAGATTTCTAAAACCTGATGATTTTTTTTTCAGCTCCAGTGCCGCTGGGAGGCATGGGCCTAAAATACAAAAGAAATAATTAAATGGGAGGGAATGTTCTTGCCTGAGTCTTTGCCAAGTTAGGATTTAGGGCCTGCAATGGCTTACCTCATTTCTCTACAGTCAGGGGAAGAGGATGACGTTGGGGGAGTCCCTGAGGTACCCACTGGGATGTGGTGTCCTCCAGGGGGTGTTTCTCTCCCCAATGTGTGTCCCTTTGTCCAGCTAGTGCAGAGTTTCAGAATAGGATGTCATCGATATGCTGATGACACCCAGCTATTTCGTGTTTCAAACAATTTTATTAGTAACATATGGTAATAAATTTCAATTTCTTACAACATTAATAATTACTTTTTTATCTATCCTATTTATTACTTTACTTACCCACCCCTCTCCCCATTACTTGACCCCCGCTGGTGTTATATACTTAAAATCTTAATATTAAAGGTATCCTTATTTAATAAGAAACAGAATTAATATCCTCTTCCCTCTTATACTTAGTCATTATCAAAAATTGTCCAATGTCCTTTTATTTTCCATTCTTTTTCTACGTATCTTCTGAACTTTTTCCATTCCATCTTAAATACTTCTAAATCATAGTCTCTTAAAGTTCTTGTTAACTTTTCCATTTCACTCCATGTCATAACTTTTACAATCCAATCCCATTTCTCTGGTATTTTTTCTTGCTTCCACAACTGTGCATACAATGTCCTAGCAGCTGAGAGCAAAATTCTATCAGATTAAAGTTCTATCGTCTTTTGGAAATGTTTCCATTTGTAATCCCAACAGAAAAGTCTCTGCAACTTTGTTAAATTCGTATCCCAAGATCTTAGAAATCTCTTGTTGAATCATCTGCCAATACTTTTTTGCTCTTTCACAAGTTCACCACATATGGTAGAAAGAACCTTCATGTTTTTTACATTTCCAACATCTATCTGGCATCTTATTGTTCATCTTTGCCAACTTTTTAGGAGTTATATACCATCTGTACATCATCTTAAAACAATTTTCTTTAATACTCTGACATGTTGAGAGTTTCATAGAGTTCTTCCACAAATATTCCCATGTGTCCATCTGTCTTTATTTACATTAATTGCGCACTTAATCACTTGAGATTTCACTACTTCATCTTCCGTAGACCATTTTAAAAGTAACTTATAGATTTTCGAAATTAATTTTTCATTATCTCCAAGCAGAACTTTTTCCATTTCTGTTTGTTCTCGTCTAATTCCTTCAGTTTTAACATCGCTTTCCACCAAACTTTTTATTTGTTGCATTTGAAACCAATCATATTTATTATTCAACTCTTCAGCAGTTTTCAATTCTATTTTACCGCTTTGTATTTTTAGTAACTGATTATATGACATCCCTTTATCCTCTCCTGTCTCAGCTGTTATTCTTATTACTTCTGCTGGCATTATCCATAGTGGTTTTCTCTCACCGCCATATTTCTTGTACTTCATCCAAATATTTAGTAGATTATTTCTTATATAATGGTGAGAAAAAAACCATCCAACTTTTTCTTTCCACAGTACATATAAGCATACCAGCCGAATCTATTTCCATGACCTTCCAACGTTAAAAGTTTTTTATTCAACAGCGTTACCCAATCTTTTATCCACACTAGACAAACTGCTTCATGATATAATCTTAAATCTGGTAGTTGAAATCCTCCTCTTTCTTTAGCATCTGTTAAAACTTTCTAGAGAAATCTCACGATATCTGACGTATTTCCTGTGTTGACTGTGAACGCTACAGATCTGTAATGCTGGGGCTGCCTTCTCAACCACAGATAGACTAAACAATAAATTTCTCTCTTCTTTTAACACTGTCTTTTAAGTTTACAAAGTTCAAATTTAGCCCCTTATCTTCTTCTCCTTGCTGGCTTTCAGTATTTCCAACTCCCACCTTTTACTTTTGTTTTGTTTAACTTTAATTTGTCCCGGAATGAAGAGACAGCAATCAGTACCTTTTTTCCATAGTTTAACCAAATCAACACCAGTCCTTTGTAGATTAGATGTTTAAAATTGTAAAAGAAGGCTTGGAGCCTGTTGAGCTTATGCCAAATTGATGACTCTGGAAACTTCTGCAGACGATGAATATGCAACTTCTCTCTGGAGATCCCCCAAAGCCTCAAAGGAGTCCCCCCCCACCCCGGGACTCCCTTTCAGCCAAGGTAAGTCTCCTCAAAGTATCTGTGCATATCTTGGACAATTCTCTAGCTGAGAAATGTAGGCAGAAGGCATTAATTTGCCTTTTACTACCCTGAACAGAAGTGCCAGCCTGCCCCCGTTAGGGAAAGCAACTCAGCTCGCCATTTTCCAACCCCGGAAGTCCAACACCCAGCTATTTCTGCTCAAGGTTGACTCAGCCTTCTATCCTTCCGAGGTTGCTAAAATGAGTACCCAGCTCCACTGGGTCAAGTGGAGATGACTGGGGAAGGCATCAGCAAACCACCCTGTAAAAAACTCTGCAGTGAAAACGTCGTGATGTGACGTCACCCCAGAGTCAGAAACAACTGGTGCTTGCACAGGGGACTACCTTTACCATTTTTTGGAGGCCATAGTTGGGTGGCAAAAGTAAAGTTGGCTGAAACTAAATCCAGGTAAGACGAAGCTTCTCTGACTGGGTGGGGGGACCCAAGGTTGGGTTGTCAGCTCTTAGCTCTTGATGGGGTGCCCCTACCACCAGCTCCAACCATCAAGAGTCTGGGCATGATCCTGGATGCCACCTTGTCTATGGAGACACAGGTTGTGAAGTTTGCCAAGCTGGCATTTTTCCAACTGTGTCAGGTAGGCAACTGGCCCCCTACTTGTCTTGCCCTGAGCTGGCCATGGTAATCCATGCATGGTAATCCATGCATGTAATCCAGGATAAACTACTGTAATTCACTCTACACAGGCCTACCCTTGCACCTGACCTGGAAGCTGCAATTGATCCAGAATGCAGTCACATGGGACCTTGCAGGGTTTCAGGGACTGGGTGCAGTCAGGAGCAAAGTCTGAGTCCAGTCCAGGGTTGAGTCAGGGGAGTCTGAACCAAAGCCAAGTCATGTAGTCAAGTTCAGAGTCAATGAGTGAGGTCATGTGGAGCCAAGAGTCAGGAAGCTGAGGAATCCAATCATGAAAGTGAGAGCCAGAGTGCATGCAAGGTCATCACAGATGCAACTTGTTGCTTCCACCAGGAGCCCAGCCCCAAGCAGGGGGCTAAATGGGCCTCCGGCGATGTTCCAATTAGCTTGCAGCGAAGCTCCTATCAGAACTCAGGACTTGGCGACTGTCTTCCTCATATGTGTGCATCTCTCCAATGGGTCACCAAGTCTTGGCAGAGTAGCTCCCTCAGCCGAGCTACCCGCAGGGATGACTTTGATGGGCTTTCTGCTTGCAGCTGCCCCTCCTCAACTGCTGCTGGGCCAGGTGCAGGGAATGCTGACACAGGGACCCCTCAGTCTTCACATATTTAACCTGCGATGCACAAGCTGCATCCTTTAAGGCTCTGAGCAGTCAGGGACCCACATACCTTAATAATAATGATAATAATAAATTTATTTTTATATCCCGCCCTCCTCCGCCAAAGGCAGGCTCAGGGCGGCTAACACGACATGGTATGCACCATGATTACAGTAAAATACAATCATTACAACAAAACAATTAAGCAATTAAAATAGATAACATTACATTCATAAATTAAGTTAAAATTAGAAAGATAGTTAAACTGTTATAAATTATAGATTTTGGTGCTACAGTTCAAACTATATATAGGATGGCTAGGTGTCGTTTCCCGGGTTTCATCTTAATGTGAGCTAAAAGAGGACAGTTTTGCAAGCCCTGCGAAACTGATTTAGGTCTCACAGGGCTCGCACCTCTTCTGGTAGTTGATTCCACCATTGGGGAGCCATTGTTGAGAAGGCTTGCTCCCTTGTTGTCTTCAGTCTAACCTTCCTTGGTCCAGGGACTTTTAAAAGATTTTGAGAACTAGATCTCAGTGCTCTCTGAGGAACATATGGGGAGAGGCGGTCCCTAAGGTAGGCAGGTCCTTGGCCATATAGGGCTTTAAAGGTAATAACCAGCATCTTATAGCGAACTTGGTACACAATCGGCAGCCAGTGCAGGTCCCACAGCCTAGGCTGCACATGTTCCCACCAAGGTAGTCCCACTAACAGCCTGGCCGCCGCATTCTGCACTAGCTGCAGTTTCCGCGTTTGGTATAAGGGCAGCCCCATGTAGAGGGCATTACAGTAGTCTAGCCTCGAGGTGACAGTTGCATGGATCACAGTTGCCAGGTCTCTACGTTCCAGGAAGGGGGCCAGCTGCCTCGCCCTCCTAAGATGGAAGAAGGCGGATTTAGCAGTGGCAGCTATCTGGGCCTCCATTGTCAAGGAAGGCTCCAGTAGCACTCCCAAACTCTTGACCCTGCACACTGGTATCAGTGACGCACCGTCAAAGGTTGGTAGGGAGATCTCCCCTCCTGGCCCGCCCCGACCTATGCAAAGGACCTCAGTCTTCGCTGGATTCAGCTTCAGCCCACGCAGCCTGAGCCAACCCGCCACGGCCTGCAACGCCTGGTCCAGATTTATAGGGACATCTTCAGTCTGGCCGTCCATCAATAGATAAAGCGGGGTGTCATCAGCATACTGGTGGCAACCCAGCCCATACCTCCGGGCAATCTGGGCAAGGGGGCGCATATAGATGTTAAATAACATCGGGGAGAGAACTGCCCCCTGAGGCACCCCACAGTTAAGTGGGTGTCTCTGGGACAGCTCTCCTCCAATCGCCACCCTTTGTCCCCGATCTTCAAGAAAGGAGGAGAGCCACTGTAAGGCTAGCCCCTGAATTCCTGCATCGGTGAGGCGGCGGGTCAGCAGCCAATGGTCGACCATGTCGAACGCAGCCGACAGGTCTAACAGCAGCAATACTGCCGAGCCGCCTCAATCCAGATGTCGCCGAAGGTCATCCATGAGGGCGACCAGAACTGTCTCCGTACCATGGCCCAGGCGGAAGCCGGACTGGCACGGATCTAAGGTGGAAGCGTCATCCAGAAAATCCTGCAACTGCAACGCCACAGCCCTCTCTATAATTTTGCCCAAAAAGGGCAAATTTGAGACCGGCCGGTAATGAGTCAATTCGGCCGGGTCTGATGTAGCCTTTTTCAGGAGAGGGTGGACCACTGCCTCTTTCAGGGGTGTTGGAAAGAAACCCTCTGAAAGAGATCTATTTATGATGTCCCATATAGGACATCTTAGCTCCTCCTGGCAAGCCTTAATTAGCCAGGAGGGGCAAGGGTCCAGATCACAAGTCATAGGGCGTGCTGTGACAAGGATTCTGTCGACTTCCTCCAAGCTGAGTGGGTCAAAGCAGTCCAAGATCAAACTAGAAGACACGCATTGGGCCTCGAGTTCACTTACTGTATCTAAATTGGCGGGGCAGTCGTGGTGGAGCGACTGGATCTTGTCTGCAAAGAATTTCGCGAAAGCCTCACAGCCTATCTCCAATTCCTTAGCGTTTGGATTGCCCTGGGGCAATGTAGTAAAGTTCCGAATTATCCTAAACAATTGTGCCGGGCGCGAATTTGCAGACGCAATCTTGGTCGCAAAGTATGTTTTCCTTCAGGACTGCCTATCTCAATATGCCCCTGGAAGAGTGTTGTACTCCAGCAATAAGAATAAGAAGGGAGGGAGATTTGGGACCAAACACAGTTAAAATATAGGAACTCCAGATTTGCAGAGAAATACTAGCTTTAAGACACACAACCTCCTAATGGGGGGCTCCAATTCAGAACAAGTGCTGAAGAGGACAACCAAAATTGTTAACTCAAACCAATCAGTAAAAAGCCCTGAAACCCTGGAGAGCTACAGCCACTCTGAGGAGATGAAGGGGAAGGAAAGCTTGCAATGCCCAACCATTCCCTGTTTTCCTAGGCTCAGAGTATTTTATATTTTTTGTTTATATTTTTAGTTTCTGGTGCTTGTGCTTTTTTCTTGATGTTTTATTTTAAAAATTACATTTCCGAATCCTACTATTCCCCAACCTTTCCATTCTAGGCAGGCATCTTTTAAAGGCAGGGAGGAAAGTTTGGGAGGTGTCAGTTATCAAAGACTATTACATAAAGTATAGCAAGTATTATTGTTTTAAGCATGTTTGTATTTTAAGTTAAAAATAATATCCTTTTACTGTTTGTCTGTGTCCTTAATAAAGTTTATGTCTACGCTCCCTGGCATTACATTGTCTGAACATGTGGCCCAGCCTGACAAAGTCCCATTTATAGCAGATCCTGCCCTCATAACAAATGACTTCAACACCCCTGAGTTACTGGGTAAATCCTGGTATGTTTACTAACAATAAATCTCAGTGGAAAAGTAGGTACTGAACTGACAGTGTTAAATAAATGCCAGTTACAGAGGTTTATTTTTATTTTTTCCCCAACTTGTATTTCGACCTCCCCACAAGCAGGCCGAGGGTGGATCTGCTGGACTGAGGCCTTGAGAAGAGGAGGTCGCTCTGATGGATCCACCTGCTGCCGCTAGCTTCCCTGCGCCTGAGCCGGCCTTTCCATCCTCTCTCCTGTTCTCCCATGGAAAAAGAAAAGGAAAGGTCCCCTGTGCAAGCACCAGTCGTTTCCGACTCTGAGGTGACATTGCTTTCACAACGTTTTCACGGCAGACTTTTTATGGGGTGGTTTGCCATTGCCTTCCCCAGTCATCTACACTTCCCCCCCAGCAAGCTGGGTACTCCTTTTACCGACCTCGGAAGGCTGGAAGGCTGAGTCAACCTCGAGCCGGCTACCTGAAAACCCAGCTTCTGCAGGGGATCGAACTCAGGTCGTGAGCAGAGCTTAGGACTGCAGTACTGCAGCTTTAACACTCCCACGAGCACTACATAAATTCAGCTCTGGAATTCAGCCTGCCCAGAATTATCCATGATCCTGCAGACCACCCATGACTGAGCCTTGTTCCCAAATAGTTCTCTGCTCAGATGCCCTTTAGCGGTTCCACCCCCACCCCCACCATCCCTTGCAGGTTGACTCTATGGCCAGGCGGCTCCTCAGCAGGGGGGAGGGGGTTAAACTGTCCCTCCTCGGCAGGTTTGTCATGATGACACACCCCTCCGACAGCCAAAAGGAATCAGAAAGGAGAGAACACTGTTCACAAGGAGCGCTCATCAATCACACAGAGAGGTGTTTGGGGTATTGTTGCAAAGTGCTGTCCAAAACCAGCTAGGAGTTCTGCACTGCTCCACGTACTGCTTAACTGCTCTCCCTCTTTTTCCTTTCAGGGCCCAAACACATGCCCTACACAGTCTCCCCTCCCCTCACAGGTAGCATTGCTTATCCATAAGATCTTATCCATAAGATAAAGGAAAGGCCCCTGTCAGAAATGGCAGGCAGTGTGGAGAACTGCAGCTCACAATGCCTTGAAGAAAGGCCCTGACAGCTTAATAGGCCTAAAAGAATGAGCTACACGAGGAGAACAATCCACTGTGGGAACCATAAATAAGTGATTATGAAATAACAAACCAGGATTCCCTAAGTGCCAAGAACCTTCTAACATTCCATTAAAACCCATAAATCTGTCAATGGCCCAGGCTAAGTAAATTCCCTCCAGTGTATTAAAACTCTTTTGTTTACAGGGAGGGTAATTAAATTACAATGATTCTTTAGTTCAAATAGAAATGCCCACTCTGTCTCCACAGCAGACAGAAATCAACAAGGACGCTCCATTCTTGCCAGCCTGACCGGAGGGGAGGGGCCTCGCTGCATCACCCTGGACCCCCTTTGCTGCACTTCCCCCCCCGCCCCCCGCCAGACTGTCCTGAGGCCATGGGGCAGCCCAGCAGTGACATTTTGAGAGCCCCAGTGGGGCATGGAGGATGGAGAAAAGCTCTCTTGCTGATACCTGCTTGCTGTGCAGTTCTGCCCTTCAACAAGGGACAGAAGTCCCCTCAAGAAAGGGAAGAGTAACTGGAGCTGCTTGCCTCCCAGCAGGGCCACTTCACCAATCATCCAGACTCCTTTCTGGGTTCCTTCAGATGCTTTCAGATGCTTCAGATGATTTGGTGCAGGAATCTCGAAAGGTCACTTTGGACTCAGCTTGGGGGCTGCTAATGTGCAGGGTGGGAGGGATCCCCCCAGAAGTCACACTGGTCCTTGTTTTGTGTCTTTGAAACTCCTGGATGTTTTGTGCAATTGGGAAGCTCAAAATTCCACTCAACATGGCACTTCAGTCAAATTTTGGTTGAACTCCTGAAGCTGCTGTATACTGAATCAGAATCAATATTGGCTACTCAGACTGGCAGCTGCTCTCCAGGGTATCAGGTCACTAGCTGATCCTTCCAACTGGAGATGCCAGGGATTGAACCTGGGACCTTCTGCATGTCACTGAGCCATAGCCAAGTGTAAGTGGTGGGCAGTGGTTTCTGAAAGATGTGTGGAAGAGGCAAGGAAAGAGGCACACAGAAGGAGATTTTTGGTTATTTTAAGAGTTAGCAAGACCACCTGTGCTCATTTGCTGTTTTCCCTTTAACAAAATGTTATGATTTTATAACTTTTATACTGTTTTGTACGGGGAGTTGGCTCTGGCCTGGATAGCTTTGGCTGGTCTGATCTCAGCAGGTCTCAGAAGCTAAGCGAGGCCAGCCCTGGTCAGTATTTGGATGGGAGACCACCAAGGAATACCAGGGTTGTGACACAGAGGCAGGCCAGGGCAAACCATGGCTGAATGCCTCTTGTCTTGAAACCCCTACAGGGTGGTCACAAGTTGGCTATGACTTGACAGCCAAAAAAGAAGAGTGTTGAGAGTGGAGAGTATAAGGCACCTCAACATGCTGAGTTGGTAGGAAGGCAGGTAGAATTTTCAAAAAATACATAAATAGACAATTTGAGCACAGCTGCTCATGACACCAGGAGAGTTCCTTGGTGTATATGCAAAGTGCAGTAGCAAATCAGCAGACCAAGACATCAAATCTGCTCTGTGTCATAATCATGGTGGCCACAGCCCCCCCAACCCACCCCAAGAAGGCAGTTCTTTTCAGGCATTTGCCAAGTCAAAAGCAGCTGAGAAGGAGAGCATGACAAGATTCCCATCAGGTGTGCCTTGACTGTTGAAATGGTTCCAATAATTTGCAGGATAAATGTCCCTTTCCCATCCATCTTGGCTGGCATTTCCTGCCCACAGCTATAAAACAGCCTCTCTGGCCAAACTGCAGCAAGGATTGATGGGCCACCGAACAAAGGGGAGGAGCTTCCCTCTCGGCATGCTGTCCTCAACTTGGCAGGCTCCTCGCTGCTTTTCTTTCTTGTTATTCTTTTACTCTGCTAAAATTATTTTCACTATTTTGCATACTAATTCACTGCCCACTCTCTTTATACGTAGGACTGCTAATTCCACCCCATACGATTGTCTGATGGTGGGTTTTTAGCACTCAGAAGCGTACATTCTCAATAAAACTGTGTTAGTCTTAAAGGTGCTGCTGGACTCCAACCTTGTTCTATCACTTCAGACCAACATGGCTGCCCACCTAGATCCACCCAACCACTCCTGTGATCCTTCCTGCTGCCTGGATTCCCTCCTGCATGCAGCTGTCTCTGGAACTGGTCTCTGGTGTTTCCTGGAACAAGCCAGCAGCAGCAACGGTATGGGAGCAGTTGCAGGCCAATCACAGGGCAGTGGTGCCTACAACTCTGGGATATCATTTGTGTTGGACCTCAAAAATCTGGGGCAATTAAAAAAAAAAAAGGTTCAGCCAAAGCAGTACAGTGACTTAAGAGTTCTGCACATCCCCCGGTTCTCACTGACTCTCATCTTGGTCAGGAGTCCCAATGTGGGGCCTGTTGGTGCCATGGCACCCACCGACACCTTTGCTGGTGCCCACAAATTGTTTGGGTTTTGCCCAGCAAAACTTTTGATTGGCTGCTGGAGCGTTTTAAGAACACTGCTTTGACAGCAGCTGCCATCGCAGCATAAGGATTGTCACTGTGTGTCTGAAGGGAAACTGAGGCAACCATGTTTGTTGTAGTTAGCTCCACTTCCTGCAGCATCCAAGGTATGGCAGCCATTTTGCAGCTATACCTGCCCCTCTGAGTCTCAAAGGTGCCCACAGGCTCAAAATGGTTGGGGACCCCCGCCTAGGGAATCCGGGCTGGATTTGAAGGGTCTTCCTTAAGCAAAGCACCTAAGAAGCTCCCAGGAAATGTTTCTAAAAAGTTTTGATAGTTCATGACATTTCTTTCTAGCCTGCATGGCCCTTCATTCTTTGAACATTATTCTAGAGGTGTGCAAAAGCTCTGGGAAGAATTGTCTTGTAGATACTATTTTCTCTCTTAATTGTCATACAATATTGCCACTTTTTAAACTTATATTGCAAACACAGGATGTTGGAAGGGAGCCCTGGAGTTACTCCCCACCCCCACCCCCACCCATGGAAGCTATACTTCCTTTGAAAAATCCAAATCCAAAGATGAGTTTGGGATTCTCCATCACATTCCAGATTTGTCATTTGCACAATAAACATAAGGACAAAGGAACACATGTGCCCATGGATGTGCAAAGAACATCCAGAGTTCAGGTGACCCCAGATTAGAGACAGAAACAGTCACAGGGGCTCTTGCAACCATGTGAGCATCACCCATAGTTGTGATAATGATGCAGCTATTATGGGGTAGGTGCAGCAGGCAAAGTGAGCAGAAAGGCCTGGGGCAGCAACAGGACCCAGCCAGGATCCCTCTTGCACACCTGTGCATACATTGAGAGAGCCAGTTTGGTGTAGTGGACACTTATCTGGGAGAACTGGGTTTGATTCCCCACTCCTCCACTTGCACCTGCTGCAATGGCCTTGGGTTAGCCGGAGTTCTCGTAGGAGTTGTCCTCGAAAGAGTTCTCTCAGCCCCACCCATATCACAGGGTGTCTGTTGTGTGTGTGTGTGTGGGGGGGGGGGGAATAAAGGAAATTGTGACCACTCTGTGATGCTAAGATTCAGAATATAGGGTGGGATATAAATCCAATATCTTCTTCTTCTTCATTGTGCCAGCAACTTTACAGCTCCACCAAGTGTGATGGTATGAACGCCAAAGAGGTGATTGCCACGGCTTCTGGGAACAGATCCCCCGTGAACAGCACAGGAATGTGCCAACATCTCCAAGTTCTGTCCATGTGCTGCTTGCTGCCCCACCCCACCCTCCACCACTCCATTCCCTTTGTCAAGCCAGTCCAGATGTGCCAATCCAAGGACCATCATGTTGCCCTTCCCAGGAGATCTCTGCCGGATCTCTACCTAGAGGACTAAAATGAAAGGGAAGCAAACGTGGAGCTCAGCTCTGCCCTTTGGAAGGTGGGCCTTGATTCTGCCCCTCCCCAGCTTGGTTGCAGGAAGAGCAGCCACTCCCACCTTCAGCCACCACACAGCTGAGAGCATCGGACAGTGCCCAAAGCCCCATGAGCCATCATCAGAAAGTGCACAACCAACACCATAGTGTGGATGCTCCCCAAAGGAGCTGGAAGGCATAGCTGGGAAACCCACACAAGGAAGCAGCCCCTTGAATGTATTTATTTGCTTCATTTCTGCCCTGCCTTCCTCCCCAAGGCAGCTCCCACCCTTCTCCCCTCCTCCATTTCACCCTCAGAACAGCCCTGTGAGGTAAGTGAGGCTGAGAATGACTGGCCCAAGGCCACCCAGCAAGCTCCCATGGCCCAAGTGGGGATTCAAACCTGGGTCTCCAAGATCCAACACTCTAACCTCTACATCATGCTGCATCTCAAATGCCCTTGGCCACCATGGATTCAGACAGCCAGTCTGAGAGCCGAGCTACACATTTTGGGTTTTGACATGTTTTGTTGGGGTCCTGCTGCTGGGGATGGATTTCCCGAGCATGCAGGGGCCCACTTTGGATCAGGACCAGGGGATAGGGGCAGAAGGGGATTCAGCCTCCACCCTGCCTGCTATTTGCCACAGGGAAGGAGGGGGGAGGGGGCTGCACACGTCCTCGTGGCGATGTGTAGTGAGCTGCTTCAGAGGCAGGGCAGGGCACATCAACAGCTGCACGCTTGAAGCTGCCTTCTGCTCATTCAGACCCTCCTTGGTCCATCAGGGCCAGTTTTGTCTGTTCAGACGGGTAGTGGCTCTCCGAGGTCTCAGTCTTTCACATCATCTACTGCCTAGTCCTGTTTAATTGGAGAGGCTGCCAGGGATTAAACTGGAGACCTTCAGCACACCGAGCAGAATCTCCACCACAGAGTCACAGCCCTCCCCTATGTTGCACAGGGCCGGATCTGGGGGGGGGGGGGGGCAGGATGGAGGTGGGGCACCAAATTGGCTATGGAGTCCATTGTATTCTATGGGACCATAAGATAGAATGGCCCATAAGGGAGCATCATTTTTTAAATTTTGCCCCCCCCCCCTCAAAAAACATGTAGATCCGGTCCTGATATTGTAATGTATCGTTTGCTTGGCCCTCATGAGTTGGGACACAGAAGCTGCATATTTAGGCCTTGCAGAGCAGGAGAGAATGAGCGACACAGCACAGTCTGCAGCTCCTGAGGTGGGGGGGGGGCAGTTTTGAACGATCTCTCCTGCAACAATGGAATGCACCCAGGAGAAAATGTCCTCCATCGCCTTCCTCCCTGCTTTCCACGTCTTTATTTGCAGGCAGCGCATTTCAGCCAGAGGAAGAGTTTTGAAACCTGGCATCTCACTGCATCAGCCCAGGGCCCCACCCACTCCTTCTGCCTTGAGGAGAGGAAAGAAAGCAGACGCCCAGTGTTGTGGATGCCGCTGCATTCTGAATATTAACAACTGATTTGAAATTCCAGAGAAGGAGGAAGGAAATATGAGAAGTGAAAAAAGAGTTTATTATCTTGTGCACTGGGAAGTCTTGTGGTTAACGCTGTGCTGCTCTGGCAAACAGCCTTTGTGCTGGGAGATGGTCTATGACTTAAGCTCATTTACAAGTTTCAGATTAGCTGTTTTCATGCTGCTATTGGCATTTCCATCACAGATGTGTTCCTAGGCTCCCCTCACCGGAGTGGAAACTGGTGTCCGTTTACTTATATGGGAAAAGGGAAAGAGGCAGACTAGCTGGGGAAGGAAGATGGCCACTTAATGTCCGAGGATGCAGAGCCTGCTCTTGTTTTTCATACTTGTCGGCTGAAGCCTTGTGACGTAAAGGCTCCTCCTCCTGCCAACTTCAGTGGTGCCGCCAATGAGACTCAAGCCCCTGTCTAGAGGCCCCACCGCAACCTGGATTTCATGTCTTGCTGACACCAGAATGCAGCAGTCTGTTGGGAACTAACTTTTAAATAAACACAGGGTTTATTGAGGTTATTCCAAGTGCTTCACCTCATTATCTCTTGCCTTCTGCTGGTAAAACAGGCTAGGCTTCTGTGGCCATCTTGAGATGGGGAGCTGAGAGGGCTGAGAAAGCCGCTTGCCCAAGGCCACCCGAAGAAGAGCTGAGGGGAGAAGCAAGCGCTCATCTAGGAACTCCCCAGCTGGTTGCAGGAGCTCTCAGTGGTGGGGGGGGTGAAGAGGCACAGCTGTTCACTCTCATGCATAAGGCATCCTTCTAGAGCAGGGCTTCCCAACCTTTTTGAACCTGCAGGCACCTTTGGCATTCTGACACATGATGGTGAGCACAGTCACAAAATGGGCGCCTCAAAATAGCTGCCTCAGCAGCAGGGCTGGATTCCTGGGCAACTTAGGCGATCACCGAGGGTGCCGCCAGTCCAGGGGCACAGCAGGACCCCCCCCCCCACAGATGGGCAGGGCTTTCTTCCTGCTTTGGCACCCTAGGTGATCCCCCTCATGCCTCTTGAAGTCTCCGAGAGGCATGGGCGGTGGGGCAACCCCTTCTCTAGGGTCAGGCTGTCATGGGCTGGGTGTGGGCGTGAGCAAGGTCCAAGTCCAGTCTGGGGTCAAGCCAAAAGTTCCAATGAAAGCCAAGTCAAAAGCCCAGTTAGAGAGTGGAAAGCAAGGCCGTCTAGAGTCAGGATACTGAAGAATGTGAGTGTGAGTGCAAGAGGTGGATGCGGATCATGCCAAAATGACTTGTTGCTTCCACAGAGAGGCCAGCCCAGAGCAGGGGGCTAAATGGGCTTCTGGTGCAGCCCCAATTAGTAAGCAGGGAAGCTCCTGTTAGAGCTCAGGACTAAGTGCTCACCTTCCTCACAGGTGTGCTACCCTCTGCCAGGTCGCTAAGTCATGAGGGAGTCGCTCCCTCAACCGCTCTGCCCGTGAGGGTGAATCAGGCTCTGCTCACAGCTGTGCCTCCTCCTCTTCCTCTGCTGCCGGGTCAGATGTGGGGAATGCTGGCAGCAGCCTGTCAACCTCAGAAGAGCCAGAGGGGCCAGCTATGGGCTCAGTAGCAGCTCAAGCGAAGGATCCACACGGTCGTCATCATCACCCATGACATAGGCCACAGCAGCAGCCCAATCTCTCCATTCTATCCTATGGGCCCACAGGGCAGAATCAAGAGTTTGGGCCGCCACTGCAGCACTACCCTAGAGAAGGAGTTTAAAGTTTACAACCCTTCCTCTAGTGTTGCACCACAGCAGTGGCCCAATCTCTCCATTCTAGGATAGAATTTGTTATCTGTGGGAGGCATGGCAAGTAGTTAGCCTTGCCTAGGATGCCCACCAGTCTAGGCCCAGTCCTTCTCAGGAGGTGAGGCCAGCCACAAAATAGCTGCCACAGCCTCCCTTCAGCCATACAGTGAAGATCCTTCTGCTGTAGCAGTAACTGCTGCCACAGCAACATTTTAGAAAACCTGCATAGCCAATCACATCTCCAATGGCTAATCAGGAGCCCCACTGGGAAAAAGCCCAGCCCAGCCCCACCCACTCCCTCAAAACACTTGGTGGGAGCCAGGAAAGGTGTCCGGGAACACCATGGGGACCCCTTCCTGCCATCTGATGTCTGAGGATGGAGAGCCTTCTTTTGTTGTAATAATTATAGGCTGATGCTTTGTATCAGTAGAGGCTCCTCCTCCTGCTCCCGCCCACCAGGAGTGTTCTAAAAGAACAAGCTTGGAAAGGTGACAGCTGGAAGCATTTAAGCTGTGCCAGTTTGTGAAATTCATCTAAGAGTGTTGATTTCCTGACAGGGTTTGAGGGTCAGCAGATGTTCTCATATTCAAAACAGAGTTATGGACCCAGAAAGTCCATACGCTGATTTAGTGGCTCCACAAGTCACTAAAAGTCCCCTGCCCTGCCCCTGCAATGGTCTCCAAGTATGCTAGGGTGGCCAGATCGTCCTGGTTGCCCGGGAAAGTCCCGATTCTGGCCCCCAATTCCCACCTCCTGGGCTGGCTATACCGGGACCATTAGAGGTCCCGGTTTAGCCAGCGGGGAGCCGGCGGGCCGCGCGCGCCGTCGGGGAAGGCGGCGAGTGTGGGACTGAGCGTCCTTGCGCGTGCGCATGGCGGTGTGGCGGGCTCTGCGCATGCGCGGGGCCAGGAGAGTGGGCGGCGTAGGGCCCGCCACACCGCCGTGCACACGCGCAGGGATGCTCGCCGCCTTCTCCGACCGCATGCGCGGCCCGCCGGCTCCTCTCGCTGGCGGTGGCAGAGGGGGAGGTGGCAGAGGCAGAGGCGGCGGCGGAGGTGGGCCGGCGGCGCCTGCGGCATGGCGGGAGGCCCCGGGTCGGTGGGCTCGGCCGCCTCCTCCTCAGCCGCCGCCAGCCGCGCCGCCAGCAGCACCAGGCCGCGTCCTGGGAGAAGGTAAGAGGGCCGAAAGCGGGGGGGCGGCTGGCGGGAGGGGGCGGCCGGCCTTCCTTCCTTCCCTCCCTCCCTCCCTCCTCCCTTCCTTCCCTCCCTCCCTCCTCCCTTCCTCCCTCCTTCCTTCCTTCCTTCTTCCCTCCTTCCCTCCTTTCTTCCTTCCTTCCCTCCCTCCCTCCCTCCTTCTTCCCTCCCTCCCTCCTTCCTTCCTCCTTCCTTCCTTTCTTTCTTCCTTCCTTCCTTCCTCCCTCCTTCCCTCCCTCCCTCCTTCCCTCCTTCCCTCCCTCCCTTCCTTCCCTCCCTCCTCCCTTCCTTCCCTCCCTCCCTCCCTCCTTCCTTCCTCCCTTTCTTCCTTCCTTCCCTCCTTCCCTCCCTCCCTCCTCCCTTCCTTCCCTCCCTCCCTCCCTCCTTCCTTCCTCCCTTTCTTCCTTCCTCCCTCCTTCCCTCCTTCCCTCCTTCCCTCCCTCCCTCCTTCCTTCCTCCCTTTCTTCCTTCCTTCCTCCCTCCTTCCCTCCTTCCTTCCTTCCCTCCCTCCCTCCTCCCTTCCCTCCCTCCCTCCCTCCCTCCTTCCTTCCTTCCTTCCTCCCTTTCTTCCTCCCTCCCTCCTTCCTTCCTTCCTTCCCTCCCTCCCTCCCTCCCTCCTTCCTTCCTTCCTCCCTCCCTTCCTTCCTTCCTTCCTTCCTTCCTTCCTTCCTTCCTTCCTTCCTTCCTTCCTTCCTTCCGTGGCTCTCAAATATCCAATGTTCATGTCTTGCGGCTCTCAAACATCTGACCTTTATTCTGTGTTGCTCTTTTGTTAAGCAACTCTGGCCACCCCGGGAGTAGACAATACTGACTTTGGTGGGCCCAAGCACTGATTCAGTGTAAGGGAGCTTTGTGTTTGTGTCTTCTGGTGCAATTTTATTCTCAAATCCTGTATTTACTTCATCAGTATATGGGACAAGGCACTTTCTCAACTGTGCTGCATAATGCAGCCTATTTATTTTGTCCTGTTTGCTCTGTTGGCTCTATCTGCGCCACCTTCATCACTTTCGGGGTGTGGATCCCCCAGTGGGGTGGTCTCCCGACTCCCTCCGCCGGCTGTTTCTGATAGCCCTGCGCCCCCTCTTTCATTTGATATGTGTCCCATGCGGGTGCCACCCTCCCGCCGGGAGATGCCGCAAAATGAGCCCCCTTGAGGTTTATGGCGGCAGGGCTTGGGGGAAGCGAGCTAGACTGCTGTTCTTTTGAGGGGTTATAGAGTGTTTCGAGCCCGTCCCTCTGGCATTGGTCCCATTGTTGTGGGACCCAGGGGGCCGGCGCAGCGGCCCGCCGAAGCAACCTGTCGGTCACTTCCGGGTTCCTGTCCTGCATCTCGACCTGTGTTATTAGTGAAACCACCCCACTGGGGGATCCACACCCCGAAAGTGATGAAGGTGGCGCAGATAGAGCCAACAGAGCAAACAGGACAAAATAAATAGGCTGCATTATGCAGCACAGTCTCACTGGAATCTCACTGGAATCTGACTGGCTTCTCAGCGTGGAACCCATTCTCTCTAGTGTTCTCACTTTGAAAAAAGTAAAAAAAGAGTTTTATTTAACTTTATTTCCCCCTTTCCCTCTCTATAAATAATCTTGGTGTTTCCGGCGGTGATATTTGGGGGATTTTTGGGGACGTCACAGGAAGTGCTGTGAAGTCACTTCCTGTTTCTGGCAGTGGCATTTGGGGGAAATGATGTCATTTGGGGGAAATGATGTCACAGGAAGTGATGTCACTTCCTGCTTCCGGCAGGTGGCGCGGGGGAAATGATGTCACAGGAAGTGATGGCACTTCCTGCTTCCGGCACGTGGCGCGGGGGAAATGATGTCACAGGAAGTGATGTCACTTCCTGTTTCCGGCGGTGGCATGACGTCGCCGGAAGTGACGTCACCGGAAGTGCCGTCTATGCTATATCTACATATTTTTTCTATCAGGATTCTCAATTTGTATTAATTGTGAAACTATCTTATTCTGAACCATCAAGTCCCAGATCACTGTGCCAAAGTTGGTATATTCTTCGTATTCCATCGTTGTGCCAATATTATTTTACCAGCTAATAGGAGATGGGTTAATAAATCCTTCCTGGACTGTGGGATGTTTGCATTCAGCCATAAATTTAGTAAAATACCCAGGTGTATTTGAAATTAAAATTCCTGTTATGTCTTTAATTTTTTTGACAATTTCCCCCCCCCCCCCAATATGCATTCACTACTTTACAACCCCACCAGCAGTGGAGAAAAATACCAGATTTGCCATATATCTTGCAGCATTCTGGACTAGCCCTTAATTTACTTTTATACAGTTTATGTGGCACTAGATACCACCTAGTGATTAACTTATATTGTTGCCAACAAATGGTTGTGGATTTAGATTTAAGCAGAGGAGTGCTCCAAATTGAATCCCAATGTTGTTCAGTTAATTGTGTCTGGCATTCTTTTTGCCATTGGTCTTGAATCAAAGCAGATTGTGACCATGAATTTTGGCACAATAACATAAATAATTGGGATTTCACCTTTTAAATTGAGATTACCATCTTTTAATAAAGCTTTGAAAGTATTTAATGGATGATTTTAAAGTATATGCGGTAGCACAGTAACTAACACACTATGCAGCTGGTAATGTTGAACATATTGAACATATGAAGCTGCCTTATACTGAATCAGACCTTTGGTCCATCAAAGTCAGTATTGTCTTCTCAGACTGGCAGCGGCTCTCCAGGGTCTCAAACTGAGGTTTTTCACACCTATTTGCCTGGACCTTTTTTTGGAGATGCCAGGGATTGAACCTGGGACCTTCTGCTTACCAAGCAGATGCTCTACCACTGAGCCACTGTCCCTCCCCCAAGGGATACCATGGGATAGATATTTGATACTTCTTCTCCAATTGAGCATTCATATCTAGTTTATCTTTGTTACTGACATCTGTCAACCTATAGATGCTATGTTTCCTCCAAATTGGAAAGGCTTCTAAAGGGTGTCCTGGCTCAAACCAGGTTTGTCCCTGAAAAGCCATAACTGGAGTAGAAGGTGGAGTTAAAAGTTTCCTAAATTTATTCCAAAGGTTTAAGGTGTATTTTAAAAAAGGGCTATAACAGATTTTCCTTTTCCTTTCTTCTTTAGTTCACTATAAACTTTCATGTAGATGAGCCTGCCATAGACCACAGCTTTCAGTTCTGACCCATGCCTTATTCTGAATTGGGGAAGCATATAAAGGTATATATTTCAACTGCAAAGAATAATAATGTTGGAAGTAATTGCAACCATGGCCTAGAGAGATAATTAGAAGAAATTCTTGGTCTCCTCTTATTCCACAAAAATGATTTTAGCAATGCTTGCCAACGATCTAATTCTCTCTTAGCTATTGGAATAGGCAAATTCTAGAATAAGAATAAAAATAAAAACTTGGCAAAATAAAATAAAAATCAAATTTAATTTTTCTAAAAATGTATTCATAGTAGCAATCCATTCTTGAAGAGATTTTTTGATTTTAGTTATCAGTGAAACGTAATTGCTACTGAACAGATTAGCCATATTTGTCAGTATCAATATCTCTAGATGTTTCCAGGCTTTCTCTACCCATTTAAAGAGAAATTTAGATCTAATGTCTTGTTCTATCTCTGAAAGAACATATATCGAGCAATGTTCCCTCTAAGCCATGGAGTCTTGGGAGCAAAAATCCTACGTTGTGAGCTGCTGGCATTAAAGTGGTGAGCTCCTGCATAAATTAGTGTGCTCTGGGGTCATCCTTCCTGAGCTAAGTCAAAAATGTGTGAGCTGGGGGCTAAAAATCTATGAGCTAGCTCACGCTAACTCAGCTTGGAACACTGATATCGGGTATATTTCTGCATCAGGAAGATGGCAGCCACTGCAGATGTTTGATGTGGAGCTCTGAGGATCTTATCTTGACAGATATAAGATAAGGTTACTATTTTACTTCAATTATTACTTGTACACAGGATTTTTTTTCTCCTGTGCTGGTGATGCTTGGTGTTTGTTTATCTTTTGCTCAGCCAGATTTAACTTACAGCTAAATTGCTTCACCGTCTCTCTGAGGAGTTCCCTCCCTGAACTTAATTAAGACTTTCCCATTGTTTTCACTGAAGGGAGGGAGATAGTTGAAACTGTGACTAAAAAACAAAGATTTATGACACAGCACTTTTTTCTGGCTTGAAGCTTGCAATAAAAGGAGAAAAGAAGATTACCTTCACCTCAGATAGGGCATACCTTCTTCATCCTTCCTCTTTGTTAAAGCAGAGTGCATGGGTATGCTGGGTCTGTGGATGAAGCCCCTATGAATTATATTAGACTGGGAATTGTGGAATATTAACCGGAAGTTGTGGATGTTGTTTTTGTGAAATACACTGGGTTTTTTTTTCCTAGACTCCCTGTGGAATGCATATATATTGGTAACTTTTGATAAGCAACAGTGTTTCTGCTGTGTTTTTTTAACACTGCTGCTGTAGCTCAGAAAGGAGTATTGATTGACTGAAACTCTAGCAATGGGTAAGAGGGCCAGAGACACTGAAGATAGTTTATCAGCCCCAGTGCCCAGACAGACAAAAATTGAAGACTTTTAAGCTATTAGTTTCCACTTAAAGGAGAATGCACCTTCAACACTAACTGCTCCATGTCCCAGAACAACTCAAATCCTGATAGTACTCTCACAGAGGTTAGGGAAAAGGACTGAGTCATCTCCAAGAGAAAAAGAGATTGAGGCTTCTAACTATAACCCAATTGGGGAAGGAATGTCTGAATTCACCCTACACACAGCTAAAACTGCTGAGCTTCTCTTGGAACACATCAAGATAATTGAATCCAAATTGGATCTACTACTATTAAGGCTCGTAGAAGGCATTAAGGATATTACAAGAGTGGGTCCTTCTAAACTGGTTGCCTCAAAACAGGAATCCATCAGTGGAAGTAAGAATAATTTAAATGATAAACAGTAGAAATGACAAAAACAACAGAGTCAATGCCAACTAAGGCCACAACCTTACAAGATAGGCATGCATGTCTGCAAGTACAAAGGCCAAGGTGTCACCTGGAGTTCCAAACACTTGATTATTTCTCACTTAAGAGCTCTTTCTAAAGAAAGATTTGCACTTTCTGAAGTTATCTCCATAATCTCTTGTAGTAACTCAAATCAAATTCAGAGAGTTGTCCTCACTTTTGACAGCACACAGGTACCGGCTTTACTGATAAGGGAAAAGGCCTTTTTATGTTCAAAGGGAATCTTTCCCATAAGGGTCTGAGGATCTAATAAGTAAGCCTCTGTTTCCAGAAAGGAAGATCTTAAATACATCCATGGAGGAGACTGAAAACTAATTGTACTATAGAGAATACATGTGAAATCACCACTAATCAACATTCACTTACAGCTACTACATTTGAAAAACTCTTCCTTGCCTAGACAACTCCATAGAAGGAAATCTGTTGGATTCTTGCATGACCCTTACAAGAGAGGAACAGACATTGATCACCCAGAGGCTAGAAACTCTAAAAGTAAAGCTTCTTAATTTGGACACTACACAACAGCATTATGATCTCCCTGTGGACAAGTAACTTGCATCCCCTAGGGGGGGGATCTCTGAAGAGTCAGTCAGAGGAGTTTTTTAGTGCCTCATTGATAGTAATAGAAGAACAAGAGGAAAAAATGTTAAATTGAATTTTAATCTTATTATATTGGATGTTTAAGTTTTATATTGCTTTAGCAATATCAGTAATAGCCATTTCCCTCATGCTACAAATCATTTTGTTTATAATTCTATGAAGTTATAACTTTTTGAGTTTAGTTGATAGGCAGTCTGACTGGGATTTTATAAATAACCATGTTACAAGGATATAAACTGCTTAATTGGAATTGTAGAGGATTTAGGCATTCCATCAAATGTGCTCAGATTTAAGACTTAATGTTTAAATTGAAACACAATTTCTTGTGCCTGCAAGAAACCCACCTTAAGAAAAAACCCAACAAAGCCTTGAAATCCAATTGGTTCTTGCAGGAATACCACACCACAGGGTCATCAAAAGTGAGAGGGGTAGCAGTCTTAATCTCTGGAACTGGAACTATTGGAAACTTATATTATTCAACATCAACTATTGTTCTCAAAACAAAAATTCTTAACAAAATCCCCTAAGTCACTTAAACTCTTAAAGCACAGGGTGTCAGGCGATGGAGACGCAAAGACATATTCATTTAAGCAATGTATACTTTATTGGAAACGCATAGCTTGAAACAGAAATTGAAACTAATACCTTGGTTAGGGTGTCTTGGGGTCTTATGGAATCTACTTCAAAGCAATATCTAAACAATAGCAGTATTCTCAAAACAAAGGGGAGTCAAGGTGCAAACTTTCACACAAGAGCTCTCTCTTATCTTTTAGCCCCTGGGAAGAGGCTGGCTAGCAGTCGTATCTAATAACGGCTACATTCCTTTGGTCTCACTGTCTCCTAAACACATTTTGCACTTCAAACATTCTCTTTGATATGCATGTGGACTACAGCATTTACCTAGACTAAGAGTTAGTATTAAACAAGCCATTTGGTTAGTATTTACTTTCCATAGGATAGAGTTACAGAGCCTGACACAGGGTAGCAAAATTAAAGTCTGCTTCATATATACAGACTTTGAGTCCAATTCAGGTATGTTGTTAATGAAAACCAGTGAAATCTTGCAAGTGTTCCATGAATATTATCAAACATTATACACATCTACTAATACTAGCCAAGTAGAAATTACCAAATACTTAGATTTACTGAACTATAACTGTTAAGTAAAGAGCATTCAGATTTTTTAGACCAACCAATAACTTCAGTAGAAATTAATAATGCCTTAACAAAAAAAAAATGCCATGGGAACAGATAGCTTTCCGGACTTCTGGGATTTGGAGAATGCTGAGCTGACCTGCCTCTCTAAGTGGGGCAGACTGGAGCTTCTGTTTGGGGTAGTAAAAGGCAAATGTTTGCCTTCTGCCTACTTTTCTCAGTGAGAGATTAGTCCAAGATATGCACAGAAAACTTTGAGGTGATTTACCTTGGCTAAAAGGGAGTCCCGGGGGGGCTCTTTTGAGAGATCCCCGGAGAAGAGTTGCATAGTCATCATCTGCAGAAGCTTACAGAGTCATTTATTTGACATAAGCTTGACAAGATCCTAATCTTCTTTGAGACTGCTAAACATCTGATGCTGTACGAGACCAGTGTTGATTTGGATAACCTTAGAAAAAGGTACTGATTGCTATCTACCATTCCGGGACTATTTTAAAGCAAAATAATATTAGAAGGTGGGAAAGAGAAAGCTTGGAAGAAGAAGAGGAGAAGGAGTGAATTTTGGACTTCCTTAAATTAAGGACAGTGTTAAAAATTGGAAAGGAATTTGTTGTTTTGTCTACCTGCAGTCGTGGAGTGAAAGCACTATCATCAGAGATCTGCAGTTTCTACAGTCAACACAGGAAATATTGTGAGACTTTATGGATAGTACCAGCAGAAGTGATAAAAATAACAATTGAGATGGATGAAGGAAAGCGGTTGTCATACAATCAACTATTGAAAATACAAAGTGGAAAAATAGAATTAAAAACTGCTGAAGAGCTGAAAAACAAATACGATTGGTTCCAGATGCAGCAAATAAAAAGTTTGGTGGAAAATGATATCAAAACTGTAGGAATTAGACAAGAACGAACTAAAATGGAGAATGTCTTGCTTGGAGATAATGAAAAATTAACCTCAAAAGTATATAAATTGTTGTTAAAATGGTCTACAGAAGATGAAGTAGTGAAGTCTCAAATGGGCAGTTTAATGTAAATAGAGAAATACAGATGGATACTTGGGATTAAATGGGCAGTTAATGTAAATAGAGAAATACAGATGGATACTTGGGAGTATTTATGGAAAAACTCTATGAAAATTTCAACATGTCAGAGTATAAAAGAAAATTGTTACAAGATGATGTACAGGTGGTATATGACTCCTAAAAAATTGGCAAGGATGAACAATAAGATGTCAGATAGATGTTGGAAATGTAAAAAACATGAAGGTTCTTTTTACCATATGTGGTGGACTTGTGAAAGAGCAAAACAGTATTGGCAGATGATTCAACAAGAAATTTCTAGGATCTTGGGGTAGGAATTCAAGAAAGTCCCAGAGATCTTTCACTTGGGATTACAAATGGAAAAGTTTCCAAAAGAAGATAGAACTATAATTTGGTACTTGCTTTCAGCTGCTAGGACACTGTATGTGCAGTTATGAAAGCAAGAAAAAATACCAGAAAAATGGGATTGGATAGGTAAAGTTATGACATGGAGTGAAATGGACAAATTAACAAGAACTTTAAGAGACTATGATTTGGAGGTTTTTAAGATGGAGTGGAAAAAATTTAGAAGATATGCAGAAAAAGAGTGGAAAGTAAAAGGACATTGGACAATTTTTGATAATGATTAAGTCTTAGAAGAAAGAAGAATATTAATTTTTGGTTTTAGTAGTTAAGTGTATCTTTAAATGTTAGTAGTTTTTGATAATGATTAAGATTAAGTTTTAGAAGAAGATAGAGTATAAATATCGGTTCTTGATTAGAATAGAGTACCTTTAAATATTATTATTTTGAATTATTATCATCAGCGGGAGCCAAGTAATGGGGGGAGGGTAATTAGAAAGTAATATAGAGGATGTGGTGAAAAATGATTAAGGATGTAGAAATAGAAATTGTTACCTTATGTTACCAATGTTTATAATTAAGACTGGGGGGGAGGGGGGAGGGAAAAGGGTAAAGTATGAGGAAGGCATTAAGTGATTATTAATATTTTATTAGTATTAGATATAACTGCCATATGTTACCAATAAGAATTGTTTTAACACCAAGTATTGTGAGACTTTGTTACCAATGAGAACGTGACTTGGAGCAAGCAAAGCAGGAAGTAACTATTGAAGAAGTGGACCTACTCTAGGATTGTATTACCATAGAAAAACATCGGCGGCCATTACTGGGAGGCTAAATTTAGAAAAAATTAATATCTGAGCCTTGGAAGGTCGGAGGATGGCAAAATTAGGCTTATTTGAAAGGGCAAGTTCTAATCTATCAAACCTAATAGTTGAAATTTAATTTGGTGATATCAAACTTTTTGCTGTTTTTTTAATGTCAGAGTCAAAGGTAACCCGTGCAAGGGCTGCCTCATTGGAGAAGATGCAAGATCAGTTGGAAGCAATGGAAGCTAGGATGATGAAAGGGGTGGAAAAGATGATAAATGCTTGCCAAAAAGAACTTTAAAAAGATATTGAGGACTTTAAAAAAGAAATGGAAGAGCTTAGAAATGAAACAGTGGTGGTGTCAAAAAAAAGTGCAGGAGGTAGAAAGGAAAGTTAAACTCCAGGATTCCACCTTATTAAAAATGCAAGAAAAAAATAACAATCCATGACTGTAAATTGATGGAGGCACAAATACATCTGAGAGGAGTACCTGAAGAAGAAGGGACAGACTTAAAAGAACATGTAATAAAAATAATTGCTGATTTCTTGGAAAAAGATCCTGAAGGGACTAGAAATATGTATGATTATATGTATAGAGTGAATTCATCATATGCCAAGAAAAATAATTTACCAAGAGATGTGGTTATAAGATATATGACAAAACAAATGGTGGGGAAAATCTTGAATAAAAATTTTGAAAAGACATTGACAGTGGGAGGAAGCAGAGTAAGAATAATGAAAGAATTGCCAAGACAAGTGATAAATGACAGGAGAACATATAAGAAATTAACAGAAAAACTGTGTGACAATGAAATGAGGTATAGATGGATAATACCTGAAGGTTTGAGCTTTGAGCTACAAGGAAGAAGGATTACAATTACAAATACACAGGAGCCACATAAATTGTATGAAGAGAATAACGAATTTGCACCATGATGGATTATAAATTATTATCTTGGAATGTAAATGGACTAAATTCACCACAAAAAAGAAAAGCAATATTTCATTGGATTAAAAAACAAAACTATAATATAATTTGCTTACAAGAAGTTCATATTAAACAAAAGGATTATAAATTTTTGTGGAATAAACAATTGGGACTGGAATTTTTTTCATTGGCTAAACAGAAGAAAAGGGGTGTGATTTTTTATATTAAACAAGAATTGGACCCAAAAATAATATTTAAAGATAAAGATGGAAGATTTGTGGCAGTAGAAGTAATAATAAATGCGAAAAAAACCTTATTATTGGGACTGCATGCATCAAATGGTACAAAAGATGTTTTTTTAAAAAAAACATTATAAAACAACTTGATGAAGTGCCATATGACCAGGTCATGATTATGGGAGACTTTAATGGAACAATTCAGAATACATTGGACAGATCTGGGGAAAAAAAAATAACAATAAAGAAGGAAAATTGCCAAAATCCGTCCTCGAACTGGCTAAACAAGAAAATTTGGAAGACATATGGAGAAAATTTAATCCTGAAGTACGAGATTATACTTTATTTTTATTTTATTTATTACTATTCATTTATATCCCGCCCTCTCCGCAAGCGGACTCAGGGCGGCTTACAACATTATAAAACAATTAATCCGATAAAACATATAAAACCATAATTTACATATCAACTTTAAAACCATTCTGTAGTGCTATTTCAATCCAGTATAGGCGGTATTGACTTCTTAACTATGATCAGACCCACCGGTGTCCGGTGGCAGCCCTTTTTCAGTTAGACCACAAAAGCCTGTTTAAACAGTTCGGTCTTAAATCTGCTCACCGCCTAAACGGGACAGGGGTGGCATGTCTACACGAGCCTTCAGGGCCTGGTGGTCAGACCATGGCACTGCCTCGGCAGATATCTGATCCACTACTACTCCCGCTGCAAAGATCAGGTCTAGTGTGTGTCCAGCCTGATACATTTTTTTCAGCAAGACATAATACTTTCCCCAGAATTGACATGTTATGGGGTACAAAGGACTTAGGCCTTATAACTAAGAAAATAAGAGATCTTACCAAAGATAGGTGCAGATCATAACCCAATATTATGGATTACAAAATTGTCTAAAAAAGTGAGAAGATGGAGATTAAATGAAGATTTACTACAAAATAAAGAATTAGTGACATCTCTAGAAAATGAAACTAAAGCTTTCTTCCAAATAAATGATAAAGATGATACAGAATTTCAGATGGTGTGGGATGCTTATAAAGCCGTAATGAGAGGAATATTGATTACATTAAACAATAAGGACAAAAGGGCGAAAGAAAAACAGATGTTTGACATTCAAAATGAAATAAAGAAAAAAGAAGGGGAACTGAGGAAAAGGCCAGGGAAAAAGAGAATTATAAGGGAGATTACAATACTACAAGCACAAATGAGACATTTGTTAAATAAGGAATTGGAATGGAATTTGAAAAAATTACAACAGAAGTCCTTTGAGGGAGCGAATAAACCTGGAAAGTATTTGGCCTGGCAACTGAAGAAAAAGAGAGGAAGTAAAATTATTAATAAAATTGTGGTTGATGGAAGAGAGATGGTAGATCAAGAAGGAATAAAGAGTGAATTTTTCAAGTACTATGCTAAATTATTTAAAGGTGTTAAAGTAAAGAAAGAAAGGATGGAAGCATATTTGCAAAAGATTAAAATAGCACCCTTAACTGAATATATGAAAAAAAATTGAATTATCCAATTGAAAGAATAGAAATTGAAGCAGCGATTAATGCAATGAAAATTGGAGAAGCACCTGGGCCAGATGGCTATACAGCAAAAAAAAATTAAAATTTTTAAAGAATTAGTACCGAAACTTCAAAAATTGATGAACATGATAAGAATAAAAGGGAAAATACCAAATACATCAAAGGAAGCTATAATTTCTTTGATTCCTAAGGAAGATAGTCATGAATGTAAAGAACTATAGACCAATTTCATTACTAAATAATGACTATAAGATATATACAAGAATTTTGGCAGAATGACTTAAACAATATTTGATAAACTTCATAAAGGAAGACCAAGTGGGATTTCTCCCTAAAAGGCAAATAAGAGACAATATTAGAACTGTTGTAAATATTGTAGAATATTATGAAAGACATCCAGAGAAGGAAGTTGCATTATTCTTTGCGGATGCAGAGAAAGCTTTTCACAATTTGAACTGGGACCTTATGTTTGCAGTAATGGAGAAAATAGAGTTGGGGGGAAACTTTATAAGAATGATAAAGGCAATATATACTGAACAACATGCAAGGTTATGTATAAATGCAGATCTTACAGAAGAAATGATAATCAGCAAAGGTATAAGACAAGGTTGTCCGCTTTCACCTTTGTTGTTTATAATGACTCTTGAAATTTTATTGATGCAAATGCAAGATTATAAAGAAATAGAAAGGTTGAGAGTTAAAGGATTTATTTACAAATATAGAGCATTTGCAGATGATATAATGTTTATAAATGAAAATCCTACACAAGTACCTTTGTTCTTAGCTAAAATACAAGAATATGGAGAACTGATGGGATTTTATGTAAATCAATTTTTTATGTAAAAATATGCAAGTAATAAACAAAAGGAGTTGCAGAGACTAACAGGATGTGAAGTTACCTCTAAAGTAAAATATTTGGGTGTGGAGATAACAATGAAAAATATTGACCTGTTCAAAAATAACTATGAAAAGCTATGGTGTAAAATGGATTTGTTTCAATCTATTCCAATTGTGAAAGACAGTAAACAATTTAACAAATGACAAAGGAAGATTTCGGAATTTGTATGGGCTGGGAAGAAACCAAGGATTAAAATGAAAGTTTTAATAGATGCTAAAGAAAGAGGAGGATTCCAATTACCAGATATAAGATTATATCATGAAGCAGTTTGTTTAGTGTGGATAAAAAATTGGGTGACGCTGTTGAATAAAAAACCTTTAGTGTTGGAAGGTCATGGAAATAAATTCGGCTGGCACGCTTATATGTATTATGGGAAGAAAAAGATGGATACTTTTTTTTTTTCTCTCACCATTATATAAGAAATAATTTGTTGAATATCTGGATGAAATATAAAAATATGGTGATGAAAGAAAGCCATTATGGATAGTGCCAGCAGAAGTGATAAAAATAACAGCTGAGACAGGTGAGGAAAAATGGCTCTCATACAATCAACTATTAAAAATACAAAGTGGCAAAATAGAATTGAAAACTGCTGTGGAGTTGAATAACAAATATGATTGGTTTCAAATGCAACAAATAAAGGGTTTGGTGGAAAATGATATTAAAACTGAAGGAATAAGACAAGAGCAAACAGAAATGGAAAAAGTTCTGCTTGGAGATAATGAAAAATTAATTTCAAAAACGTATAAGTTACTTTTAAAATGGTCTACAGAAGATGAAGTAGTGAAATCTCAAATGATTAAATGGGCAATAAATGTAAATAAAAAAATACAGATGGATACATGGGAATATTTATGGAAGAACTCTATGAAACTTTTGACATGTCAGAGTATTAAAGAGAAGAACTCTAGAATTCTAGAAGAACTCTATGAAACTTTTGACATGTCAGAGTATTAAAGAGAACTGTTTTAAAATGATGGTATAGATGGTATATGACTCCTAAAAAATTGGCAAAGATGAGTAACAAGATGCCAGACAGATATTGGAAATGTAAAAAACATGAAGGTTCATTCTACCATAAGTGGTGGACTTGTGAAAGAGTGAAAAAGTATTGGCTGATGATCCAAAAAGAAATTTCTAGGATCTTGGGATATGAATTCAAGAAAGTGCCAGAGATCTTTCACTTGGGATTACAAATGGAAAAATTTCCAAAAGAAGATAGAAGTATAATTTGGTACTTGCTTTCAGCTGCTAGGACACTGTATGTGCAGTTATGGAAGCAAGAAAAAATACTAGAAAAATGGGATTGGATTGTAAAAGTTATGACATGGAGTGAGATGGACAAATTAACAAGAACTTTAAGAGACTATGATTTAGAAGATTTTAAAAGGGAGTGGAAAAAATTTAGAAGTTATTTAGAAGACGAGTGGAAAGTAAAAGGACTTTGGACAATTTTTGATAATGATTAAACTTTAGAAGAAAGAAGAATATTAATTTTAGTTCTTAGGAATTAAGGGTACTTTTTAATGTTAGTATTTTGAGTAAATAACACTGGTGGGGGTCAAGTAACGGGGGGAGGGGTGATTAGAAAGAAGCATATGGGATAGATGAAAAGAAGTTATTAATGGAAATTGTTACCATATGTTATCAATAAAATAGCTTAAAATGGGAACAGATGAAAAGAAGTTATTAATGGAAATTGTTACGATATGTTATCAATAAAATTGTTTAAAATGGGAACAGATGGCTTTCCAACTGAATTTTATAAAAAAAAAAATTAAAGGTTCACTTATAGGCCCGTTGGTGGGTATTTGTAATCATGCGCTTACAACTGGACACATACCACAAACCTGGAGGGAATCCATTCTTATTGTGTTACTTAAAGTAGGTAGAGATAAACTAAAACCCGCTTTGTACCATCCCATATCATTATTAAATCATGATTTTAAAATTTTTGCAACTGTTATGGCTGGAAGGTTAAATAAAATTATTAGTAACTATATAAATGAAGAGCCCTGTGGTGCAAAGTGGTAAAGCTGCAGTACTGCAGTCAGAGCTGTCGAGCATCGATATTTCTCAATAACCAGTCTTTTGTTATTCAATCAAAATTGCTTTATTGTAGAAACTCCATAACTTTACCAAGGACAGATTCCTTGTAAGTAATGACGTACATAGACACACATAGATACTTTTTAGGATAGCTTCAAACTCTAAAAGTAAAGCTTCTTAATTTGGACACTACACAACAGCATTATGATCTCCCTGTGGACAAGTAACTTGCATCTCCTAGGGGGGAATCTCTGAAGAGTCAGTCAGAGGAGTTTTTCAGTGCCTCATTGATAGCAATAGAAGATGCAATAAAGATGCAATTTGAGTCACAGGTTCAAAGGTTACTACTTAGTATCTCTTCTACTACTTAGGAATGCAAGCTGTTATAAACATCTCCCTTTCTCACATTTTCTCTGAGAGCAGATAAGACCTGCCTGTGTGAATCTGGGAGAGGCACCTTGCACCACTCACAGCAAGGCTAACTTAAACATCGCTGGGCCAGATGGATTTATTACTTGCCCTAGGTTGTAAAAGAAGAAAGGGATGGGGGAAGTGTCCTGCTCTTTGTCTTAAGGTCTACCATGGCGCATAGAAATATGCATGCTTGACAAGAGCCCTCTGCTCATGACCTGAGTTCAATCCCAGCGGAAGCTGGTTCAGGTAGCCAGGTTGACTCAGCCTTCCATCCTTCCAAGGTTGGTAAAATGAGTACCCAGCTTGCTGGGGGGAAAGCGTAGATGACTGGGGAAGGCAATGGCAAACCACCCCATAAAAAGTCTGCCATGAAAACGTTGTGAAAGCAACATCACCCCAGAGTCAAAAATGACTGGTGCTTGCACAGGGGACTACCTTTACCTTTAAATATATAAATGAAGACCAGGCTGGATTTATGCTGGGGCAAACTTTCACCGATACTGTGAGGGAATCCTTAAACCTCATTGACATTGCGAGGTCTCAGAAATTACCCTCAATTGTGCTATCATTAGATGCTGAAAAAGCATTTGATCAAGTGGAACTGGCATTTTTACTAGCTATTCTTCAATGTATGAATTTTGGCCCTACTTTTCAGAAAGCCATTCAGGCTTTATATTGTGATCCAGTAGCTCAATTAAAGTTCAACTTGAATACTTCTGGGAAAAATATATTTAAAGAGGGGCACCAGACAAGGGTGCCCCCTCTCTCCGATTCTGTTTGCACTTTCTATAGAACCCTTGGTATATGCAGAACTTAGAAATTAAAGGGATCAAGATGAATGAAGAAATACATAACACTAGCTTTTTTGCAGATGATGCTGTATTTTATTTAACAGATTAATACATTTCATTAGAACATCTAAAAAGTGTTTTAGAACTTTTTAGCAAACACACAGGTTTGTTATAAACTATGAACTACCTCCTTCTTCAGCAATATTAGGTTCCCAATTGATCCTACTAGGCTGAGAATGCTCAAGGAGACTTTAGAATTCCAAACACATGCTCTGTTGCAGCTGTGGTGGGAACTAGGAACATGAAGCTCTAGAAGTAATTTACAAGATCACCCCTCATCGACTTCTCCCATCATTAGGACAAAACCCTGCCACACAGATTAATAAGGAGCTAGGTGACTGGAAGATGGCTTGGGGATATCTAAAATAACACAGGTGGGAAACTGTTATGGAATCCAACAAACTCTATATGGTGCCCCCTGTAAAACCAAGGAAGCCATGGTGACAGGGGCAACAGAATACGACTTCTATGCTGCCATTATATCAACTGGCTCACAACCATCCCAGTTGCTTAAGGTGGCATTTGCTGACTTAAATCTGAGCCTTTGCTACTTTAGGAACACATAATAAGCTGTGATATTTTGCAAAAGTTTTGGCTAATAAAATATGCCAAATACACTCTGGTCTGGATGAAGAAATGTCTAATAGAGAGCCAGTTTGGTGTAGTGGTTAAGTGTGCAGACTCTTATCTGGGAGGACCGGGTTTGATTCCCCACTCCTCCACTTGCACCTGCTAGCATGGCCTTGGGTCAGCCATAGCTCTGGCAGAGGTTGTCCTTGAAAGGGCAGCTGCTGTGAGAGCCCTCTCAGCCCCACCCACCTCACAGGATGTCTGTTGTGGGGGAGGAAGGTAAAGGAGATTGTGAGCCGCTCTGAGACTCTTTGGAGTGGAGGGCGGGATATAAATCCAATATCTTCTTCTATCTACATTATCTGGCCTGTTTATGGACCATTTTGACCCAATTACTGTGAAGAATGTTGATAGGATCCTGGGATCTGTAAAGTCCACTACATGTACCCTGACCCCTTGCAGAAATCATGTAAGAGCCATATGAACAAGCTTTTGGTTTTTATCATGGATCACTCAAAGAGCACACAAAGAGACAGTTATCCACCCACTACTTTAAAAACTATCCTTACAGAACAATGATATGCCCAATTATTGTCCAGTATATAATCTGTCCTTTCCGGGCAAAGTGATCAAGAGGGCAGTCACAGACCAACACCACGTCTTTGTCAGTATAGAGTCCTCCGTCCACAGCATGAAAGAAGCATGGAGCAGCAGGTGGATCTACAATGACAGCATCTGACAGGTCAGGTCAGATCAACCTTGGAGGAGAGCTGGTACTGGCTGGACTGTATCCAGGGGGAAGCACCTGCTGGAGTCAGCAATTGTGTGGACTGCCGTGATTGGCTGAGCTGTATATGTAAGGACTACAGTGCCAGACAGTGTTTCTCTCTGTTGAGAGTTGGTTCCTGGCGTAGCACTTTGTCACTCAGTTTAATGTTCACTGCACTAGTTGTTTTGTATATAGTTTGTAAATACACTACTTTTATACACAAAGATCAATGTTTACAAAGCGGTTGTGATGACAACCCTCATCTACGGCTCCGAATCGTGGGTTTTATACCGTCATCACCTGCGACTCCTCGAGCGCTTTCATCAGCGCTGCCTTCGCACCATCCTCAACATCCACTGGAGTGACTTTGTGACCAACACTGAAGTTCTCAAGCGGGCGGAGGTTACCAGCATCGAGGCACTGCTGTTGAAGACGCAGCTGCGCTGGGCAGGGCATATTTCTAGGATGGAAAACCACCGCCTTCCCAAGATTGCCCTGTATGGCGAACTCTCCACCGGCCATCGAAATAGAGGGGCACCAAAGAAGAGGTACAAGGACTCCTTGAAGAAATCCCTTGGCACCTGTCGCATCAACCATCACCAGTGGTCTGACCTAGCCTCAGATCGCAAAGCATGGAGGCACACCATCCACCAGGCTGTCTCTTCCTTTGAGAACGCACGCATAGCTGGTCTTGAGGACAAAAGGAGATTGAGGAAGAATCGCACTGCTACAGCACCAATCCTAAATCAGACTTTTCCCTGCAGCCACTGTGGCCGGACCTGCCTGTCCCGCATTGGTCTTGTCAGCCACCAGCGAGCCTGCAGCAGACGTGGACTATTGCACCCTTCTTAAATCTTCGTTCGCGAAGCCAAGCCGGGAGAGACTTTTATACTAGGTGCTGGTGTGAGGCTCACTTTACTTCCTAGCTTCAACCTTGTGGCAGTTCTCTGTTTTGCACTCTGCACATGAACCACTGACAGTCTTCTGGGATAACTGATCTGCTCTTGACTCTTTTCAAACTGGGCTATAAGAAGGAAGAGGAGGAGGAGAAGATTGGATTTATACCCTGTCCTCACTAACCAAAGGAGTCTCAGACACCCTGTGAGGTAGGAGGGGCTGAGAGAGCTCTTTCGAGAACTGATCTTGAGAAAGCAGCTCTTTCAAGAACTGTAACTGACCCAAAGTCACTCAGCAGGTGCATGTGGGAGAGTGGGGAATCAAATGTCCCAGATTTAGGGTCCACACTCCAAACCACTAGACCAAGCTGGCTCTCAGAGCCAGAGATGGTGCTGGTGGTTTTAGCCAATAACCTCTGGTTGAATGCAGAGAAAGGCCAGGCCAGCTTCACATGGGGCAACGATACAAATGGATCCTTCCATACACGCATGTCATGCTTTCTGAGCAAATGGGGGTGCTTTTAATGAAAACATTTCCTGCAGAAAACCAAAAGGTCACTGAAGCGGGAGACTGGTTTTTAATAATAAAATAAAATCTTCTGTTTTATTTATTCCTTCATGCATTTAGAACATTTCGTGCCACCTCTCCAGGAAAGGTGCTCTCCAGGAAATAAAGATAATTTAAAAATCTAAGATTTGTGGATATCTCTTCTCCTGTTTAACTTCCTTGGAATATTGTGGCTATTTCCCACGCACTAGCAGGGCTGTAGTCAGGATTTCAAATCTGGTGGGGCACACAGTCATGATTTTTGTTGGGGGTGTCAAGGGGCCTCCTCACAACAAAAAACCACACCAATACCACGCTGCACTTTTAAGAGCAAGGCAAAAGAAGGAACAACAAGGATGTGAGGGGTTCGTCCTTGAGGTGGGGGGGAGGATAGGAGAGAGAGCCATGGCCAGGAAGGAACCCCAGGCTCCCTACTCGCTGGCGGACTGCAGCTCGCCATGCCCAGGACAGAGAGGGGAGGGCTCTTGGAAGCAAGCACGAGAAAGCAGCAGCAGCAGATGTAAGTGGTGGGGTCAGGGGTAGAGTAGCCGGGACCTTCTGGGCTCTGCCATAGTTATGTACACTAGTCTTTAAAAGGACCAAGTCCTGTGTTAGAAATCACACCAGGGTTCATCAGACGCACAGTCTATTGTCCTTGGTGATTTCAATTCAGGGTACACCACATATTCTCTACTTTGGATTTTGTGTTCAAAAATCATTTCAAGAGGACAGTCATGTTGGTCTGAAGTAACACAGCTATAATCAAAATGGGCAGTCCAGAAGCACCTTGAAGCTTTCATGGAGGGAGCTTTCTGAAGAAGTAAGCAGGGACTCCTGAGAGCTCCTCCCCCACAGCCACAAATTATGTTAATTTTTAAGGTGCTCCTGGGCTCTGGCTCTTTTCTACAGCTAGATTCAAGACCAGTAAGCACCTTACAGACCAACTCATGTCTGGTACTCATATTTGTCAAAGGGAGCTTTTGACTTTTGAAAACCTTTCCCCCAAAAATCTTGTTGGTATCTAAGGTGCTACTAGCCTTGCATCTTGCTGTTCAAAAGCCCTGGTTTTGGTGGAAATTAACCCATGCAAACCCATCCTCAAGAAAACTTGAGTGTAATATCTGTGTACTGTTACTGCTACTGCTTTTATGTATTTATTTTTGTCCCATCCCAGTTACTAGCTCCTTATCTGCTTACTAGCTCCTTGTCTATACTGTTAGTTAGAGTGATTCCTCAGTGGAACAGGCTTCTTCGGGAGGTGGTGGGCTCTCCTTCCTTGGAGGTTTTTAAACAGAGGCTAGATGGCCACCTGACAGCAATGAAGATCCTGTGAATTTAGGGAGTGGTGTTTGTGAGTCTCCTGCATTGTGCAGGGGGTTGGACTAGATGACCCTGGAGATCCCTTCCAACTCTATGATTCTATGCTTATTCTTTCTGCATATGTCACATGGAAGACTCCACCCAGTCAGGGATAACAAATGGTGTGTTGTCCGTCTACTACATACCGGATTGGTTCTGTCTGTTTTATGGGCACTGAGGGCAAACGAGGGCAACTGGCAGTGATAGCAAGTTGAAAACAATTTAAAGGAACAAGTAGCATTTTTTTCAAGAGAGTTGTAAAATCGTCAAAATGAGATGTTTTTCAGAATTGCCCAAAGTGCACAGGAGAGAGACTGTGTACCTTTGGCTCTGGCTGCATCTCAATAAATGTTTCAATGTCCTTCCTGCTAAAACGATTTCCTCCAGGGAAGACTTGGAGGAAGTTGGAGCACATACGCAAAATGATAAGTTTGCTCCTTGTGTAATAACAAGATGGACTTTTTATGACCATCAGCATATTGAATCAGCCTAATTCAGGCCAGCAGGAAGAAGACATCGCTTCACAGGGCAGAGTTCTGGCTCCTGGTGCAGCTGGGTTGCGGCTCAAGGCAGCATTGACTGCAGGCTACTGGTGTCTTCTGGGCCAGCTGCAGCTAAAGGGGGGCATCCTTTATATAACAATAAAAGTGTACTGGTATTGGCAAAATAGAGCTCTCCCATTGGTTGAAACCTGTGCTTCAAAAGCCATTGGTCCATCACCTGTCACTCTGCACCTCTGCACACCTATTGTCTCCCACCCACATCAGCTAGGAACATTGGAAAGAACCACCAAAACCCTCCAAGGCACTCTTACCTAAGACAGGCACTAGGCACACATCTCCCACCCATCTCTGCCTGTTCTCCCACAGAATGCCTCACAAACAGCTCACACTGTCCAGCACCCACTGTGGCTCTACTGGCCCCTAAATGGTCCACACGGGTGGTCCTCAGAGGCTTCGTGCTGGGCCCTGGCACTCTGTTACCAACTCCAGCATGCCCTTAGGGCCTACACCACCAGCAGTGCTCTGATTCCCATTCTCTGTTGCCACTGGCCCCAGACTGCCTCAGACCTCCCATGGCCCTGATCTCCCTCCTCTGCCCTTCCAAGGGCCTAGCAGCTTTACCTCAACCTCTAGCACACCCTCAGAACACTGTCCCAAAGGGCCGTCGCTGCCATCGCTCTTTCACAGCCTCCAAAAGCCACCAAGATAGCCAGGGAGCCGCCACCACTGCTCTTTCCCACCCTCAGAAAGGGTGCAGCAGACACCACCATTTCTGCTCATCTCCCACAGACTCCCAAGGCCCACAACTCCCCCACCATTCCTCAGACCCTCCCAAGGCCTCTACAAGTCCTGAGGAGCTGCTGCTGCCCCTGTCGCCCTCCTGCATTCTCCCGAGACACCATGGAGGACTCTGGAGGCCACAGAATAGCACCTGCATCAGCGGCTAAGGGACCCTTGCAGAAGCCTAGGCAGGCCATGGGGAGGACCCAGCGGCAGAGGCTCCAGGATAAGTGAGGGTCTGTTTAGGGGGAGTGGGAAGGGCTGGGTCAGGGGAAATTGATGGAGGGAGGGAAACTGCAAGGAGATGGGAGCGGGTGGGAGGAAAGCGAGCGGGGGGGGGGGGTCATGCATGCAAAGGAATGTGTGGGAAGATGGCAACATGGTGGGGGGAGTGGATGCCGAGGGTAGGCAGGTGGGAAGGTGGCAAGGATAAGGGGGTAGACTGATTGCCAAGCCTTGCAGGGGGGAAGGAATATAGGGTGGGGTGGGGCCAACTATTGGGAGGGTAGGAAGACAGCAAGGGGGGTATGAATGCCAAAGCTTGGGGAGATAACAAGGGGTTAATGCCAAGGATTACGGGGGATAGGGAGACAGTAAGGTTTGGGGAGGAGGGGAGGAAGATGCGGAGGGTGGGGAGGGAGGAAAGTCAGGTGGGGGAGATTCATGCCAACAGATGGGTGGGAACACGGCAAGGTGGGGTGAGTTGAATGTCAGCAGGATGGGGGGTGGGAAAACAACAAGAGTAATGGGGGGTCACTGATAGCCAAGGCTGGGAGTGGGGGGAAACAGTGGGTGTGTTGATGCCAGGGCTTGGGGGGGGGGGGTGCATGGGAAAACAGCCCTGTAGCTTTCCCTTCCCTCCCTAGAACCACACCATGATATTCACACCCATCCTCTTTTTAGTGCCCATAGTATTTTTGCTCACAACGAGCCTTCCTCCTATAAAATAATGTCCGAAAACTCAGCGAATTTCCCTGTCAGTCTGCTGTTTCTAACTCATTTTCCTCATAAGGGTGGAAAAGTTGACAGGCAGCAAGTTTGTGGGAATCTGCAGTCTCATATGTGGGAGACTGACCTATAAATAAATAGTCAGTCAGTCAGTCAAAAATTTATTGTGTATAGCCATTGGCAGTTACAAAACAGAACCCAAACAACAAAGTTTCCAATTAACACCTTCAAAGTTCCCCAGAAAGGCCATCCTCAAGAAGTTGCAGCATTTGATATCACTCTTGCTCTTATCTTCTTAGCTGCAAGGGCAAACAAAGAGACTCTATAGGACACATGAGCATCGTTGTCAGATAGAAATATAATCTTTTCAGTTTCTGAACGTGCTTTTAAAGAGGTTAGTACTCCAGACAGAAATTTAATTCTGGGGGCATTGTAGAGTAGACAGGATAGATTATAATGGGGGAGATTCTCTATCATAGGTGAACCACAACTGCAAAAACATTGTTCTGTTGGGATGTAGGAATATCGGCCAGTTAGCAGAGTTGTTTGCATAGTCTGAAAGTGGAGAACTGTGAAGGATGTTCTGATGTTAAATCTGGAGATATTAACCAGGTATGGGGATCTCAGATGAACAGATCTGATTAGTCTGAACCAAGGGGCCAGCACTGGAGAACAATCTAGCAACACATCTGAAAAATATATCCAATCCCTAAGTTAAGAATTGTCATTTTGGGCCCCTAGGAGATCATCAGGAATGGATAATGCTGTTGAGGTATCTAGAATGCCTGTGATCTTTCAATAGTAGAAAATTAAATGAATGGTAATGAAGGGAAATATGATGAGAGGATTAACTTTTTCCCCAATGTTTTATTATAGCCAGGTGTACCTGTGCTCTTATGGAAGGGAGTCCTGTTTCAGCCCTCATCAGGGCAGCAGGAGAGCCCTAAGGAAGAGCAAGAATTTGTCTTTGGAATTGATTCTGGATTCCCTCCAGACTAGATAAAGAATTCTCATTCCACCCCCATAGATGTGGTAGAACTTTGCTTTTAAATAATTTGAGTGCCAGATCTATCAAGCATCCACCCTTTGTATGAAAAAGTGGAGAACTGACCCAACAATCCTCAGTGCTGAGGATTTTACCGATGCCAGGTGGGCATTCCAATTCAGTGTCTCCTTAAAGGTTACCCCCAGATATTTAAAGGAGCTGCATTGGTTTATTGGATTGCCCACTATACTCCAGCAGAAGATTTTGGGCTTTTTTTTTAAGACCATGACTTTAGTCTTTGCATGGTTGATCTTAAGGGCTTCATCATTACAGTATGTTCCTAGATGTTGTAATAGCCTTCTCAGACCTATTTCGGTCAAGGATATTATGGCCATATCATCTGCGTAAAGCAAGATTGAAACTTTCTGCTGTCCTAAAGTTGGAGGAGTGAACTGGGGACCTGACAGGCTCTCTGTTCTGTCATTTATATAGAGATTAAATTATAAGGGGGGTGTCATGCATCCCTGCTTGACTCCTTTACATATAGGAATTTTGTTAGTCGGGGAGCCTGAAGTGCCCACCCTAATTTGTGCAGAGGTGTTACTATGAAGCTCGCGGAGCAGGAATAAGAGATGCTTAACAATGTTTAATTTAGTGAGCTTAGACCACAAGTGGGACATATTGATGGAATCAAATGCAGCAGCTAGGTCCAAGAATGCTACAAATAGTGTCTTTGTGGGCCCATTTATGCCTAAATAGGCCAGTTGGAAGAGAGTTTTACAGTGGGTGATAGTTCCGAGGCCTTTTCTAAATCCTGCTTGTGCGGAATGAAGGATTTGCTCCTCCGTCACCCAGTCCTCCAGTTTTGATAGCAGATGTTTGTTATAAAGCTTTGCTGCAACAACAAGTAAGCTTATTGGTCTGTAATTTTGTGGATCTGGTTTATTGACTTTTTTGTGAATGGGCTCTACAATACTCAGTTTCCAGATGGGAGGAATTGCCCCTGTATAGTTAATCTGGGGAAAGACTCTGTCCAGAATTGGGGCCCACCAGTCAGGAAAGGCCTTATATAACTCAGGGGGTAGCATGTTTAAGAAGTCATTTTGTGACATCAACTAGTCAATGGACCAATGCCAATGCCAATCTCAGACTTATTTGCATTCTTAGCAACCAATATGTTTCATACAAGGAAGAAATTCAGGTGGGTAGCCATGGCGGTCTGAAGCTCCAGAACAAAGTTCATGCTCAGTGAGACCAACAAAGTTCAGTTCTGGGTATAAGTTTTTGTGTGCATGCACACTTCTTCAAATACATTGAAATGGAAGTTACCAGTCCATACATATAGGCAGAGGGTGAGTAGCAAATTAGCATACAGCATAATAAGGGTTCTTAACAGATGCAAGGACCAAGCTGAAATAACAAGCCTTGTTTATATGGTTGCCATGTGTTTCAGTTTAATTCCAAGGGAAAATATAGTGAAGGTAATAAGTATAAAAATTGGTGATTGATGGGCAGATGTACCCTTTTTAACTATGGAATGCTGAGAGTAATTAACTGAGACCCTGTCATTATACTCCATCCATCTCCTGTCAAGCATGGAGACAACCTTACAGCATCTTCTTCTTTGAGTGGGGTGATTGTCTGTGCAATATATATCTCCTCTGTACTCAGGCCAGAAAAATACACTCCAATCTACCATTCCAAATTCCATTACATTCTACTATTCTTTACATTACAATCACTATTCCAATCTACTATTCCAAGTAAGAAATAAAATAAAGAGGATTATTGCCCTTCTCGGGGATTGGTGGGAATACAGATGTAAGGACTGGATGAAGTTAGCATTTGTAGTAAAGATGAGGAACCAATATCTCTGTTAAGGGAGTTCCATTGTTCTGAGTGTTGTAATAACTTGTAATTTAGCAGTTTCCCTTTCTAGTCTGTTCTTGAATTTCCATTGTAATAAAACAGTCATGTTTGGTCACCCATTGAATGTCCTGGAAGACTGAAGTGTTATCCTGCAGGTTTCTCAATCTTGTAATTCTTGATGTGAGATTTGTGTCCATTTATCCTTTGGTGTAGGGTTTGATGTGGGAAGGTCAGACTGGAAGGTTGGTGCAGCTTGGGCACACTGCTAATTACTCCATCACATTTTGTGATGGAAATTTTCAGTTGGACTCCCACCCTGTTTTGGCCTCATTGCGTGCTTCTTCAGTGGTGGACTGTTTAGATTTCTGATGCATCAACCACAGAGCACACTGCTTGGTCTTCTCCTAAAAACAAAACAACTTTGACTTTTTTGGAAAACATTTCTTGAGTGCACAGGAGAGCCCATGCGCATATGCACTACCAGTTTTTGGTTTTTTTAAACAGACAGGCAAAACCAGAATTAAAGGTTACACTTTGGAACTGATATGAGTGCCCACCAGGGGAGTTCAGATATCCAGAAATGTGGGGTGAATGCCTGGAGATCCATAAGCACTGGACTTTCTCCAGTGGCTGTTTATTCCACATCCAACTCATCATATTCACTCAACTATATCAGGCCAAATTGCCCGTCTGACTGCAACCCTGGTTGCCCTCTGTAGAATAACAAAGGGCATTGTTGCCATTTAATGGCATATATACTGTTAGAAGACAGTAAATGAATGAGCCTGAGATGGAGTAGTTAATGTTGTTTGGTCCAGTGATTATTTCATCTGGGTATAAGTGGCAGTAAAACTGGCATCTGAGTTTATTGCAAGCTCTGGTACCAATGTCCATGGTCAAGTTAGATATTGTATTATCATGGGTGAGGACTTTTTTAAGGGTGGGGGGCTGTCTGTGTTCAAGAAAAGGTCTGCCCCCCAGTGCTTATGAAAGAGAACTGTCATTGTTTAGTACAGGATGTAAGTCATTGATAATGTGTTGAAATGTTTTGTGCTTAGAGCTATATGTAAAAAGTTTGTTCTGGGTATTGTTCTGGCTTTGTTAATATGTTTCTTGACTTCATCAACTGGATATTTTAGTTCCCAAAAGGTGTGTTGTAGATCCCTCAGGTGAGAATCTCCATCTGTAGGATTGCAGCAGATGCGGGTGTAGAGCCTGGATGTAAACAATAGATTGTTTGGTATGTCCAGGATGATAGCTGGGGGCATGGAGATATATTTGTTGATCAGTAAGTTTCCAGTATTTATTTAGACTTATATCCCACCCTACCCCACAACTGGGCTCAGGGCAGTTACAACATATAAGAAACATAACAAACATTATGGTAGAACAAAGCAGTAGACAAGTGCACCTTTAAGTTTTATTCAGAATGTAAGCTTTCATATGTTATTAAGCAGACTTTATCAGACAAATGGAAATGGAAGCAGCAATTCTTAATATAAGTGGGCAGTGTAGAATCATGGGAATGTTTTCAGCGGATTAAAAGAATCACAAATAGGGATCTGTGTTTGTTAGTGTTAGGTCAAAGCAGGGCTGAAAAAACCCTGGTGGGTGATAAAAAGCAGACTGCTGCCGTAGGTGTGCACATTAAGGTATGCAGTGATTTCTGGTACACAGAAGGTTTCGCATTCTTTGAATAAAGATGGAGACTCTTTATTGTACTTTATATCAGTATTTCCTTCCCTGTTCCCTTTCAGTTGTCATTTTGACCCTCAGCATCTCCCACTACGGGCAGCTTCTTTGACATTTTTTTGTTTTTTGCCCAGCAGTAATCAAGTGACCACTATTATGGCCCTCAACAGGTAACCATGTTTTCTTCATCTGGCCAAATAAAATTGACGTTGGATGACACCAAACTTCTGCTAATAATTCTGCTGGTAACTTTTCACCACAGGGTGATCCCACAAATATGCAAAAGTGTGCATTTGGCCTTAAAATAGTGCTCACATCCAGTTGTGAACATTTTGAAAATTCTGTCTGGTGTATAGCACCATCTGCTTGTAAAGTTCAGGCTAATGTCTCTTACCTGACATTCTTCAGGCGTTCAATACAGCATTATTAATTTTAACGTAGGTTCAATTTGACATTTCTTTTACAAAATCTAATTGGCATTTAATTTCATGCAATGTCTCCTTGGGCTTTACACCTACCAATATACCATGCACTTTAGCCATCATAGCTTTTAGCTTTGCATATTGAACCAACTTTTATTCAACATTATTTCAGGGCCATGCCCACTTAGCTTGTGTGATTTGAATGAAGATCTTGAGTTGAAACTGTAGAAACCAAGAAAAAGGCATCTTGGGCTATTTTTTCCCTGATCTCCTCCAAGGTTTACAACAGCTCCTGGGAGGGGTGGGCTGGAGTTTAGGGGGAAGCTCAGCAGGGACATGGCACTGAAGAGTCTGCCCTCCAAAGCCACCATTTTGTCCAGAGAACTTATTCTTGTGGTCCAGTCCATACTGTCATAGAGACTTATCTTAGTGATAGAGCTACACCTCACCCCCCACCACCCATCCCCACAAACATACATACACATACTTCCTTATTAAGCTGGTGGACATAATTTTTGAGGAAAATTTTTTTTTAAAAAATTGATTATAAGTTTTTCATGCACATTTGAGGGGTTGCCAAGGGCTCTAGCCTCACGCTGAGTGTGGCTATCTTTTTATGGCTGATCTGGAGATGAGACTTATTTACAGTCAACCCACAAATCCATTTTTGATCACATGATATATATATAAGAGGTACATAGATGGCCTTGTTTGTGATCCGGAATAAATATGAATATATGATGGCTTTTATTCAGCAGATTAACACTGTATACAGCTCCATTACTTTTACAGGAACTGGCAACGTGGATATAGTTTCTTATTTTAGGCATATGTGTTTACTGTACCTGTAATGATACTTTGACCATGCACCTATTCAGGAAGCCTACAGATCAGAGTTCCTTTTTACATTTTCAATCTTTCCATCTGTAGCATTTGCATGGCAGTTTGCCCCGAAGCCAATTTTAACATCTAAAAAGGAATTCCGCTGAACACAGTGATGTGAGGGACTGTGAAAAGCTGAAGAATGCATTTTTGGCAAGGGCTGTCAAGCATGTTATTTCTGGGTATTGAATCAATGTATGTATTGGAAGCCATTTCCTCTCTGCCTCAAAATTCTTCTTTCTCATAGTTGCATTTCAAAGCTTGCTTCCTCCCCCCCCCCCGTTCTCTCTCCTTCCTTTCTCACCTCTTGATAGACGATTTAGAATATGCAAGTAGCCTTGATGCTCGAAGCAGGGCGCCCCCCCCCCCCCCCCCCGACAAGTTGCCATCCATACATCTTATCAGAAAGGCAGGAATGTCTGGGAACCGGGAGAAGTTGTAGTAACACAATGGTAGTTGATAGTACCCTTTGAACCTTTGTAGCAATTTACATCTGCATGTTATGGTTTGAAGCTATCTTTGCTATTGCCTTCGAAGTAGCCTTTAAGAATCTATACCGTGTGAAATTTTGTATCACTTCCAAGGCATCGCCTTGGAGCAAGTTCCGGATTATCAATAAAACGAGTCTTTGTATCAAACAATCGCTTGGCTATTCAAAATACCGATGCTTGACATTTTGTTTATTAGGAATTTAACTGAACTGGCAACTTTCTGACCGCATGGCAGAAAGAACTCCAGATAACAGTGAATTCCCTACTTCCCCGGAGAGGAGACAAGGTGAAAGCGGAGAGAAAGAAACCAGGGTGCGGACCCCTCTGTGGCACATACTAGACGCCTGTAGGGTTATGGGGTGAGAGTCTCCTCTGCATATTCAACAACTCCTCATTACCCCCCATAGTTGGAAACCGCGAACTTTCAGCTCAGAGGGAGGTCATCCTGAAGTTACATTCCCGTAGGGTGAGAGTGATGATCGAGGAGAGCGGGCAAGAAAATGCCTAAGCCGGTGGTGGCGGGGAGCGAGAAGAACCCTGAGCTGATGAGGAGGAAGAATGTGAGGCTCCTGAGCAACCATGCCCCAAAGGAGAAGAAGAGCCAGAACCCGATGACTGAGGAATACTCCAAACGGTGAGAAATGAGATGGCTGAAATGGCAAGGGGTTTGAGGGATGAGATACAGGCCAATGCCACCTTCATGGCGCAAGAGATGAGGAGGCAGCTCGACAGGGAGCTGCGGCCCGCAGACCCAAGGGGAGCCCCAATACAACCCGCAGCACCCCAGCCACCGCCACCCCTTGCCCCACAAGATTATGGCCGGGGGAGAGAATTGGATGCTACGTTCGATGGCGACCCCGAGGAGGTGGAATACTTCTCAATCCAAACCAATAGCTACATGCACTATTGGGGGAACACCTTTGCAGATGAATTCAGCTGAGTAGACTACTTGGGATCGACGCTGAAGGGGGCCGCCAAATGATAGTACAAGACCCGAAGCCCCGAGTTGGACACGGTAGCTGCCTTCCTTCAAGCCTTACTCACGCAGTACAAGGACCCGCTCCAAGAAACTCGAGCACTAACAGCACTACATGCAGCAGGGATCGAAATTGGTGCGTGAGTATGCAGCCGAATTTCGGGCTAATACGGCCAAAGCCCAGGGTGGAACGAGCTGATGAAAATCGAGCAATTCCAGAGGGGCCTGTATGCAAGCGTGTTGGATCAAGCTCTACAACAAGCCCATCCTACCATGCTGGTGGGATGGGTGCAGCTAGCCGGTGAAGTAGAGACCAACATGAAAAGAGTGGCCCTGCAATGACAACAGCAGCAAGGGAGCAAGGGGGGATGTAAGTCTTGGTCGGGAGCAAAGCCAAATGGGAAAAAGCTAACCCCATGGGGGGAGCCAATAAACCAACCACCCTGCAACATTGCTTCCGATGTGGGGACCTGAACCATCTGGCTGCTAACTGCCCGGAGCAACTTTGAGGGGCCCCCTTACTCCAAATCCCAGCGTACTGACATCAAAGAAGAACGCAAGTCACCCTAAAGAATCAGCGAAGGCGAGCACCATAGCCACTACTTCCCTGGATGAAGAAACCATGATCATAAATGAGTTAAGTGAGATGTCCTGGGAAGACGAGCCAGCGGGAAACGGGAACGACCTGCACTGAGAGGTGCCGAGCAGCAGGTTGTGGAATTAATGGCACCACTAACGGTGAGAATAACTGGATCTTTGTTTTTTGTCCCATTAACTTTGTTAAACTCGAAACTAAAGAGGTTTGTCCATGTCCAGGCCCTAATTGATTCAGCGTGCATGAGAGAAATAATTACGCCCAAGTTAGTGGAAGCCTTGGGTCTCCCCAAGATCCCCTTACCACAATCCATACAATTTGAGCAAATGGACAGGACAGTAATGAAAGGGGAACCATGCGTTGACCAAACTCAAGTGGTACCAGTAGGCATAGAAAACCACTGGGACACAGAACTCTTTGTGATAGTTCCATCCGCCTCTTTTGACATGGTACTAGGAGTGGGGTTGTTGGCAAAACATGAACCAGACATTAAATGGGGAGACCAAACCATAGACTTTACTACTAAAAAATGTGAACACCACCAGTGGGATAAAACTTGGGGCCCTGAGCCACCCCCTAGGAACGAGAGACTGTGCTTAACGGCAGAAGAAGTACGCTCCATCCCCAAGGAGTACAAAGACTTAAAAGGGGTGTTTAGTGAAGAAAAAGCAAACGAACTTCTTCCCCATCGGGACACTGACTGTGCCATAGAACTGATTCCAGAGCAAGAGCTCCCCAAAGCTAAACTTTACTCCATGGGATGGGGGGAAAAGGCTGAATTACGGAAGTTTTTAGACAAGAATCTAAAAAGAGGATTCATCCAACCGGCCACCGCCCCCCCATGCAGCCCCAGTACTGTTCAGAAAGAAGAAGGATGGTGGTTTTAGGCTTTGCATGGATTTTCAAGGGATTAATGGGATTTCTACCTCGAATGCCTATCCCATACCTCTAATTAAAGACCTTTTGAGTACGGTATCTGAAGGGAAAATCTTTACCAAACAAGATTTACGGGATGCTTACTTCAGAGTGCACATAAAAGAGGGAGATGAGTGGAAAGCCGCCTTCAATACTCCCATGGGACAGTTTGAGTACTTGGTCATACCGTTTGGATTACAAGGGACTCCAGGAGTTTTTATGAATTTCATAAATGAAGTATTATGTAAATACTTGTATAAAGGAGTCGTGGTCTACCTGGATGACATAATTATTTATTCCAAGGATTTACAATCTCAAGTAAAGTTAGTGAGGGAGGTACTGAGTACCCTATAAGAACATAAACTACGCTAAATTGTCCAAGTGTGAGTTTCACAAAACAGAACTGGACTACCTAGGATATAGAGTGTCCGGGAAAGGGTTAGCCATGGACCCTGCCAAAATCCAAGCAGTACTAGATTGGGAACCCCCGAGGAGACGTAGACAGCTCCAATCATTCCTCGATTTTGCAAATTTTTACCATAATTTCATTCAGGGATTTGCTCAGACTATGCTGCCCCTGACAGACCTCAAAACAAAAGGGAAAAGCCCAGAAGCAAGGAGACCAGGGGTGAAATTAGAGTGGACAGCCAAATGTCAGGAGGCGTATAATAAACTGAAAAGACTATTCACTAGTGAATCTATTCTCAGTCACCCAAATGAGTTAAGACCCTTCGTGGTTCAATGTGATGCTTCCAACGTCGCTGTGGGAGCCATCCTGATGCAACCAGATGATGGGGGGGGGGGAGGCTAAAACCCTGTGCCTACATTTCTAAAAGATTATCTCAGGAACAACAGAATTGGTCCGTGTGGGATAAAGAGGCATTTGCCGTGACGTTCGCATTGAAGACCTGGAGGTCCTGGTTAGAGGGAGCCAGGGTCCCTTTTGAAATTTGGACAGATCATAAGAATTTGGAAGCTCTCACTGGACGCAGAAAGCTAACTGAGAAACAAATTCGAAGGGCTGGATTTTTCACCAAATTTGACTTTACTTCAAAGCATATTCCAGGCTCCAAAAACTTTTTAGCAGATGCTTTGTCTTGACTTCCCCAACACGATAGCCAAAGGGAGGAAATTATTGACTCTATTATCTCACCCCATCATTTGGTGGGAGTAGTAACTACCAGGTCCAAAACTAAAAAGGAAAAATTAGAGGAGAAGTGGGGAAGGGAGAGACTAATTGTCGAAGTTGAAAAGGAGGGGGACCAGAAACCTGAGGGGGTAATTAAGGGAGAAGGAGGATTCTGGTAAAGAGAAGGAAAGTTGTATGTGCCAGAGAGCCTCCAGAAGAAGGTATTACAATTTTGTCACAGTAGTAAACTTTCTGGGCATTTTGGTTACGTAAAGACCTTACATCTGGTGAATCGACAATTTTGGTGGCCATCCATGAAAAAGGACATTTTGAATTATGTGGCTACTTGTCCAGTATGCATAATGGCTAAGAGAAGGGGAGGGAAACCCCCCGGACTGTTACAGCCGCTGGAAACCGCCAACAGGCCATGTTCAGTGGTTTCGATGGACTTTATAGTAGAACTCCCAGTATCACAAGGGAAGACCATAAGTTTGGTAGTGGTGGAGACTTTCTCAAAACAGGTGCACTTCATTCCATGTGCCCAGTTACCTACTGCAAAAAAGTTAGCCTACTTATTTTTCTAGCACGTGGTTAAATTACACTCATTCCCAGATAAGGTCATCAGCGACAGAAGGTCTCAGTTCGTTGCCAACTTCTGGTGGGAGTTTTGCAGACTAACAGGCATGGAGCGGGGTCTGAGTTCCACGTACCACCCTCAGACTGACGGACAAATGGAAAGAGTGAATGAGCTCCTAGAGCAATATTTACGGTGCTACGTAAATTACCAACAATCCAACTGGGTAGATCTGTTACCGTTTGCGGAGTATGGATATAACAACAGTGTTCATAGCTCCACCAAAACGTCTCCTTTTAAGGTGGTAAGTGGTTATGAAGGGAAGCCCTTTCCACTATTACCGGGAGGAACTACCCCCGAATTACCTTCTTCATTTGAACATTGGTGCGGGAATTTGGGAAAGGTGTGCAAAATAATACAAGAAAACTTGGAAGCGGCTAAAGACACTTACAAGAGACATTATGACAAAAGTCATGTTCCGGTGTGGGACTTTAAAGTGGGGGAAACAGTGTTCCTTTCCACTAAGAAATTACCTATGTCTCAGCCTTCCAGGAAGTTAGCTTACAAATTCCTGGGCCCGTTCAAGATAAAGAGAGTCATCAATAAAGTAACAGTGGAACTAGAATTACCAAAAATGTTCAGTAAAATTCACCCTGTTTTTCACTGCAGTCTACTACGCCGGGATCCTGGATCCTGGACATAGTCTACTACGTCTTGGCACCCTCGACCACAAACTCCACAACCTATCCAGATTGGAAGTCAGAGTCACCATGAAGTCAAAGAAATTTTAGATGCTAAGTTAAAGAGAGGGGTGTTGTATTTTTTAATCAGATGGAAACATTTCCCACCAAGTCACAACGAATGGGTGGAGGCTTCAAATGTAAGAGCAGCAGAATTAATAAAGAAATTTTACAAATTGAATCCAAACAAACCACATAAGAAATCTTAGGGGGGACAGTATGTCAAGCATGCTATTCGTATCAAACAATCGTTTGGTTATTCGAAATACCGATGCTTGACAGTGGCTACCCCAGAAAAATTGTGCAATCCACAGTGTATAGGGCTAACAGTGTAGACCGTGAACAGGGTTTTTTTCTGAGCAGGAATGCACAGGAATGCAGTTCCGGCTGGCTTTGTGTCAGCGGGTGTGGCCTAATATGCAAATGAATTCCTGCTGGGTTTTTTCTACAAAAAAAACCCTGTGTGAAACAATGGGAATATCGGGGGTGTGGCCTAATATGCAATGAGTTCCTGCTGGACTTTTTCTACAAAAAAAGCCCTGACCGTAAAGATCTCTTTGAAGACAGCAGTAAGAGTACTACTACTGACACAATCTCTTGTGCCTTCGACTACACCCCCTTTTTCTCACAAGCTTAAAAAAATACTTTACAAACATTGGCACCTTTTGCTTGATTTTCTTGGGTGCAGTATGCCTCCTTTCATTGGCTTCAGACATACTAGAAGTTTAAAAGATCTCCTAGTTCATTCAGACATGCAGAATACATGTGAACATGGTGATGTAGTTATAGGAAATTATGCTTGTGGGAATTGTGCCATATGTCATCTGGCCATTAAAACGAAAGAATTGTTCATCCTGATGTTGGTGTTAGTACCTTCCTGAAGTCCTTCAGCAGCTGCAACATGTTTGTGTGTGTACATGTGATAATATGTGGGTGTAACCGGGTCTATGTAACCGGTTCCATAAAAATTCATATTGTGGAACACCAGTCCTGTGTTCAGAACAGGGCTCAAGAAGCTCCTCTTAAGGAGCATCTTCTGGCTCACAATCACACCATTTAGATGATATGAGATTTTGTGTGATTTATAAGTACCAGCATCTCTCCAGTATTAATCGGGATATACACCAGACACGACTGCAGAAAGAGTTTTTGGATTTTTAAACTCAATTCTATGGCACCAGCAGGTTGAACTCTGCTATTGATTACTCTTGTTAACTTTGAATGTATTTCTTTAAATGTACTTCTTTATGTCTATCCTGGCATGTTCTGCTTATGTGAGTTATTTTCCTTTAAGAAAGTCACAGGTGTCTGTGATTGTCTGGATATAACTGTGGCAATGTGACTAGTTCTACTGAGAAATCATTCTCCAGAAAATTGGTGCTAGTAAATTTGCTGTTTGCTACTGAAGGGTGTTATAGCTTTAGTCATTTTAACATTTAAAATGGCTTGGAGATGAATGTTCTTGGATATTATTATAGATCTGTGTGGGGCTCACGCGCTTGAGCCCCCAGACCCCACAAAGTCTGAAGACATAAATGTGGGTGGATCATGCATTTGGCATATCAGCCTGAGCTGCCCATGTTGTGTCTGAAAGGCTAAAAGGGCGCAGACATCTTACACTCGTATTCACGCTTCCTTTTGCTGACACATGTATACTTGACAACTGCTGAGCTGGTATTAGTTTCTGTAGACTAGGCAGACATGACCTCATGGTAAAGGGGGGGGGGGGTATGTCTTCCGGTTAGTGCTTTTGTCTGTTCAATGCTGTAAGCTGGTTTATTTCTGGCGCAACTGATGCAGAGATAAATAAACCCTTGCTCAGAGAGGCAAGGCAGAAGCATTTTCTCCTCAACACACATGTTGTGTGGTTCATTCCAACAGATCTGGTTGGATTATTTGCTTCTCTGATGAAGATCCACTTGGAAACAATGTCACAAGTTGACAGTTTTTTCTTAGAGGCTTATCACTGAACCCGGCCTTATTAGCAAATTATTGGCCAGTGTCAAATCTGCCTTTGGGGGGCAAGATTATTCAGAGGGCGGTAGCTCTGCAGCTGCAGGGTTTTCTGGAGGACACTTCCATGACTCTCGAAGCCCCCACTGTCCCATCAGCCTGCTTGGAGAAGGCATTTGTCTCTTTAACTCACTTCTCCAAGTCAAGCCAGCTGGCAGCTTGGAGAATGCATTTAAAGTTAAAGTTGTTTTCTTTCTACCTCTCCCATCCCATCTATTTTCCTTCCTTCCCTCCCTCCCCTCCCCTCCCTCCTTCCTTCCTTCCCTGCTTCTCTCCTTGCTTCCTTGCTTCCTTCCTTGCTTCCTTGTTTCCTTGCTTGCTTGCTTCCTTCCTTCCTTGCTTCTTTCCTTCCTTGCTTCCTTCCTTCCTCGTGGCTCTCAGACATCTGACATTCATGTCTTGTGGCTCTCAAACATCTGGCATTTATTCTATGTGGTTCTTACTTGAAGCAGGTTTAGCCACCCTTGCTCTTGAGAGTCCCAGGGCTTTTTTGTAGAAGAAACTCCTTTGCATATCAGGCCACACCTCCCTGATGTCACCAATCCTCCTGGATAGTGGGCCTTGTACTAAGAACCCTATAAGCTCTTGGAGGATTGGCTGCATCAGAGGTGTGTGGCCTAATGCACAAAGGAGTTCCAGCTGCAAAAAAAAAAAAAGCCCTGGAGAGTCCTGTTGTTGATTTTTGATATTGTTGAAGTGGACATCTGGTGAATTTACTAGCGGCCGCTTAGTGCCTCAAACGACGTGACTTTTAATTAATTAATGTTATTTATTGTCCGCGTTTCTCATCTGGGACTTAAGGCAGATTACGCAGAGTGGGTTTGGTGTAGGAGAGCCAGTTTGGTGTTGTGGTTAAGTGTGTGGACTCTTATCTGGGAGAACTGGATTTGATTCCCCACTCCTCCACTTGCACCTGCTGGAATGGCCTTGGGTCAGTCATAATTCTCAGAGCTGTTCTCTCAAGAGCAGTTCTTGGAGAGCTCTCTCAGCCCCACCTATATATATAAATTTTTGGCCACTGTGTGATACAGAGTGTTGGACTGGATGGGCCATTGGCCTGATCCAACATGGCTTCTCTTATGTTCTTATGTTCATGCTGGACCCATATCAATCTGGTTTCCACCTGGGCCATGGGATGGAGATAGCACTGGTTGCCCTCATGGATGACCTCCAGAGGCATCTGGATAGAGGCAGTTCTGTGGTACTGCTGTTGGACTTGTTGGCTGTATTTGACACGGTCAACCATCAGTTATTTACTCATCATCTTTAATTTGATTTAATTTAATATGATTTATATCCCACCCTCCCCACAGCGGGCTCAGGGTAGCTAACAACCAGTAAATACACATCAGAACATAAAACTTATAAACAATCACAAAATGCTATACAATAAAAATATGCAATTAAAATTACATAGTCAATAGACAATAGCACCGCCAGTACTATCCAAGTTGTTGTCAGGAATGTTAATACAGTAGTGTTGTCTGAGACTGTCAGTTCTGTGGTGACTTGACAGCTGTCTCCCATATTACTCACTAAATGCAAGGTAGGATAATTCAGCCATGCAAACCCTGCAGAACTGTGAAAGGTCCCGCAGGGCTCGGATGTTATCCAGTAGTGCATTCCACCATGTGAGAAGGCCCTAGCCCTGGTGGTAGTCAGCTGGGCTTCCTTGGGTCCAGGGATCATTAGGAGATTTTGGGACCCTGAACACAGTACTCTCTGGGGCACATGTGGAGAAAGGAAGTCCCGAAGGTGTCAAGTCTGCTGTAGTTTAGAAATGCATCTTTGGTTCAGGAAAAGGATCCTGGGTAAAAGCCATACTGTATGCCGATGCTGCTAGCTTGATTGCTCCTTTCCCTCCCCCCTCCCTTCCCTTTGTTATGTAGTACTGCTTTGAAGGGTCCGGAGGCCAAACAGATGGGGGCCGGGCTGAATTGGACACCTGAGTGCCAGAAAGTGTTTGAACAACTAAAGCGCCTGTTCACGAGCGAGCCCGTCCTAAGCCACCCAGACGAGCAAAGGGCCTTCGTGGTTCAATGCGACGCTTCCGACGTCACCATTCTCATGCAGCGGGATGGGGAAGGGGAACTGCGACCCTGTGCCTATATCTCCAGGAAGTTCTCAGACGAACAGCGCAATTGGTCGGTCTGGGACAAAGAGGCATTCGCTGTCATGTTTGCTCTGAAAACCTGGAGATCTTGGCTAGAGGGGGCCAAAGTGCCATTCGAAGTGTGGACCGACCACAAAAACCTAGAGGCGTTGACGGGGAAGCGCAAACTGAGCGAAAAACAAATTAGGTGGGCAGGGTTCTTCTCCAAATTCGAGTTCACCCTGAGGCACATCCCCGGAACCAAGAATTTCTTAGCAGACGCGCTCTCACGGCTTCCCCAGCACGAGAGCCAGAAGGAGGAAGTGGTGGACTCGCTAATCTCGCCGTCACAAGTGGCGGTCATGG